>NC_068383.1:28140760-28478490 GCF_023724105.1 Carassius gibelio | reverse complement strand
GTTTACAGCTTTCTGAGTCCAGTAATGTTTAAATAGTGTTTCTGTTCAAATGAAGTGAAATCAAGCCCAAATCTGCTCAAAAGCTTGTCTCTCCAATAGAGAAAGCTGTTTCATTCAGTATTCAGTGCAAATCTTGCCAAACTGATAGATGCTTATGCCTTATGAAGTACAATGTTTTCTGCAATGCTGTAAGACAGTTTTTAATGTGTTAGAAGTTATATTCACAAAAACTAATGTTAGGACTTCAATGATCAAGATTGTCAGTTTACAGCTTTCTGAGTCCAGTAATGCTGAAATAGTACTTCTGTTCAAATGAAGTGAAATCTAGCCCAAATCTGCTCAAAAGCTTGTCTCTCTAATAGAGAAAGCTGTTTCATTCAGTATTCAGTGCAAATCTTGCCAAACTGATAGATGCTTATGCCATATGAAATACAATGTTTTCTGCAATGCTGTAAGACAGTTTTTAATGTGTTAGAAGTTATATGCACAAAAACTTATGTTAGGACTTCAATGATCAAGATTGTCAGTTTACAGCTTTCTGAGTCCAGTAATGCTGAAATAGTACTTCTGTTCAAATGAAGTGAAATCTAGCCCAAATCTGCTCAAAAGCTTGTCTCTCTATTAGAGAAAGCTATTTCATTCAGTATTCAGTGCAAATCTTGCCAAACTGATAGATGCTTATGCCTTATGAAGTACAATGTTTTCTGCAATGCTGTAAAACAGTTTTTAATGTGTTAGAAGTTATATACACAAAAACTAATGTTAGGACTTCAATGATCAAGATTGTCAGTTTACAGCTTTCTGAGTCCAGAAATGTTGAAATAGTGTTTCTGTTCAAATGAAGTGAAATCAAGCCCAAATCTGCTCAAAAGCTTGTCTCTCTAATAGAGAAAGCTGTTTCATTCAGTATTCAGTGCAAATCTTGCCAAACTGATAGATGCTTATGCCATATGAAATACAATGTTTTCTGCAATGCTGTAAGACAGTTTTTAATGTGTTAGAAGTTATATGCACAAAAACTAATGTTAGGACTTCAATGATCAAGATTGTCAGTTTACAGCTTTCTGAGTCCAGTAATGCTGAAATAGTACTTCTGTTCAAATGAAGTGAAATCTAGCCCAAATCTGCTCAAAAGCGTGTCTCTCTATTAGAGAAAGCTGTTTCATTCAGTATTCAGTGCAAATCTTGCCAAACTGATAGATGCTTATGCCTTATGAAGTACAATGTTTTCTGCAATGCTGTAAGACAGTTTTTAATGTGTTAGAAGTTATATGCACAAAAACTAATGTTAGGACTTCAATGATCAAGATTGTCAGTTTACAGCTTTCTGAGTCCAGTAATGCTGAAATAGTACTTCTGTTCAAATGAAGTGAAATCTAGCCCAAATCTGCTCAAAAGCTTGTCTCTCTATTAGAGAAAGCTGTTTCATTCAGTATTCAGTGCAAATCTTGCCAAACTGATAGATGCTTATGCCTTATGAAGTACAATGTTTTCTGCAATGCTGTAAAACAGTTTTTAATGTGTTAGAAGTTATATACACAAAAACTAATGTTAGGACTTCAATGATCAAGATTGTCAGTTTACAGCTTTCTGAGTCCAGTAATGTTGAAATAGTGTTTCTGTTCAAATGAAGTGAAATCAACCCCAAATCTGCTCAAAAGCTTGTCTCTCCAATAGAGAAAGCTGTTTCATTCAGTATTCAGTGCAAATCTTGCCAAACTGATAGATGCTTATGCCTTATGAAGTACAATGTTTTCTGCAATGCTGTAAGACAGTTTTTAATGTGTTAGAAGTTATATTCACAAAAACTAATGTTAGGACTTCAATGATCGAGATTGTCAGTTTACAGCTTTCTGAGTCCAGTAATGTTGAAATAGTGTTTCTGTTCAAATGAAGTGAAATCTAGCCCAAATCTGCTCAAAAGCTTGTCTCTCTAATAGAGAAAGCTGTTTCATTCAGTATTCAGTGCAAATCTTGCCAAACTGATAGATGCTTATGCCATTTGAAATACAATGTTTTCTGCAATGCTGTAAGACAGTTTTTAATGTGTTAGAAGTTATATGCACAAAAACTTATGTTAGGACTTCAATGATCAAGATTGTCAGTTTACAGCTTTCTGAGTCCAGTAATGCTGAAATAGTACTTCTGTTCAAATGAAGTGAAATCTAGCCCAAATCTGCTCAAAAGCTTGTCTCTCTATTAGAGAAAGCTGTTTCATTCAGTATTCAGTGCAAATCTTGCCAAACTGATAGATGCTTATGCCTTATGAAGTACAATGTTTTCTGCAATGCTGTAAAACAGTTTTTAATGTGTTAGAAGTTATATACACAAAAACTAATGTTAGGACTTCAATGATCAAGATTGTCAGTTTACAGCTTTCTGAGTCCAGTAATGCTGAAACAGTACTTCTGTTCAAATGAAGTGAAATCTAGCCCAAATCTGCTCAAAAGCTTGTCTCTCTATTAGAGAAAGCTGTTTCATTCAGTATTCAGTGCAAATCTTGCCAAACTGACAGATGCTTATGCCTTATGAAGTACAATGTTTTCTGCAAGGCTGTAAAACAGTTTTTAATGTGTTAGAAGTTATATACACAAAAACTAATGTTAGGACTTCAATGATCAAGATTGTCAGTTTACAGCTTTCTGAGTCCAGTAATGCTGAAATAGTACTTCTGTTCAAATGAAGTGAAATCTAGCCCAAATCTGCTCAAAAGCTTGTCTCTCTAATAGAGAAAGCTGTTTCATTCAGTATTCAGTGCAAATCTTGCCAAACTGATAGATGCTTATGCCATATGAAACACAATGTTTTCTGCAATGCTGTAAGACAGTTTTTAATGTGTTAGAAGTTATATGCACAAAAACTTATGTTAGGACTTCAATGATCAAGATTGTCAGTTCACAGCTTTCTGAGTCCAGTAATGCTGAAATAGTACTTCTGTTCAAATGAAGTGAAATCTAGCCCAAATCTGCTCAAAAGCTTGTCTCTCTATTAGAGAAAGCTGTTTCATTCAGTATTCAGTGCAAATCTTGCCAAACTGGTTGATGCTGATGCCTTATGAAGTACAATGTTTTCTGCAATGCTGTAAAACAGTTTTTAATGTGTTAGAAGTTATATACACAAAAACTAATGTTAGGACTTCAATGATCAAGATTGTCAGTTTACAGCTTTCTGAGTCCAGTAATGCTGAAACAGTACTTCTGTTCAAATGAAGTGAAATCTAGCCCAAATCTGCTCAAAAGCTTGTCTCTCCAATAGAGAAAGCTGTTTCATTCAGTATTCAGTGCAAATCTTGCCAAACTGATAGATGCTTATGCCTTATGAAGTACAATGTTTTCTGCAATGCTGTAAAACAGTTTTTAATGTGTTAGAAGTTATATACACAAAAACTAATGTTAGGACTTCAATGATCAAGAGTGTCAGTTTACAGCTTTCTGAGTCCAGTAATGCTGAAAGAGTACTTCTGTTCAAATGAAGTGAAATCTAGCCCAAATCTGCTCAAAAGCTTGTCTCTCTAATAGAGAAAGCTGTTTCATTCAGTATTCAGTGCAAATCTTGCCAAACTGATAGATGCTTATGCCATATGAAGCACAATGTTTTCTGCAATGCTGTAAGACAGTTTTTAATGTGTTAGAAGTTATATGCACAAAAACTTATGTTAGGACTTCAATGATCAAGATTGTCAGTTCACAGCTTTCTGAGTCCAGTAATGCTGAAATAGTACTTCTGTTCAAATGAAGTGAAATCTAGCCCAAATCTGCTCAAAAGCTTGTCTCTCTATTAGAGAAAGCTGTTTCATTCAGTATTCAGTGCAAATCTTGCCAAACTGATAGATGCTTATGCCTTATGAAGTACAATGTTTTCTGCAATGCTGTAAAACAGTTTTTAATGTGTTAGAAGTTATATGCACAAAAACTAATGTTAGGACTTCAATGATCAAGATTGTCAGTTTACAGCTTTCTGAGTCCAGTAATGCTGAAACAGTACTTCTGTTCAAATGAAGTGAAATCTAGCCCAAATCTGCTCAAAAGCTTGTCTCTCTATTAGAGAAAGCTGTTTCATTCAGTATTCAGTGCAAATCTTGCCAAACTGATAGATGCTTATGCCTTATGAAGTACAATGTTTTCTGCAATGCTGTAAAACAGTTTTTAATGTGTTAGAAGTTATATACACAAAAACTAATGTTAGGACTTCAATGATCAAGATTGTCAGTTTACAGCTTTCTGAGTCCAGAAATGTTGAAATAGTGTTTCTGTTCAAATGAAGTGAAAGAAGCTTGTCTCTCTATTAGAGAAAGCTGTTTCATTCAGTATTCAGTGCAAATCTTGCCAAACTGATAGATGCTTATGCCTTATGAAGTACAATGTTTTCTGCAATGCTGTAAAACAGTTTTTAATGTGTTAGAAGTTATATACACAAAAACTAACGTTAGGACTTCAATGATCAAGATTGTCAGTTTACAGAAGAAATATATATTATAGAGAAAGCTGTTTCATTCAGTATTCAGTGCAAATCTTGCCAAACTGATAGATGCTTATGCCATTTGAAATACAATGTTTTCTGCAATGCTGTAAGACAGTTTTTAATGTGTTAGAAGTTATATGCACAAAAACTTATGTTAGGACTTCAATGATCAAGATTGTCAGTTTACAGCTTTCTGAGTCCAGTAATGCTGAAATAGTACTTCTGTTCAAATGAAGTGAAATCTAGCCCAAATCTGCTCAAAAGCTTGTCTCTCTATTAGAGAAAGCTGTTTCATTCAGTATTCAGTGCAAATCTTGCCAAACTGATAGATGCTTATGCCTTATGAAGTACAATGTTTTCTGCAATGCTGTAAAACAGTTTTTAATGTGTTAGAAGTTATATACACAAAAACTAATGTTAGGACTTCAATGATCAAGATTGTCAGTTTACAGCTTTCTGAGTCCAGTAATGCTGAAACAGTACTTCTGTTCAAATGAAGTGAAATCTAGCCCAAATCTGCTCAAAAGCTTGTCTCTCTATTAGAGAAAGCTGTTTCATTCAGTATTCAGTGCAAATCTTGCCAAACTGACAGATGCTTATGCCTTATGAAGTACAATGTTTTCTGCAAGGCTGTAAAACAGTTTTTAATGTGTTAGAAGTTATATACACAAAAACTAATGTTAGGACTTCAATGATCAAGATTGTCAGTTTACAGCTTTCTGAGTCCAGTAATGCTGAAATAGTACTTCTGTTCAAATGAAGTGAAATCTAGCCCAAATCTGCTCAAAAGCTTGTCTCTCTAATAGAGAAAGCTGTTTCATTCAGTATTCAGTGCAAATCTTGCCAAACTGATAGATGCTTATGCCTTATGAAGTACAATGTTTTCTGCAATGCTGTAAAACAGTTTTTAATGTGTTAGAAGTTATATACACAAAAACTAATGTTAGGACTTCAATGATCAAGATTGTCAGTTTACAGCTTTCTGAGTCCAGAAATGTTGAAATAGTGTTTCTGTTCAAATGAAGTGAAATCAAGCCCAAATCTGCTCAAAAGCTTGTCTCTCTAATAGAGAAAGCTGTTTCATTCAGTATTCAGTGCAAATCTTGCCAAACTGATAGATGCTTATGCCATATGAAATACAATGTTTTCTGCAATGCTGTAAGACAGTTTTTAATGTGTTAGAAGTTATATGCACAAAAACGTATGTTAGGACCTCAATGATCAAGATTGTCAGTTTACAGCTTTCTGAGTCCAGAAATGTTGAAATAGTGTTTCTGTTCAAATGAAGTGAAATCAAGCCCAAATCTGCTCAAAAGCTTGTCTCTCTAATAGAGAAAGCTGTTTCATTCAGTATTCAGTGCAAATCTTGCCAAACTGATAGATGCTTATGCCATATGAAATACAATGTTTTCTGCAATGCTGTAAGACAGTTTTTAATGTGTTAGAAGTTATATGCACAAAAACTTATGTTAGGACTTCAATGATCAAGATTGTCAGTTTACAGCTTTCTGAGTCCAGTAATGCTGAAATAGTACTTCTGTTCAAATGAAGTGAAATCTAGCCCAAATCTGCTCAAAAGCTTGTCTCTCTATTAGAGAAAGCTGTTTCATTCAGTATTCAGTGCAAATCTTGCCAAACTGATAGATGCTTATGCCTTATGAAGTACAATGTTTTCTGCAATGCTGTAAAACAGTTTTTAATGTGTTAGAAGTTATATACACAAAAACTAACGTTAGGACTTCAATGATCAAGATTGTCAGTTTACAGCTTTCTGAGTCCAGTAATGTTTAAATAGTGTTTCTGTTCAAATGAAGTGAAATCAAGCCCAAATCTGCTCAAAAGCTTGTCTCTCCAATAGAGAAAGCTGTTTCATTCAGTATTCAGTGCAAATCTTGCCAAACTGATAGATGCTTATGCCTTATGAAGTACAATGTTTTCTGCAATGCTGTAAGACAGTTTTTAATGTGTTAGAAGTTATATTCACAAAAACTAATGTTAGGACTTCAATGATCAAGATTGTCAGTTTACAGCTTTCTGAGTCCAGTAATGCTGAAATAGTACTTCTGTTCAAATGAAGTGAAATCTAGCCCAAATCTGCTCAAAAGCTTGTCTCTCTAATAGAGAAAGCTGTTTCATTCAGTATTCAGTGCAAATCTTGCCAAACTGATAGATGCTTATGCCATATGAAATACAATGTTTTCTGCAATGCTGTAAGACAGTTTTTAATGTGTTAGAAGTTATATGCACAAAAACTTATGTTAGGACTTCAATGATCAAGATTGTCAGTTTACAGCTTTCTGAGTCCAGTAATGCTGAAATAGTACTTCTGTTCAAATGAAGTGAAATCTAGCCCAAATCTGCTCAAAAGCTTGTCTCTCTATTAGAGAAAGCTATTTCATTCAGTATTCAGTGCAAATCTTGCCAAACTGATAGATGCTTATGCCTTATGAAGTACAATGTTTTCTGCAATGCTGTAAAACAGTTTTTAATGTGTTAGAAGTTATATACACAAAAACTAATGTTAGGACTTCAATGATCAAGATTGTCAGTTTACAGCTTTCTGAGTCCAGAAATGTTGAAATAGTGTTTCTGTTCAAATGAAGTGAAATCAAGCCCAAATCTGCTCAAAAGCTTGTCTCTCTAATAGAGAAAGCTGTTTCATTCAGTATTCAGTGCAAATCTTGCCAAACTGATAGATGCTTATGCCATATGAAATACAATGTTTTCTGCAATGCTGTAAGACAGTTTTTAATGTGTTAGAAGTTATATGCACAAAAACTAATGTTAGGACTTCAATGATCAAGATTGTCAGTTTACAGCTTTCTGAGTCCAGTAATGCTGAAATAGTACTTCTGTTCAAATGAAGTGAAATCTAGCCCAAATCTGCTCAAAAGCGTGTCTCTCTATTAGAGAAAGCTGTTTCATTCAGTATTCAGTGCAAATCTTGCCAAACTGATAGATGCTTATGCCTTATGAAGTACAATGTTTTCTGCAATGCTGTAAGACAGTTTTTAATGTGTTAGAAGTTATATGCACAAAAACTAATGTTAGGACTTCAATGATCAAGATTGTCAGTTTACAGCTTTCTGAGTCCAGTAATGCTGAAATAGTACTTCTGTTCAAATGAAGTGAAATCTAGCCCAAATCTGCTCAAAAGCTTGTCTCTCTATTAGAGAAAGCTGTTTCATTCAGTATTCAGTGCAAATCTTGCCAAACTGATAGATGCTTATGCCTTATGAAGTACAATGTTTTCTGCAATGCTGTAAAACAGTTTTTAATGTGTTAGAAGTTATATACACAAAAACTAATGTTAGGACTTCAATGATCAAGATTGTCAGTTTACAGCTTTCTGAGTCCAGTAATGTTGAAATAGTGTTTCTGTTCAAATGAAGTGAAATCAACCCCAAATCTGCTCAAAAGCTTGTCTCTCCAATAGAGAAAGCTGTTTCATTCAGTATTCAGTGCAAATCTTGCCAAACTGATAGATGCTTATGCCTTATGAAGTACAATGTTTTCTGCAATGCTGTAAGACAGTTTTTAATGTGTTAGAAGTTATATTCACAAAAACTAATGTTAGGACTTCAATGATCGAGATTGTCAGTTTACAGCTTTCTGAGTCCAGTAATGTTGAAATAGTGTTTCTGTTCAAATGAAGTGAAATCTAGCCCAAATCTGCTCAAAAGCTTGTCTCTCTAATAGAGAAAGCTGTTTCATTCAGTATTCAGTGCAAATCTTGCCAAACTGATAGATGCTTATGCCATTTGAAATACAATGTTTTCTGCAATGCTGTAAGACAGTTTTTAATGTGTTAGAAGTTATATGCACAAAAACTTATGTTAGGACTTCAATGATCAAGATTGTCAGTTTACAGCTTTCTGAGTCCAGTAATGCTGAAATAGTACTTCTGTTCAAATGAAGTGAAATCTAGCCCAAATCTGCTCAAAAGCTTGTCTCTCTATTAGAGAAAGCTGTTTCATTCAGTATTCAGTGCAAATCTTGCCAAACTGATAGATGCTTATGCCTTATGAAGTACAATGTTTTCTGCAATGCTGTAAAACAGTTTTTAATGTGTTAGAAGTTATATACACAAAAACTAATGTTAGGACTTCAATGATCAAGATTGTCAGTTTACAGCTTTCTGAGTCCAGTAATGCTGAAACAGTACTTCTGTTCAAATGAAGTGAAATCTAGCCCAAATCTGCTCAAAAGCTTGTCTCTCTATTAGAGAAAGCTGTTTCATTCAGTATTCAGTGCAAATCTTGCCAAACTGACAGATGCTTATGCCTTATGAAGTACAATGTTTTCTGCAAGGCTGTAAAACAGTTTTTAATGTGTTAGAAGTTATATACACAAAAACTAATGTTAGGACTTCAATGATCAAGATTGTCAGTTTACAGCTTTCTGAGTCCAGTAATGCTGAAATAGTACTTCTGTTCAAATGAAGTGAAATCTAGCCCAAATCTGCTCAAAAGCTTGTCTCTCTAATAGAGAAAGCTGTTTCATTCAGTATTCAGTGCAAATCTTGCCAAACTGATAGATGCTTATGCCATATGAAACACAATGTTTTCTGCAATGCTGTAAGACAGTTTTTAATGTGTTAGAAGTTATATGCACAAAAACTTATGTTAGGACTTCAATGATCAAGATTGTCAGTTCACAGCTTTCTGAGTCCAGTAATGCTGAAATAGTACTTCTGTTCAAATGAAGTGAAATCTAGCCCAAATCTGCTCAAAAGCTTGTCTCTCTATTAGAGAAAGCTGTTTCATTCAGTATTCAGTGCAAATCTTGCCAAACTGGTTGATGCTGATGCCTTATGAAGTACAATGTTTTCTGCAATGCTGTAAAACAGTTTTTAATGTGTTAGAAGTTATATACACAAAAACTAATGTTAGGACTTCAATGATCAAGATTGTCAGTTTACAGCTTTCTGAGTCCAGTAATGCTGAAACAGTACTTCTGTTCAAATGAAGTGAAATCTAGCCCAAATCTGCTCAAAAGCTTGTCTCTCTATTAGAGAAAGCTGTTTCATTCAGTATTCAGTGCAAATCTTGCCAAACTGATAGATGCTTATGCCTTATGAAGTACAATGTTTTCTGCAATGCTGTAAAACAGTTTTTAATGTGTTAGAAGTTATATACACAAAAACTAATGTTAGGACTTCAATGATCAAGATTGTCAGTTTACAGCTTTCTGAGTCCAGAAATGTTGAAATAGTGTTTCTGTTCAAATGAAGTGAAATCAAGCCCAAATCTGCTCAAAAGCTTGTCTCTCTAATAGAGAAAGCTGTTTCATTCAGTATTCAGTGCAAATCTTGCCAAACTGATAGATGCTTATGCCTTATGAAGTACAATGTTTTCTGCAATGCTGTAAAACAGTTTTTAATGTATTAGAAGTTATATACACAAAAACTAATGTTAGGACTTCAATGATCAAGATTGTCAGTTTACAGCTTTCTGAGTCCAGAAATGTTGAAATAGTGTTTCTGTTCAAATGAAGTGAAATCAAGCCCAAATCTGCTCAAAAGCTTGTCTCTCTAATAGAGAAAGCTGTTTCATTCAGTATTCAGTGCAAATCTTGCCAAACTGATAGATGCTTATGCCATATGAAATACAATGTTTTCTGCAATGCTGTAAGACAGTTTTTAATGTGTTAGAAGTTATATGCACAAAAACTAATGTTAGGACTTCAATGATCAAGATTGTCAGTTTACAGCTTTCTGAGTCCAGTAATGCTGAAATAGTACTTCTGTTCAAATGAAGTGAAATCTAGCCCAAATCTGCTCAAAAGCGTGTCTCTCTATTAGAGAAAGCTGTTTCATTCAGTATTCAGTGCAAATCTTGCCAAACTGATAGATGCTTATGCCTTATGAAGTACAATGTTTTCTGCAATGCTGTAAGACAGTTTTTAATGTGTTAGAAGTTATATGCACAAAAACTAATGTTAGGACTTCAATGATCAAGATTGTCAGTTTACAGCTTTCTGAGTCCAGTAATGCTGAAATAGTACTTCTGTTCAAATGAAGTGAAATCTAGCCCAAATCTGCTCAAAAGCTTGTCTCTCTATTAGAGAAAGCTGTTTCATTCAGTATTCAGTGCAAATCTTGCCAAACTGATAGATGCTTATGCCTTATGAAGTACAATGTTTTCTGCAATGCTGTAAAACAGTTTTTAATGTGTTAGAAGTTATATACACAAAAACTAATGTTAGGACTTCAATGATCAAGATTGTCAGTTTACAGCTTTCTGAGTCCAGTAATGTTGAAATAGTGTTTTTGTTCAAATGAAGTGAAATCAAGCCCAAATCTGCTCAAAAGCTTGTCTCTCCAATAGAGAAAGCTGTTTCATTCAGTATTCAGTGCAAATCTTGCCAAACTGATAGATGCTTATGCCTTATGAAGTACAATGTTTTCTGCAATGCTGTAAGACAGTTTTTAATGTGTTAGAAGTTATATTCACAAAAACTAATGTTAGGACTTCAATGATCGAGATTGTCAGTTTACAGCTTTCTGAGTCCAGTAATGTTGAAATAGTGTTTCTGTTCAAATGAAGTGAAATCAAGCCCAAATCTGCTCAAAAGCTTGTCTCTCTATTAGAGAAAGCTGTTTCATTCAGTATTCAGTGCAAATCTTGCCAAACTGATAGATGCTTATGCCTTATGAAGTACAATGTTTTCTGCAATGCTGTAAAACAGTTTTTAATGTGTTAGAAGTTATATACACAAAAACTAATGTTAGGACTTCAGTGATCAAGATTGTCAGTTTACAGCTTTCTGAGTCCAGTAATGCTGAAATAGTACTTCTGTTCAAATGAAGTGAAATCTAGCCCAAATCTGCTCAAAAGCTTGTCTCTCTATTAGAGAAAGCTGTTTCATTCATTATTCAGTGCAAATCTTGCCAAACTGATAGATGCTTATGCCTTACGAAGTACAATGTTTTCTGCAATGCTGTAAGACAGTTTTTAATGTGTTAGAAGTTATATGCACAAAAACTAATGTTAGGACTTCAATGATCAAGATTGTCAGTTTACAGCTTTCTGAGTCCAGTAATGCTGAAATAGTACTTCTGTTCAAATGAAGTGAAATCTAGCCCAAATCTGCTCAAAAGCTTGTCTCTCTATTAGAGAAAGCTGTTTCATTCAGTATTCAGTGCAAATCTTGCCAAACTGATAGATGCTTATGCCTTATGAAGTACAATGTTTTCTGCAATGCTGTAAAACAGTTTTTAATGTGTTAGAAGTTATATTCACAAAAACTAATGTTAGGACTTCAATGATCGAGATTGTCAGTTTACAGCTTTCTGAGTCCAGTAAATGTTGAAATAGTGTTTCTGTTCAAATGAAGTGAAATCTAGCCCAAATCTGCTCAAAAGCTTGTCTCTCTAATAGAGAAAGCTGTTTCATTCAGTATTCAGTGCAAATCTTGCCAAACTGATAGATGCTTATGCCATTTGAAATACTATGTTTTCTGCAATGCTGTAAGACAGTTTTTAATGTGTTAGAAGTTATATGCACAAAAACTTATGTTAGGACTTCAATGCTCAAGATTGTCAGTTTACAGCTTTCTGAGTCCAGTAATGCTGAAATAGTACTTCTGTTCAAATGAAGTGAAATCTAGCCCAAATCTGCTCAAAAGCTTGTCTCTCTATTAGAGAAAGCTGTTTCATTCAGTATTCAGTGCAAATCTTGCCAAACTGATAGATGCTTATGCCTTATGAAGTACAATGTTTTCTGCAATGCTGTAAAACAGTTTTTAATGTGTTAGAAGTTATATACACAAAAACTAATGTTAGGACTTCAATGATCAAGATTGTCAGTTTACAGCTTTCTGAGTCCAGTAATGCTGAAACAGTACTTCTGTTCAAATGAAGTGAAATCTAGCCCAAATCTGCTCAAGAGCTTGTCTCTCTATTAGAGAAAGCTGTTTCATTCAGTATTCAGTGCAAATCTTGCCAAACTGATAGATGCTTATGCCTTATGAAGTACAATGTTTTCTGCAATGCTGTAAAACAGTTTTTAATGTGTTAGAAGTTATATACACAAAAACTAATGTTAGGACTTCAATGATCAAGATTGTCAGTTTACAGCTTTCTGAGTCCAGAAATGTTGAAATAGTGTTTCTGTTCAAATGAAGTGAAATCAAGCCCAAATCTGCTCAAAAGCTTGTCTCTCTAATAGAGAAAGCTGTTTCATTCAGTATTCAGTGCAAATCTTGCCAAACTGATAGATGCTTATGCCATATGAAATACAATGTTTTCTGCAATGCTGTAAGACAGTTTTTAATGTGTTAGAAGTTATATGCACAAAAACTAATGTTAGGACTTCAATGATCAAGATTGTCAGTTTACAGCTTTCTGAGTCCAGTAATGCTGAAATAGTCCTTCTGTTCAAATGAAGTGAAATCTAGCCCAAATCTGCTCAAAAGCGTGTCTCTCTATTAGAGAAAGCTGTTTCATTCAGTATTCAGTGCAAATCTTGCCAAACTGATAGATGCTTATGCCTTATGAAGTACAATGTTTTCTGCAATGCTGTAAGACAGTTTTTAATGTGTTAGAAGTTATATGCACAAAAACTAATGTTAGGACTTCAATGATCAAGATTGTCAGTTTACAGCTTTCTGAGTCCAGTAATGCTGAAATAGTACTTCTGTTCAAATGAAGTGAAATCTAGCCCAAATCTGCTCAAAAGCTTGTCTCTCTATTAGAGAAAGCTGTTTCATTCAGTATTCAGTGCAAATCTTGCCAAACTGATAGATGCTTATGCCTTATGAAGTACAATGTTTTCTGCAATGCTGTAAAACAGTTTTTAATGTGTTAGAAGTTATATACACAAAAACTAATGTTAGGACTTCAATGATCAAGATTGTCAGTTTACAGCTTTCTGAGTCCAGTAATGTTGAAATAGTGTTTCTGTTCAAATGAAGTGAAATCAAGCCCAAATCTGCTCAAAAGCTTGTCTCTCCAATAGAGAAAGCTGTTTCATTCAGTATTCAGTGCAAATCTTGCCAAACTGATAGATGCTTATGCCTTATGAAGTACAATGTTTTCTGCAATGCTGTAAGACAGTTTTTAATGTGTTAGAAGTTATATTCACAAAAACTAATGTTAGGACTTCAATGATCGAGATTGTCAGTTTACAGCTTTCTGAGTCCAGTAATGTTGAAATAGTGTTTCTGTTCAAATGAAGTGAAATCAAGCCCAAATCTGCTCAAAAGCTTGTCTCTCTATTAGAGAAAGCTTTTTCATTCATTATTCAGTGCAAATCTTGCCAAACTGATAGATGCTTATGCCTTATGAAGTACAATGTTTTCTGCAATGCTGTAAGACAGTTTTTAATGTGTTAGAAGTTATATGCACAAAAACTAATGTTAGGACTTCAATGATCAAGATTGTCAGTTTACAGCTTTCTGAGTCCAGTAATGCTGAAATAGTACTTCTGTTCAAATGAAGTGAAATCTAGCCCAAATCTGCTCAAAAGCTTGTCTCTCTATTAGAGAAAGCTGTTTCATTCAGTATTCAGTGCAAATCTTGCCAAACTGATAGATGCTTATGCCTTATGAAGTACAATGTTTTCTGCAATGCTGTAAAACAGTTTTTAATGTGTTAGAAGTTATATACACAAAAACTAATGTTAGGACTTCAGTGATCAAGATTGTCAGTTTACAGCTTTCTGAGTCCAGTAATGCTGAAATAGTACTTCTGTTCAAATGAAGTGAAATCTAGCCCAAATCTGCTCAAAAGCTTGTCTCTCTATTAGAGAAAGCTGTTTCATTCAGTATTCAGTGCAAATCTTGCCAAACTGATAGATGCTTATGCCTTATGAAGTACAATGTTTTCTGCAATGCTGTAAAACAGTTTTTAATGTGTTAGAAGTTATATACACAAAAACTAATGTTAGGACTTCAATGATCAAGATTGTCAGTTTACAGCTTTCTGAGTCCAGTAATGCTGAAACAGTACTTCTGTTCAAATGAAGTGAAATCTAGCCCAAATCTGCTCAAAAGCTTGTCTCTCTATTAGAGAAAGCTGTTTCATTCAGTATTCAGTGCAAATCTTGCCAAACTGATAGATGCTTATGCCATATGAAACACAATGTTTTCTGCAATGCTGTAAGACAGTTTTTAATGTGTTAGAAGTTATATGCACAAAAACTTATGTTAGGACTTCAATGATCAAGATTGTCAGTTCACAGCTTTCTGAGTCCAGTAATGCTGAAATAGTACTTCTGTTCAAATGAAGTGAAATCTAGCCCAAATCTGCTCAAAAGCTTGTCTCTCTATTAGAGAAAGCTGTTTCATTCAGTATTCAGTGCAAATCTTGCCAAACTGATAGATGCTTATGCCTTATGAAGTACAATGTTTTCTGCAATGCTGTAAAACAGTTTTTAATGTGTTAGAAGTTATATGCACAAAAACTAATGTTAGGACTTCAATGATCAAGATTGTCAGTTTACAGCTTTCTGAGTCCAGTAATGCTGAAACAGTACTTCTGTTCAAATGAAGTGAAATCTAGCCCAAATCTGCTCAAAAGCTTGTCTCTCTATTAGAGAAAGCTGTTTCATTCAGTATTCAGTGCAAATCTGGCCAAACTGATAGATGCTTATGCCTTATGAAGTACAATGTTTTCTGCAATGCTGTAAAACAGTTTTTAATGTGTTAGAAGTTATATACACAAAAACTAATGTTAGGACTTCAATGATCAAGATTGTCAGTTTACAGCTTTCTGAGTCCAGAAATGTTGAAATAGTGTTTCTGTTCAAATGAAGTGAAATCAAGCCCAAATCTGCTCAAAAGCTTGTCTCTCTAATAGAGAAAGCTGTTTCATTCAGTATTCAGTGCAAATCTTGCCAAACTGATAGATGCTTATGCCATATGAAATACAATGTTTTCTGCAATGCTGTAAGACAGTTTTTAATGTGTTAGAAGTTATATGCACAAAAACTAATGTTAGGACTTCAATGATCAAGATTGTCAGTTTACAGCTTTCTGAGTCCAGTAATGCTGAAATAGTACTTCTGTTCAAATGAAGTGAAATCAAGCCCAAATCTGCTCAAAAGCTTGTCTCTCTAATAGAGAAAGCTGTTTCATTCAGTATTCAGTGCAAATCTTGCCAAACTGATAGATGCTTATGCCTTATGAAGTACAATGTTTTCTGCAATGCTGTAAAACAGTTTTTAATGTGTTAGAAGTTATATACACAAAAACTAATGTTAGGACTTCAATGATCAAGATTGTCAGTTTACAGCTTTCTGAGTCCAGAAATGTTGAAATAGTGTTTCTGTTCAAATGAAGTGAAATCAAGCCCAAATCTGCTCAAAAGCTTGTCTCTCTAATAGAGAAAGCTGTTTCATTCAGTATTCAGTGCAAATCTTGCCAAACTGATAGATGCTTATGCCTTATGAAGTACAATGTTTTCTGCAATGCTGTAAGACAGTTTTTAATGTGTTAGAAGTTATATACACAAAAACTAATGTTAGGACTTCAATGATCAAGATTGTCAGTTTACAGCTTTCTGAGTCCAGTAATGTTGAAATAGTGTTTCTGTTCAAATGAAGTGAAATCAAGCCCAAATCTGCTCAAAAGCTTGTCTCTCCAATAGAGAAAGCTGTTTCATTCAGTATTCAGTGCAAATCTTGCCAAACTGATAGATGCTTATGCCTTATGAAGTACAATGTTTTCTGCAATGCTGTAAGACAGTTTTTAATGTGTTAGAAGTTATATTCACAAAAACTAATGTTAGGACTTCAATGATCGAGATTGTCAGTTTACAGCTTTCTGAGTCCAGTAATGTTGAAATAGTGTTTCTGTTCAAATGAAATGAAATCAAGCCCAAATCTGCTCAAAAGCTTGTCTCTCTATTAGAGAAAGCTTTTTCATTCATTATTCAGTGCAAATCTTGCCAAACTGATAGATGCTTATGCCTTACGAAGTACAATGTTTTCTGCAATGCTGTAAGACAGTTTTTAATGTGTTAGAAGTTATATGCACAAAAACTAATGTTAGGACTTCAATGATCAAGATTGTCAGTTTACAGCTTTCTGAGTCCAGTAATGTTGAAATAGTGTTTCTGTTCAAATGAAGTGAAATCAAGCCCAAATCTGCTCAAAAGCTTGTCTCTCCAATAGAGAAAGCTGTTTCATTCAGTATTCAGTGCAAATCTTGCCAAACTGATAGATGCTTATGCCTTATGAAGTACAATGTTTTCTGCAATGCTGTAAGACAGTTTTTAATGTGTTAGAAGTTATATTCACAAAAACTAATGTTAGGACTTCAATGATCGAGATTGTCAGTTTACAGCTTTCTGAGTCCAGTAATGTTGAAATAGTGTTTCTGTTCAAATGAAGTGAAATCTAGCCCAAATCTGCTCAAAAGCTTGTCTCTCTAATAGAGAAAGCTGTTTCATTCAGTATTCAGTGCAAATCTTGCCAAACTGATAGATGCTTATGCCATTTGAAATACTATGTTTTCTGCAATGCTGTAAGACAGTTTTTAATGTGTTAGAAGTTATATGCACAAAAACTTATGTTAGGACTTCAATGCTCAAGATTGTCAGTTTACAGCTTTCTGAGTCCAGTAATGCTGAAATAGTACTTCTGTTCAAATGAAGTGAAATCTAGCCCAAATCTGCTCAAAAGCTTGTCTCTCTATTAGAGAAAGCTGTTTCATTCAGTATTCAGTGCAAATCTTGCCAAACTGATAGATGCTTATGCCTTATGAAGTACAATGTTTTCTGCAATGCTGTAAAACAGTTTTTAATGTGTTAGAAGTTATATACACAACAACTAATGTTAGGACTTCAATGATCAAGATTGTCAGTTTACAGCTTTCTGAGTCCAGTAATGCTGAAACAGTACTTCTGTTCAAATGAAGTGAAATCTAGCCCAAATCTGCTCAAAAGCTTGTCTCTCTATTAGAGAAAGCTGTTTCATTCAGTATTCAGTGCAAATCTTGCCAAACTGATAGATGCTTATGCCTTATGAAGTACAATGTTTTCTGCAATGCTGTAAGACAGTTTTTAATGTGTTAGAAGTTATATTCACAAAAACTAATGTTAGGACTTCAATGATCAAGATTGTCAGTTTACAGCTTTCTGAGTCCAGTAATGCTGAAACAGTACTTCTGTTCAAATGAAGTGAAATCTAGCCCAAATCTGCTCAAAAGCTTGTCTCTCTATTAGAGAAAGCTGTTTCATTCAGTATTCAGTGCAAATCTTGCCAAACTGATAGATGCTTATGCCTTATGAAGTACAATGTTTTCTGCAATGCTGTAAAACAGTTTTTAATGTGTTAGAAGTTATATACACAAAAACTAATGTTAGGACTTCAATGATCAAGATTGTCAGTTTACAGCTTTCTGAGTCCAGTAATGCTGAAACAGTACTTCTGTTCAAATGAAGTGAAATCTAGCCCAAATCTGCTCAAGAGCTTGTCTCTCTATTAGAGAAAGCTGTTTCATTCAGTATTCAGTGCAAATCTTGCCAAACTGATAGATGCTTATGCCTTATGAAGTACAATGTTTTCTGCAATGCTGTAAAACAGTTTTTAATGTGTTAGAAGTTATATACACAAAAACTAATGTTAGGACTTCAATGATCAAGATTGTCAGTTTACAGCTTTCTGAGTCCAGAAATGTTGAAATAGTGTTTCTGTTCAAATGAAGTGAAATCAAGCCCAAATCTGCTCAAAAGCTTGTCTCTCTAATAGAGAAAGCTGTTTCATTCAGTATTCAGTGCAAATCTTGCCAAACTGATAGATGCTTATGCCATATGAAATACAATGTTTTCTGCAATGCTGTAAGACAGTTTTTAATGTGTTAGAAGTTATATGCACAAAAACTAATGTTAGGACTTCAATGATCAAGATTGTCAGTTTACAGCTTTCTGAGTCCAGTAATACTGAAATAGTACTTCTGTTCAAATGAAGTGAAATCTAGCCCAAATCTGCTCAAAAGCGTGTCTCTCTATTAGAGAAAGCTGTTTCATTCAGTATTCAGTGCAAATCTTGCCAAACTGATAGATGCTTATGCCTTATGAAGTACAATGTTTTCTGCAATGCTGTAAGACAGTTTTTAATGTGTTAGAAGTTATATGCACAAAAACTAATGTTAGGACTTCAATGATCAAGATTGTCAGTTTACAGCTTTCTGAGTCCAGTAATGCTGAAATAGTACTTCTGTTCAAATGAAGTGAAATCTAGCCCAAATCTGCTCAAAAGCTTGTCTCTCTATTAGAGAAAGCTGTTTCATTCAGTATTCAGTGCAAATCTTGCCAAACTGATAGATGCTTATGCCTTATGAAGTACAATGTTTTCTGCAATGCTGTAAAACAGTTTTTAATGTGTTAGAAGTTATATACACAAAAACTAATGTTAGGACTTCAATGATCAAGATTGTCAGTTTACAGCTTTCTGAGTCCAGTAATGTTGAAATAGTGTTTCTGTTCAAATGAAGTGAAATCAAGCCCAAATCTGCTCAAAAGCTTGTCTCTCCAATAGAGAAAGCTGTTTCATTCAGTATTCAGTGCAAATCTTGCCAAACTGATAGATGCTTATGCCTTATGAAGTACAATGTTTTCTGCAATGCTGTAAGACAGTTTTTAATGTGTTAGAAGTTATATTCACAAAAACTAATGTTAGGACTTCAATGATCGAGATTGTCAGTTTACAGCTTTCTGAGTCCAGTAATGTTGAAATAGTGTTTCTGTTCAAATGAAGTGAAATCAAGCCCAAATCTGCTCAAAAGCTTGTCTCT
Organism: Carassius gibelio; assembly: GCF_023724105.1. Taxonomy (NCBI): domain Eukaryota; kingdom Metazoa; phylum Chordata; class Actinopteri; order Cypriniformes; family Cyprinidae; genus Carassius; species Carassius gibelio. The sequence goes on along the minus strand of NC_068383.1, from coordinate 28,459,290 downwards.
CTATTAGAGAAAGCTTTTTCATTCATTATTCAGTGCAAATCTTGCCAAACTGATAGATGCTTATGCCTTATGAAGTACAATGTTTTCTGCAATGCTGTAAGACAGTTTTTAATGTGTTAGAAGTTATATGCACAAAAACTAATGTTAGGACTTCAATGATCAAGATTGTCAGTTTACAGCTTTCTGAGTCCAGTAATGCTGAAATAGTACTTCTGTTCAAATGAAGTGAAATCTAGCCCAAATCTGCTCAAAAGCTTGTCTCTCTATTAGAGAAAGCTGTTTCATTCAGTATTCAGTGCAAATCTTGCCAACTGATAGATGCTTATGCCTTATGAAGTACAATGTTTTCTGCAATGCTGTAAAACAGTTTTTAATGTGTTAGAAGTTATATACACAAAAACTAATGTTAGGACTTCAGTGATCAAGATTGTCAGTTTACAGCTTTCTGAGTCCAGTAATGCTGAAATAGTACTTCTGTTCAAATGAAGTGAAATCTAGCCCAAATCTGCTCAAAAGCTTGTCTCTCTATTAGAGAAAGCTGTTTCATTCAGTATTCAGTGCAAATCTTGCCAAACTGATAGATGCTTATGCCTTATGAAGTACAATGTTTTCTGCAATGCTGTAAAACAGTTTTTAATGTGTTAGAAGTTATATACACAAAAACTAATGTTAGGACTTCAATGATCAAGATTGTCAGTTTACAGCTTTCTGAGTCCAGTAATGCTGAAACAGTACTTCTGTTCAAATGAAGTGAAATCTAGCCCAAATCTGCTCAAAAGCTTGTCTCTCTATTAGAGAAAGCTGTTTCATTCAGTATTCAGTGCAAATCTTGCCAAACTGACAGATGATTATGCCTTATGAAGTACAATGTTTTCTGCAATGCTGTAAAACAGTTTTTAATGTGTTAGAAGTTATATACACAAAAACTAATGTTAGGACTTCAATGATCAAGATTGTCAGTTTACAGCTTTCTGAGTCCAGTAATGCTGAAACAGTACTTCTGTTCAAATGAAGTGAAATCTAGCCCAAATCTGCTCAAGAGCTTGTCTCTCTATTAGAGAAAGCTGTTTCATTCAGTATTCAGTGCAAATCTTGCCAAACTGATAGATGCTTATGCCTTATGAAGTACAATGTTTTCTGCAATGCTGTAAAACAGTTTTTAATGTGTTAGAAGTTATATACACAAAAACTAATGTTAGGACTTCAATGATCAAGATTGTCAGTTTACAGCTTTCTGAGTCCAGAAATGTTGAAATAGTGTTTCTGTTCAAATGAAGTGAAATCAAGCCCAAATCTGCTCAAAAGCTTGTCTCTCTAATAGAGAAAGCTGTTTCATTCAGTATTCAGTGCAAATCTTGCCAAACTGATAGATGCTTATGCCATATGAAATACAATGTTTTCTGCAATGCTGTAAGACAGTTTTTAATGTGTTAGAAGTTATATGCACAAAAACTAATGTTAGGACTTCAATGATCAAGATTGTCAGTTTACAGCTTTCTGAGTCCAGTAATGCTGAAATAGTACTTCTGTTCAAATGAAGTGAAATCTAGCCCAAATCTGCTCAAAAGCGTGTCTCTCTATTAGAGAAAGCTGTTTCATTCAGTATTCAGTGCAAATCTTGCCAAACTGATAGATGCTTATGCCTTATGAAGTACAATGTTTTCTGCAATGCTGTAAGACAGTTTTTAATGTGTTAGAAGTTATATGCACAAAAACTAATGTTAGGACTTCAATGATCAAGATTGTCAGTTTACAGCTTTCTGAGTCCAGTAATGCTGAAATAGTACTTCTGTTCAAATGAAGTGAAATCTAGCCCAAATCTGCTCAAAAGCTTGTCTCTCTATTAGAGAAAGCTGTTTCATTCAGTATTCAGTGAAAATCTTGCCAAACTGATAGATGCTTATGCCTTATGAAGTACAATGTTTTCTGCAATGCTGTAAAACAGTTTTTAATGTGTTAGAAGTTATATACACAAAAACTAATGTTAGGACTTCAATGATCAAGATTGTCAGTTTACAGCTTTCTGAGTCCAGTAATGTTGAAATAGTGTTTCTGTTCAAATGAAGTGAAATCAAGCCCAAATCTGCTCAAAAGCTTGTCTCTCCAATAGAGAAAGCTGTTTCATTCAGTATTCAGTGCAAATCTTGCCAAACTGATAGATGCTTATGCCTTATGAAGTACAATGTTTTCTGCAATGCTGTAAGACAGTTTTTAATGTGTTAGAAGTTATATTCACAAAAACTAATGTTAGGACTTCAATGATCGAGATTGTCAGTTTACAGCTTTCTGAGTCCAGTAATGTTGAAATAGTGTTTCTGTTCAAATGAAGTGAAATCAAGCCCAAATCTGCTCAAAAGCTTGTCTCTCTATTAGAGAAAGCTTTTTCATTCATTATTCAGTGCAAATCTTGCCAAACTGATAGATGCTTATGCCTTATGAAGTACAATGTTTTCTGCAATGCTGTAAGACAGTTTTTAATGTGTTAGAAGTTATATGCACAAAAACTAATGTTAGGACTTCAATGATCAAGATTGTCAGTTTACAGCTTTCTGAGTCCAGTAATGCTGAAATAGTACTTCTGTTCAAATGAAGTGAAATCTAGCCCAAATCTGCTCAAAAGCTTGTCTCTCTATTAGAGAAAGCTGTTTCATTCAGTATTCAGTGCAAATCTTGCCAAACTGATAGATGCTTATGCCTTATGAAGTACAATGTTTTCTGCAATGCTGTAAAACAGTTTTTAATGTGTTAGAAGTTATATACACAAAAACTAATGTTAGGACTTCAGTGATCAAGATTGTCAGTTTACAGCTTTCTGAGTCCAGTAATGCTGAAATAGTACTTCTGTTCAAATGAAGTGAAATCTAGCCCAAATCTGCTCAAAAGCTTGTCTCTCTATTAGAGAAAGCTGTTTCATTCAGTATTCAGTGCAAATCTTGCCAAACTGATAGATGCTTATGCCTTATGAAGTACAATGTTTTCTGCAATGCTGTAAAACAGTTTTTAATGTGTTAGAAGTTATATACACAAAAACTAATGTTAGGACTTCAATGATCAAGATTGTCAGTTTACAGCTTTCTGAGTCCAGTAATGCTGAAACAGTACTTCTGTTCAAATGAAGTGAAATCTAGCCCAAATCTGCTCAAAAGCTTGTCTCTCTATTAGAGAAAGCTGTTTCATTCAGTATTCAGTGCAAATCTTGCCAAACTGATAGATGCTTATGCCATATGAAACACAATGTTTTCTGCAATGCTGTAAGACAGTTTTTAATGTGTTAGAAGTGATATTCACAAAAACTTATGTTAGGACTTCAATGATCAAGATTGTCAGTTCACAGCTTTCTGAGTCCAGTAATGCTGAAATAGTACTTCTGTTCAAATGAAGTGAAATCTAGCCCAAATCTGCTCAAAAGCTTGTCTCTCTATTAGAGAAAGCTGTTTCATTCAGTATTCAGTGCAAATCTTGCCAAACTGATAGATGCTTATGCCTTATGAAGTACAATGTTTTCTGCAATGCTGTAAAACAGTTTTTAATGTGTTAGAAGTTATATGCACAAAAACTAATGTTAGGACTTCAATGATCAAGATTGTCAGTTTACAGCTTTCTGAGTCCAGTAATGCTGAAACAGTACTTCTGTTCAAATGAAGTGAAATCTAGCCCAAATCTGCTCATAAGCTTGTCTCTCTATTAGAGAAAGCTGTTTCATTCAGTATTCAGTGCAAATCTGGCCAAACTGATAGATGCTTATGCCTTATGAAGTACAATGTTTTCTGCAATGCTGTAAAACAGTTTTTAATGTGTTAGAAGTTATATACACAAAAACTAATGTTAGGACTTCAATGATCAAGATTGTCAGTTTACAGCTTTCTGAGTCCAGAAATGTTGAAATAGTGTTTCTGTTCAAATGAAGTGAAATCAAGCCCAAATCTGCTCAAAAGCTTGTCTCTCTAATAGAGAAAGCTGTTTCATTCAGTATTCAGTGCAAATCTTGCCAAACTGATAGATGCTTATGCCATATGAAATACAATGTTTTCTGCAATGCTGTAAGACAGTTTTTAATGTGTTAGAAGTTATATGCACAAAAACTAATGTTAGGACTTCAATGATCAAGATTGTCAGTTTACAGCTTTCTGAGTCCAGTAATGCTGAAATAGTACTTCTGTTCAAATGAAGTGAAATCAAGCCCAAATCTGTTCAAAAGCTTGTCTCTCTAATAGAGAAAGCTGTTTCATTCAGTATTCAGTGCAAATCTTGCCAAACTGATAGATGCTTATGCCTTATGAAGTACAATGTTTTCTGCAATGCTGTAAAACAGTTTTTAATGTGTTAGAAGTTATATACACAAAAACTAATGTTAGGACTTCAATGATCAAGATTGTCAGTTTACAGCTTTCTGAGTCCAGAAATGTTGAAATAGTGTTTCTGTTCAAATGAAGTGAAATCAAGCCCAAATCTGCTCAAAAGCTTGTCTCTCTAATAGAGAAAGCTGTTTCATTCAGTATTCAGTGCAAATCTTGCCAAACTGATAGATGCTTATGCCTTATGAAGTACAATGTTTTCTGCAATGCTGTAAGACAGTTTTTAATGTGTTAGAAGTTATATACACAAAAACTAATGTTAGGACTTCAATGATCAAGATTGTCAGTTTACAGCTTTCTGAGTCCAGTAATGTTGAAATAGTGTTTCTGTTCAAATGAAGTGAAATCAAGCCCAAATCTGCTCAAAAGCTTGTCTCTCCAATAGAGAAAGCTGTTTCATTCAGTATTCAGTGCAAATCTTGCCAAACTGATAGATGCTTATGCCTTATGAAGTACAATGTTTTCTGCAATGCTGTAAGACAGTTTTTAATGTGTTAGAAGTTATATTCACAAAAACTAATGTTAGGACTTCAATGATCGAGATTGTCAGTTTACAGCTTTCTGAGTCCAGTAATGTTGAAATAGTGTTTCTGTTCAAATGAAATGAAATCAAGCCCAAATCTGCTCAAAAGCTTGTCTCTCTATTAGAGAAAGCTTTTTCATTCATTATTCAGTGCAAATCTTGCCAAACTGATAGATGCTTATGCCTTACGAAGTACAATGTTTTCTGCAATGCTGTAAGACAGTTTTTAATGTGTTAGAAGTTATATGCACAAAAACTAATGTTAGGACTTCAATGATCAAGATTGTCAGTTTACAGCTTTCTGAGTCCAGTAATGCTGAAATAGTACTTCTGTTCAAATGAAGTGAAATCTAGCCCAAATCTGCTCAAAAGCTTGTCTCTCTATTAGAGAAAGCTGTTTCATTCAGTATTCAGTGCAAATCTTGCCAAACTGATAGATGCTTATGCCTTATGAAGTACAATGTTTTCTGCAATGCTGTAAAACAGTTTTTAATGTGTTAGAAGTTATATACACAAAAACTAATGTTAGGACTTCAATGATCAAGATTGTCAGTTTACAGCTTTCTGAGTCCAGTAATGTTGAAATAGTGTTTCTGTTCAAATGAAGTGAAATCAAGCCCAAATCTGCTCAAAAGCTTGTCTCTCCAATAGAGAAAGCTGTTTCATTCAGTATTCAGTGCAAATCTTGCCAAACTGATAGATGCTTATGCCTTATGAAGTACAATGTTTTCTGCAATGCTGTAAGACAGTTTTTAATGTGTTAGAAGTTATATTCACAAAAACTAATGTTAGGACTTCAATGATCGAGATTGTCAGTTTACAGCTTTCTGAGTCCAGTAATGTTGAAATAGTGTTTCTGTTCAAATGAAGTGAAATCTAGCCCAAATCTGCTCAAAAGCTTGTCTCTCTAATAGAGAAAGCTGTTTCATTCAGTATTCAGTGCAAATCTTGCCAAACTGATAGATGCTTATGCCATTTGAAATACTATGTTTTCTGCAATGCTGTAAGACAGTTTTTAATGTGTTAGAAGTTATATGCACAAAAACTTATGTTAGGACTTCAATGCTCAAGATTGTCAGTTTACAGCTTTCTGAGTCCAGTAATGCTGAAATAGTACTTCTGTTCAAATGAAGTGAAATCTAGCCCAAATCTGCTCAAAAGCTTGTCTCTCTATTAGAGAAAGCTGTTTCATTCAGTATTCAGTGCAAATCTTGCCAAACTGATAGATGCTTATGCCTTATGAAGTACAATGTTTTCTGCAATGCTGTAAAACAGTTTTTAATGTGTTAGAAGTTATATACACAAAAACTAATGTTAGGACTTCAATGATCAAGATTGTCAGTTTACAGCTTTCTGAGTCCAGAAATGTTGAAATAGTGTTTCTGTTCAAATGAAGTGAAATCAAGCCCAAATCTGCTCAAAAGCTTGTCTCTCTAATAGAGAAAGCTGTTTCATTCAGTATTCAGTGCAAATCTTGCCAAACTGATAGATGCTTATGCCTTATGAAGTACAATGTTTTCTGCAATGCTGTAAGACAGTTTTTAATGTGTTAGAAGTTATATACACAAAAACTAATGTTAGGACTTCAATGATCAAGATTGTCAGTTTACAGCTTTCTGAGTCCAGTAATGTTGAAATAGTGTTTCTGTTCAAATGAAGTGAAATCAAGCCCAAATCTGCTCAAAAGCTTGTCTCTCCAATAGAGAAAGCTGTTTCATTCAGTATTCAGTGCAAATCTTGCCAAACTGATAGATGCTTATGCCTTATGAAGTACAATGTTTTCTGCAATGCTGTAAGACAGTTTTTAATGTGTTAGAAGTTATATTCACAAAAACTAATGTTAGGACTTCAATGATCGAGATTGTCAGTTTACAGCTTTCTGAGTCCAGTAATGTTGAAATAGTGTTTCTGTTCAAATGAAATGAAATCAAGCCCAAATCTGCTCAAAAGCTTGTCTCTCTATTAGAGAAAGCTTTTTCATTCATTATTCAGTGCAAATCTTGCCAAACTGATAGATGCTTATGCCTTACGAAGTACAATGTTTTCTGCAATGCTGTAAGACAGTTTTTAATGTGTTAGAAGTTATATGCACAAAAACTAATGTTAGGACTTCAATGATCAAGATTGTCAGTTTACAGCTTTCTGAGTCCAGTAATGCTGAAATAGTACTTCTGTTCAAATGAAGTGAAATCTAGCCCAAATCTGCTCAAAAGCTTGTCTCTCTATTAGAGAAAGCTGTTTCATTCAGTATTCAGTGCAAATCTTGCCAAACTGATAGATGCTTATGCCTTATGAAGTACAATGTTTTCTGCAATGCTGTAAAACAGTTTTTAATGTGTTAGAAGTTATATACACAAAAACTAATGTTAGGACTTCAATGATCAAGATTGTCAGTTTACAGCTTTCTGAGTCCAGTAATGTTGAAATAGTGTTTCTGTTCAAATGAAGTGAAATCAAGCCCAAATCTGCTCAAAAGCTTGTCTCTCCAATAGAGAAAGCTGTTTCATTCAGTATTCAGTGCAAATCTTGCCAAACTGATAGATGCTTATGCCTTATGAAGTACAATGTTTTCTGCAATGCTGTAAGACAGTTTTTAATGTGTTAGAAGTTATATTCACAAAAACTAATGTTAGGACTTCAATGATCGAGATTGTCAGTTTACAGCTTTCTGAGTCCAGTAATGTTGAAATAGTGTTTCTGTTCAAATGAAGTGAAATCTAGCCCAAATCTGCTCAAAAGCTTGTCTCTCTAATAGAGAAAGCTGTTTCATTCAGTATTCAGTGCAAATCTTGCCAAACTGATAGATGCTTATGCCATTTGAAATACTATGTTTTCTGCAATGCTGTAAGACAGTTTTTAATGTGTTAGAAGTTATATGCACAAAAACTTATGTTAGGACTTCAATGCTCAAGATTGTCAGTTTACAGCTTTCTGAGTCCAGTAATGCTGAAATAGTACTTCTGTTCAAATGAAGTGAAATCTAGCCCAAATCTGCTCAAAAGCTTGTCTCTCTATTAGAGAAAGCTGTTTCATTCAGTATTCAGTGCAAATCTTGCCAAACTGATAGATGCTTATGCCTTATGAAGTACAATGTTTTCTGCAATGCTGTAAAACAGTTTTTAATGTGTTAGAAGTTATATACACAACAACTAATGTTAGGACTTCAATGATCAAGATTGTCAGTTTACAGCTTTCTGAGTCCAGTAATGCTGAAACAGTACTTCTGTTCAAATGAAGTGAAATCTAGCCCAAATCTGCTCAAAAGCTTGTCTCTCTATTAGAGAAAGCTGTTTCATTCAGTATTCAGTGCAAATCTTGCCAAACTGATAGATGCTTATGCCTTATGAAGTACAATGTTTTCTGCAATGCTGTAAGACAGTTTTTAATGTGTTAGAAGTTATATTCACAAAAACTAATGTTAGGACTTCAATGATCAAGATTGTCAGTTTACAGCTTTCTGAGTCCAGTAATGCTGAAACAGTACTTCTGTTCAAATGAAGTGAAATCTAGCCCAAATCTGCTCAAAAGCTTGTCTCTCTATTAGAGAAAGCTGTTTCATTCAGTATTCAGTGCAAATCTTGCCAAACTGATAGATGCTTATGCCTTATGAAGTACAATGTTTTCTGCAATGCTGTAAAACAGTTTTTAATGTGTTAGAAGTTATATACACAAAAACTAATGTTAGGACTTCAATGATCAAGATTGTCAGTTTACAGCTTTCTGAGTCCAGTAATGCTGAAACAGTACTTCTGTTCAAATGAAGTGAAATCTAGCCCAAATCTGCTCAAGAGCTTGTCTCTCTATTAGAGAAAGCTGTTTCATTCAGTATTCAGTGCAAATCTTGCCAAACTGATAGATGCTTATGCCTTATGAAGTACAATGTTTTCTGCAATGCTGTAAAACAGTTTTTAATGTGTTAGAAGTTATATACACAAAAACTAATGTTAGGACTTCAATGATCAAGATTGTCAGTTTACAGCTTTCTGAGTCCAGAAATGTTGAAATAGTGTTTCTGTTCAAATGAAGTGAAATCAAGCCCAAATCTGCTCAAAAGCTTGTCTCTCTAATAGAGAAAGCTGTTTCATTCAGTATTCAGTGCAAATCTTGCCAAACTGATAGATGCTTATGCCATATGAAATACAATGTTTTCTGCAATGCTGTAAGACAGTTTTTAATGTGTTAGAAGTTATATGCACAAAAACTAATGTTAGGACTTCAATGATCAAGATTGTCAGTTTACAGCTTTCTGAGTCCAGTAATGCTGAAATAGTACTTCTGTTCAAATAAAGTGAAATCAAGCCCAAATCTGCTCAAAAGCTTGTCTCTCTAATAGAGAAAGCTGTTTCATTCAGTATTCAGTGCAAATCTTGCCAAACTGATAGATGCTTATGCCTTATGAAGTACAATATTTTCTGCAATGCTGTAAAACAGTTTTTAATGTGTTAGAAGTTATATACACAAAAACTAATGTTAGGACTTCAATGATCAAGATTGTCAGTTTACAGCTTTCTGAGTCCAGAAATGTTGAAATAGTGTTTCTGTTCAAATGAAGTGAAATCAAGCCCAAATCTGCTCAAAAGCTTGTCTCTCTAATAGAGAAAGCTGTTTCATTCAGTATTCAGTGCAAATCTTGCCAAACTGATAGATGCTTATGCCATATGAAATACAATGTTTTCTGCAATGCTGTAAGACAGTTTTTAATGTGTTAGAAGTTATATGCACAAAAACTAATGTTAGGACTTCAATGATCAAGATTGTCAGTTTACAGCTTTCTGAGTCCAGTAATACTGAAATAGTACTTCTGTTCAAATGAAGTGAAATCTAGCCCAAATCTGCTCAAAAGCGTGTCTCTCTATTAGAGAAAGCTGTTTCATTCAGTATTCAGTGCAAATCTTGCCAAACTGATAGATGCTTATGCCTTATGAAGTACAATGTTTTCTGCAATGCTGTAAGACAGTTTTTAATGTGTTAGAAGTTATATGCACAAAAACTAATGTTAGGACTTCAATGATCAAGATTGTCAGTTTACAGCTTTCTGAGTCCAGTAATGCTGAAATAGTACTTCTGTTCAAATGAAGTGAAATCTAGCCCAAATCTGCTCAAGAGCTTGTCTCTCTATTAGAGAAAGCTGTTTCATTCAGTATTCAGTGCAAATCTTGCCAAACTGATAGATGCTTATGCCTTATGAAGTACAATGTTTTCTGCAATGCTGTAAAACAGTTTTTAATGTGTTAGAAGTTATATACACAAAAACTAATGTTAGGACTTCAATGATCAAGATTGTCAGTTTACAGCTTTCTGAGTCCAGAAATGTTGAAATAGTGTTTCTGTTCAAATGAAGTGAAATCAAGCCCAAATCTGCTCAAAAGCTTGTCTCTCTAATAGAGAAAGCTGTTTCATTCAGTATTCAGTGCAAATCTTGCCAAACTGATAGATGCTTATGCCATATGAAATACAATGTTTTCTGCAATGCTGTAAGACAGTTTTTAATGTGTTAGAAGTTATATGCACAAAAACTAATGTTAGGACTTCAATGATCAAGATTGTCAGTTTACAGCTTTCTGAGTCCAGTAATGCTGAAATAGTACTTCTGTTCAAATAAAGTGAAATCAAGCCCAAATCTGCTCAAAAGCTTGTCTCTCTAATAGAGAAAGCTGTTTCATTCAGTATTCAGTGCAAATCTTGCCAAACTGATAGATGCTTATGCCTTATGAAGTACAATATTTTCTGCAATGCTGTAAAACAGTTTTTAATGTGTTAGAAGTTATATACACAAAAACTAATGTTAGGACTTCAATGATCAAGATTGTCAGTTTACAGCTTTCTGAGTCCAGAAATGTTGAAATAGTGTTTCTGTTCAAATGAAGTGAAATCAAGCCCAAATCTGCTCAAAAGCTTGTCTCTCTAATAGAGAAAGCTGTTTCATTCAGTATTCGGTGCAAATCTTGCCAAACTGATAGATGCTTATGCCATATGAAATACAATGTTTTCTGCAATGCTGTAAGACAGTTTTTAATGTGTTAGAAGTTATATGCACAAAAACTAATGTTAGGACTTCAATGATCAAGATTGTCAGTTTACAGCTTTCTGAGTCCAGTAATACTGAAATAGTACTTCTGTTCAAATGAAGTGAAATCTAGCCCAAATCTGCTCAAAAGCGTGTCTCTCTATTAGAGAAAGCTGTTTCATTCAGTATTCAGTGCAAATCTTGCCAAACTGATAGATGCTTATGCCTTATGAAGTACAATGTTTTCTGCAATGCTGTAAGACAGTTTTTAATGTGTTAGAAGTTATATGCACAAAAACTAATGTTAGGACTTCAATGATCAAGATTGTCAGTTTACAGCTTTCTGAGTCCAGTAATGCTGAAATAGTACTTCTGTTCAAATGAAGTGAAATCTAGCCCAAATCTGCTCAAAAGCTTGTCTCTCTATTAGAGAAAGCTGTTTCATTCAGTATTCAGTGCAAATCTTGCCAAACTGATAGATGCTTATGCCTTATGAAGTACAATGTTTTCTGCAATGCTGTAAAACAGTTTTTAATGTGTTAGAAGTTATATACACAAAAACTAATGTTAGGACTTCAATGATCAAGATTGTCAGTTTACAGCTTTCTGAGTCCAGTAATGTTGAAATAGTGTTTCTGTTCAAATGAAGTGAAATCAAGCCCAAATCTGCTCAAAAGCTTGTCTCTCCAATAGAGAAAGCTGTTTCATTCAGTATTCAGTGCAAATCTTGCCAAACTGATAGATGCTTATGCCTTATGAAGTACAATGTTTTCTGCAATGCTGTAAGACAGTTTTTAATGTGTTAGAAGTTATATTCACAAAAACTAATGTTAGGACTTCAATGATCGAGATTGTCAGTTTACAGCTTTCTGAGTCCAGTAATGTTGAAATAGTGTTTCTGTTCAAATGAAGTGAAATCAAGCCCAAATCTGCTCAAAAGCTTGTCTCTCTATTAGAGAAAGCTTTTTCATTCATTATTCAGTGCAAATCTTGCCAAACTGATAGATGCTTATGCCTTATGAAGTACAATGTTTTCTGCAATGCTGTAAGACAGTTTTTAATGTGTTAGAAGTTATATGCACAAAAACTAATGTTAGGACTTCAATGATCAAGATTGTCAGTTTACAGCTTTCTGAGTCCAGTAATGCTGAAATAGTACTTCTGTTCAAATGAAGTGAAATCTAGCCCAAATCTGCTCAAAAGCTTGTCTCTCTATTAGAGAAAGCTGTTTCATTCAGTATTCAGTGCAAATCTTGCCAACTGATAGATGCTTATGCCTTATGAAGTACAATGTTTTCTGCAATGCTGTAAAACAGTTTTTAATGTGTTAGAAGTTATATACACAAAAACTAATGTTAGGACTTCAATGATCAAGATTGTCAGTTTACAGCTTTCTGAGTCCAGTAATGCTGAAACAGTACTTCTGTTCAAATGAAGTGAAATCTAGCCCAAATCTGCTCAAAAGCTTGTCTCTCTATTAGAGAAAGCTGTTTCATTCAGTATTCAGTGCAAATCTTGCCAAACTGACAGATGCTTATGCCTTATGAAGTACAATGTTTTCTGCAATGCTGTAAAACAGTTTTTAATGTGTTAGAAGTTATATACACAAAAACTAATGTTAGGACTTCAATGATCAAGATTGTCAGTTTACAGCTTTCTGAGTCCAGTAATGCTGAAATAGTACTTCTGTTCAAATGAAGTGAAATCTAGCCCAAATCTGCTCAAAAGCTTGTCTCTCTAATAGAGAAAGCTGTTTCATTCAGTATTCAGTGCAAATCTTGCCAAACTGATAGATGCTTATGCCATATGAAACACAATGTTTTCTGCAATGCTGTAAGACAGTTTTTAATGTGTTAGAAGTTATATGCACAAAAACTTATGTTAGGACTTCAATGATCAAGATTGTCAGTTCACAGCTTTCTGAGTCCAGTAATGCTGAAATAGTACTTCTGTTCAAATGAAGTGAAATCTAGCCCAAATCTGCTCAAAAGCTTGTCTCTCTATTAGAGAAAGCTGTTTCATTCAGTATTCAGTGCAAATCTTGCCAAACTGATAGATGCTTATGCCTTATGAAGTACAATGTTTTCTGCAATGCTGTAAAACAGTTTTTAATGTGTTAGAAGTTATATGCACAAAAACTAATGTTAGGACTTCAATGATCAAGATTGTCAGTTTACAGCTTTCTGAGTCCAGTAATGCTGAAATAGTACTTCTGTTCAAATGAAGTGAAATCTAGCCCAAATCTGCTCAAAAGCTTGTCTCTCTATTAGAGAAAGCTGTTTCATTCAGTATTCAGTGCAAATCTTGCCAAACTGATAGATGCTTATGCCTTATGAAGTACAATGTTTTCTGCAATGCTGTAAAACAGTTTTTAATGTGTTAGAAGTTATATACACAAAAACTAATGTTAGGACTTCAATGATCAAGATTGTCAGTTTACAGCTTTCTGAGTCCAGTAATGCTGAAACAGTACTTCTGTTCAAATGAAGTGAAATCTAGCCCAAATCTGCTCAAAAGCTTGTCTCTCCAATAGAGAAAGCTGTTTCATTCAGTATTCAGTGCAAATCTTGCCAAACTGATAGATGCTTATGCCTTATGAAGTACAATGTTTTCTGCAATGCTGTAAGACAGTTTTTAATGTGTTAGAAGTTATATTCACAAAAACTAATGTTAGGACTTCAATGATCGAGATTGTCAGTTTACAGCTTTCTGAGTCCAGTAATGTTGAAATAGTGTTTCTGTTCAAATGAAGTGAAATCAAGCCCAAATCTGCTCAAAAGCTTGTCTCTCTATTAGAGAAAGCTTTTTCATTCATTATTCAGTGCAAATCTTGCCAAACTGATAGATGCTTATGCCTTATGAAGTACAATGTTTTCTGCAATGCTGTAAGACAGTTTTTAATGTGTTAGAAGTTATATGCACAAAAACTAATGTTAGGACTTCAATGATCAAGATTGTCAGTTTACAGCTTTCTGAGTCCAGTAATGCTGAAATAGTACTTCTGTTCAAATGAAGTGAAATCTAGCCCAAATCTGCTCAAAAGCTTGTCTCTCTATTAGAGAAAGCTGTTTCATTCAGTATTCAGTGCAAATCTTGCCAACTGATAGATGCTTATGCCTTATGAAGTACAATGTTTTCTGCAATGCTGTAAAACAGTTTTTAATGTGTTAGAAGTTATATACACAAAAACTAATGTTAGGACTTCAGTGATCAAGATTGTCAGTTTACAGCTTTCTGAGTCCAGTAATGCTGAAATAGTACTTCTGTTCAAATGAAGTGAAATCTAGCCCAAATCTGCTCAAAAGCTTGTCTCTCTATTAGAGAAAGCTGTTTCATTCAGTATTCAGTGCAAATCTTGCCAAACTGATAGATGCTTATGCCTTATGAAGTACAATGTTTTCTGCAATGCTGTAAAACAGTTTTTAATGTGTTAGAAGTTATATACACAAAAACTAATGTTAGGACTTCAATGATCAAGATTGTCAGTTTACAGCTTTCTGAGTCCAGTAATGCTGAAACAGTACTTCTGTTCAAATGAAGTGAAATCTAGCCCAAATCTGCTCAAAAGCTTGTCTCTCTATTAGAGAAAGCTGTTTCATTCAGTATTCAGTGCAAATCTTGCCAAACTGACAGATGCTTATGCCTTATGAAGTACAATGTTTTCTGCAATGCTGTAAAACAGTTTTTAATGTGTTAGAAGTTATATACACAAAAACTAATGTTAGGACTTCAATGATCAAGATTGTCAGTTTACAGCTTTCTGAGTCCAGTAATGCTGAAATAGTACTTCTGTTCAAATGAAGTGAAATCTAGCCCAAATCTGCTCAAAAGCTTGTCTCTCTAATAGAGAAAGCTGTTTCATTCAGTATTCAGTGCAAATCTTGCCAAACTGATAGATGCTTATGCCATATGAAACACAATGTTTTCTGCAATGCTGTAAGACAGTTTTTAATGTGTTAGAAGTTATATGCACAAAAACTTATGTTAGGACTTCAATGATCAAGATTGTCAGTTCACAGCTTTCTGAGTCCAGTAATGCTGAAATAGTACTTCTGTTCAAATGAAGTGAAATCTAGCCCAAATCTGCTCAAAAGCTTGTCTCTCTATTAGAGAAAGCTGTTTCATTCAGTATTCAGTGCAAATCTTGCCAAACTGATAGATGCTTATGCCTTATGAAGTACAATGTTTTCTGCAATGCTGTAAAACAGTTTTTAATGTGTTAGAAGTTATATGCACAAAAACTAATGTTAGGACTTCAATGATCAAGATTGTCAGTTTACAGCTTTCTGAGTCCAGTAATGCTGAAACAGTACTTCTGTTCAAATGAAGTGAAATCTAGCCCAAATCTGCTCAAAAGCTTGTCTCTCTATTAGAGAAAGCTGTTTCATTCAGTATTCAGTGCAAATCTTGCCAAACTGATAGATGCTTATGCCATTTGAAATACAATGTTTTCTGCAATGCTGTAAGACAGTTTTTAATGTGTTAGAAGTTATATGCACAAAAACTTATGTTAGGACTTCAATGATCAAGATTGTCAGTTTACAGCTTTCTGAGTCCAGTAATGCTGAAATAGTACTTCTGTTCAAATGAAGTGAAATCTAGCCCAAATCTGCTCAAAAGCTTGTCTCTCTATTAGAGAAAGCTGTTTCATTCAGTATTCAGTGCAAATCTTGCCAAACTGATAGATGCTTATGCCTTATGAAGTACAATGTTTTCTGCAATGCTGTAAAACAGTTTTTAATGTGTTAGAAGTTATATACACAAAAACTAATGTTAGGACTTCAATGATCAAGATTGTCAGTTTACAGCTTTCTGAGTCCAGTAATGCTGAAACAGTACTTCTGTTCAAATGAAGTGAAATCTAGCCCAAATCTGCTCAAAAGCTTGTCTCTCTATTAGAGAAAGCTGTTTCATTCAGTATTCAGTGCAAATCTTGCCAAACTGACAGATGCTTATGCCTTATGAAGTACAATGTTTTCTGCAAGGCTGTAAAACAGTTTTTAATGTGTTAGAAGTTATATACACAAAAACTAATGTTAGGACTTCAATGATCAAGAGTGTCAGTTTACAGCTTTCTGAGTCCAGTAATGCTGAAAGAGTACTTCTGTTCAAATGAAGTGAAATCTAGCCCAAATCTGCTCAAAAGCTTGTCTCTCTAATAGAGAAAGCTGTTTCATTCAGTATTCAGTGCAAATCTTGCCAAACTGATAGATGCTTATGCCATATGAAACACAATGTTTTCTGCAATGCTGTAAGACAGTTTTTAATGTGTTAGAAGTTATATGCACAAAAACTTATGTTAGGACTTCAATGATCAAGATTGTCAGTTCACAGCTTTCTGAGTCCAGTAATGCTGAAATAGTACTTCTGTTCAAATGAAGTGAAATCTAGCCCAAATCTGCTCAAAAGCTTGTCTCTCTATTAGAGAAAGCTGTTTCATTCAGTATTCAGTGCAAATCTTGCCAAACTGATAGATGCTTATGCCTTATGAAGTACAATGTTTTCTGCAATGCTGTAAAACAGTTTTTAATGTGTTAGAAGTTACATGCACAAAAACTAATGTTAGGACTTCAATGATCAAGATTGTCAGTTTACAGCTTTCTGAGTCCAGTAATGCTGAAACAGTACTTCTGTTCAAATGAAGTGAAATCTAGCCCAAATCTGCTCAAAAGCTTGTCTCTCTATTAGAGAAAGCTTTTTCATTCAGTATTCAGTGCAAATCTTGCCAAACTGATAGATGCTTATGCCTTATGAAGTACAATGTTTTCTGCAATGCTGTAAAACAGTTTTTAATGTGTTAGAAGTTATATACACAAAAACTAATGTTAGGACTTCAATGATCAAGATTGTCAGTTTACAGCTTTCTGAGTCCAGAAATGTTGAAATAGTGTTTCTGTTCAAATGAAGTGAAATCAAGCCCAAATCTGCTCAAAAGCTTGTCTCTCTAATAGAGAAAGCTGTTTCATTCAGTATTCAGTGCAAATCTTGCCAAACTGATAGATGCTTATGCCATATGAAATACAATGTTTTCTGCAATGCTGTAAGACAGTTTTTAATGTGTTAGAAGTTATATGCACAAAAACTAATGTTAGGACTTCAATGATCAAGATTGTCAGTTTACAGCTTTCTGAGTCCAGTAATGCTGAAATAGTACTTCTGTTCAAATGAAGTGAAATCAAGCCCAAATCTGCTCAAAAGCTTGTCTCTCTAATAGAGAAAGCTGTTTCATTCAGTATTCAGTGCAAATCTTGCCAAACTGATAGATGCTTATGCCTTATGAAGTACAATGTTTTCTGCAATGCTGTAAAACAGTTTTTAATGTGTTAGAAGTTATATACACAAAAACTAATGTTAGGACTTCAATGATCAAGATTGTCAGTTTACAGCTTTCTGAGTCCAGAAATGTTGAAATAGTGTTTCTGTTCAAATGAAGTGAAATCAAGCCCAAATCTGCTCAAAAGCTTGTCTCTCTAATAGAGAAAGCTGTTTCATTCAGTATTCAGTGCAAATCTTGCCAAACTGATAGATGCTTATGCCTTATGAAGTACAATGTTTTCTGCAATGCTGTAAGACAGTTTTTAATGTGTTAGAAGTTATATACACAAAAACTAATGTTAGGACTTCAATGATCAAGATTGTCAGTTTACAGCTTTCTGAGTCCAGTAATGTTGAAATAGTGTTTCTGTTCAAATGAAGTGAAATCAAGCCCAAATCTGCTCAAAAGCTTGTCTCTCCAATAGAGAAAGCTGTTTCATTCAGTATTCAGTGCAAATCTTGCCAAACTGATAGATGCTTATGCCTTATGAAGTACAATGTTTTCTGCAATGCTGTAAGACAGTTTTTAATGTGTTAGAAGTTATATTCACAAAAACTAATGTTAGGACTTCAATGATCGAGATTGTCAGTTTACAGCTTTCTGAGTCCAGTAATGTTGAAATAGTGTTTCTGTTCAAATGAAATGAAATCAAGCCCAAATCTGCTCAAAAGCTTGTCTCTCTATTAGAGAAAGCTTTTTCATTCATTATTCAGTGCAAATCTTGCCAAACTGATAGATGCTTATGCCTTACGAAGTACAATGTTTTCTGCAATGCTGTAAGACAGTTTTTAATGTGTTAGAAGTTATATTCACAAAAACTAATGTTAGGACTTCAATGATCAAGATTGTCAGTTTACAGCTTTCTGAGTCCAGTAATGCTGAAACAGTACTTCTGTTCAAATGAAGTGAAATCTAGCCCAAATCTGCTCAAGAGCTTGTCTCTCTATTAGAGAAAGCTGTTTCATTCAGTATTCAGTGCAAATCTTGCCAAACTGATAGATGCTTATGCCTTATGAAGTACAATGTTTTCTGCAATGCTGTAAAACAGTTTTTAATGTGTTAGAAGTTATATACACAAAAACTAATGTTAGGACTTCAATGATCAAGATTGTCAGTTTACAGCTTTCTGAGTCCAGAAATGTTGAAATAGTGTTTCTGTTCAAATGAAGTGAAATCAAGCCAAATCTGCTCAAAAGCTTGTCTCTCTAATAGAGAAAGCTGTTTCATTCAGTATTCAGTGCAAATCTTGCCAAACTGATAGATGCTTATGCCATATGAAATACAATGTTTTCTGCAATGCTGTAAGACAGTTTTTAATGTGTTAGAAGTTATATGCACAAAAACTAATGTTAGGACTTCAATGATCAAGATTGTCAGTTTACAGCTTTCTGAGTCCAGTAATGCTGAAATAGTACTTCTGTTCAAATAAAGTGAAATCAAGCCCAAATCTGCTCAAAAGCTTGTCTCTCTAATAGAGAAAGCTGTTTCATTCAGTATTCAGTGCAAATCTTGCCAAACTGATAGATGCTTATGCCTTATGAAGTACAATATTTTCTGCAATGCTGTAAAACAGTTTTTAATGTGTTAGAAGTTATATACACAAAAACTAATGTTAGGACTTCAATGATCAAGATTGTCAGTTTACAGCTTTCTGAGTCCAGAAATGTTGAAATAGTGTTTCTGTTCAAATGAAGTGAAATCAAGCCCAAATCTGCTCAAAAGCTTGTCTCTCTAATAGAGAAAGCTGTTTCATTCAGTATTCAGTGCAAATCTTGCCAAACTGATAGATGCTTATGCCATATGAAATACAATGTTTTCTGCAATGCTGTAAGACAGTTTTTAATGTGTTAGAAGTTATATGCACAAAAACTAATGTTAGGACTTCAATGATCAAGATTGTCAGTTTACAGCTTTCTGAGTCCAGTAATGCTGAAATAGTACTTCTGTTCAAATGAAGTGAAATCTAGCCCAAATCTGCTCAAAAGCGTGTCTCTCTATTAGAGAAAGCTGTTTCATTCAGTATTCAGTGCAAATCTTGCCAAACTGATAGATGCTTATGCCTTATGAAGTACAATGTTTTCTGCAATGCTGTAAGACAGTTTTTAATGTGTTAGAAGTTATATGCACAAAAACTAATGTTAGGACTTCAATGATCAAGATTGTCAGTTTACAGCTTTCTGAGTCCAGTAATGCTGAAATAGTACTTCTGTTCAAATGAAGTGAAATCTAGCCCAAATCTGCTCAAAAGCTTGTCTCTCTATTAGAGAAAGCTGTTTCATTCAGTATTCAGTGCAAATCTTGCCAAACTGATAGATGCTTATGCCTTATGAAGTACAATGTTTTCTGCAATGCTGTAAAACAGTTTTTAATGTGTTAGAAGTTATATACACAAAAACTAATGTTAGGACTTCAATGATCAAGATTGTCAGTTTACAGCTTTCTGAGTCCAGTAATGTTGAAATAGTGTTTCTGTTCAAATGAAGTGAAATCAAGCCCAAATCTGCTCAAAAGCTTGTCTCTCCAATAGAGAAAGCTGTTTTATTCAGTATTCAGTGCAAATCTTGCCAAACTGATAGATGCTTATGCCTTATGAAGTACAATGTTTTCTGCAATGCTGTAAGACAGTTTTTAATGTGTTAGAAGTTATATTCACAAAAACTAATGTTAGGACTTCAATGATCGAGATTGTCAGTTTACAGCTTTCTGAGTCCAGTAATGTTGAAATAGTGTTTCTGTTCAAATGAAGTGAAATCAAGCCCAAATCTGCTCAAAAGCTTGTCTCTCTATTAGAGAAAGCTTTTTCATTCATTATTCAGTGCAAATCTTGCCAAACTGATAGATGCTTATGCCTTATGAAGTACAATGTTTTCTGCAATGCTGTAAGACAGTTTTTAATGTGTTAGAAGTTATATGCACAAAAACTAATGTTAGGACTTCAATGATCAAGATTGTCAGTTTACAGAAGTGAAATCTAGCCCAAATCTGCTCAAAAGCTTGTCTCTCTATTAGAGAAAGCTGTTTCATTCAGTATTCAGTGCAAATCTTGCCAAACTGATAGATGCTTATGCCTTATGAAGTACAATGTTTTCTGCAATGCTGTAAAACAGTTTTTAATGTGTTAGAAGTTATATACACAAAAACTAATGTTAGGACTTCAATGATCAAGATTGTCAGTTTACAGCTTTCTGAGTCCAGTAATGTTGAAATAGTGTTTCTGTTCAAATGAAGTGAAATCAAGCCCAAATCTGCTCAAAAGCTTGTCTCTCCAATAGAGAAAGCTGTTTCATTCAGTATTCAGTGCAAATCTTGCCAAACTGATAGATGCTTATGCCTTATGAAGTACAATGTTTTCTGCAATGCTGTAAGACAGTTTTTAATGTGTTAGAAGTTATATTCACAAAAACTAATGTTAGGACTTCAATGATCGAGATTGTCAGTTTACAGCTTTCTGAGTCCAGTAATGTTGAAATAGTGTTTCTGTTCAAATGAAGTGAAATCAAGCCCAAATCTGCTCAAAAGCTTGTCTCTCTATTAGAGAAAGCTTTTTCATTCATTATTCAGTGCAAATCTTGCCAAACTGATAGATGCTTATGCCTTATGAAGTACAATGTTTTCTGCAATGCTGTAAGACAGTTTTTAATGTGTTAGAAGTTATATGCACAAAAACTAATGTTAGGACTTCAATGATCAAGATTGTCAGTTTACAGCTTTCTGAGTCCAGTAATGCTGAAATAGTACTTCTGTTCAAATGAAGTGAAATCTAGCCCAAATCTGCTCAAAAGCTTGTCTCTCTATTAGAGAAAGCTGTTTCATTCAGTATTCAGTGCAAATCTTGCCAAACTGATAGATGCTTATGCCTTATGAAGTACAATGTTTTCTGCAATGCTGTAAAACAGTTTTTAATGTGTTAGAAGTTATATACACAAAAACTAATGTTAGGACTTCAATGATCAAGATTGTCAGTTTACAGCTTTCTGAGTCCAGTAATGTTGAAATAGTGTTTCTGTTCAAATGAAGTGAAATCAAGCCCAAATCTGCTCAAAAGCTTGTCTCTCCAATAGAGAAAGCTGTTTCATTCAGTATTCAGTGCAAATCTTGCCAAACTGATAGATGCTTATGCCTTATGAAGTACAATGTTTTCTGCAATGCTGTAAGACAGTTTTTAATGTGTTAGAAGTTATATTCACAAAAACTAATGTTAGGACTTCAATGATCGAGATTGTCAGTTTACAGCTTTCTGAGTCCAGTAATGTTGAAATAGTGTTTCTGTTCAAATGAAGTGAAATCTAGCCCAAATCTGCTCAAAAGCTTGTCTCTCTAATAGAGAAAGCTGTTTCATTCAGTATTCAGTGCAAATCTTGCCAAACTGATAGATGCTTATGCCATTTGAAATACTATGTTTTCTGCAATGCTGTAAGACAGTTTTTAATGTGTTAGAAGTTATATGCACAAAAACTTATGTTAGGACTTCAATGCTCAAGATTGTCAGTTTACAGCTTTCTGAGTCCAGTAATGCTGAAATAGTACTTCTGTTCAAATGAAGTGAAATCTAGCCCAAATCTGCTCAAAAGCTTGTCTCTCTATTAGAGAAAGCTGTTTCATTCAGTATTCAGTGCAAATCTTGCCAAACTGATAGATGCTTATGCCTTATGAAGTACAATGTTTTCTGCAATGCTGTAAAACAGTTTTTAATGTGTTAGAAGTTATATACACAACAACTAATGTTAGGACTTCAATGATCAAGATTGTCAGTTTACAGCTTTCTGAGTCCAGTAATGCTGAAACAGTACTTCTGTTCAAATGAAGTGAAATCTAGCCCAAATCTGCTCAAAAGCTTGTCTCTCTATTAGAGAAAGCTGTTTCATTCAGTATTCAGTGCAAATCTTGCCAAACTGATAGATGCTTATGCCTTATGAAGTACAATGTTTTCTGCAATGCTGTAAGACAGTTTTTAATGTGTTAGAAGTTATATTCACAAAAACTAATGTTAGGACTTCAATGATCAAGATTGTCAGTTTACAGCTTTCTGAGTCCAGTAATGCTGAAACAGTACTTCTGTTCAAATGAAGTGAAATCTAGCCCAAATCTGCTCAAAAGCTTGTCTCTCTATTAGAGAAAGCTGTTTCATTCAGTATTCAGTGCAAATCTTGCCAAACTGATAGATGCTTATGCCTTATGAAGTACAATGTTTTCTGCAATGCTGTAAGACAGTTTTTAATGTGTTAGAAGTTATATACACAAAAACTAATGTTAGGACTTCAATGATCAAGATTGTCAGTTTACAGCTTTCTGAGTCCAGTAATGCTGAAACAGTACTTCTGTTCAAATGAAGTGAAATCTAGCCCAAATCTGCTCAAGAGCTTGTCTCTCTATTAGAGAAAGCTGTTTCATTCAGTATTCAGTGCAAATCTTGCCAAACTGATAGATGCTTATGCCTTATGAAGTACAATGTTTTCTGCAATGCTGTAAAACAGTTTTTAATGTGTTAGAAGTTATATACACAAAAACTAATGTTAGGACTTCAATGATCAAGATTGTCAGTTTACAGCTTTCTGAGTCCAGAAATGTTGAAATAGTGTTTCTGTTCAAATGAAGTGAAATCAAGCCCAAATCTGCTCAAAAGCTTGTCTCTCTAATAGAGAAAGCTGTTTCATTCAGTATTCAGTGCAAATCTTGCCAAACTGATAGATGCTTATGCCATATGAAAAACAATGTTTTCTGCAATGCTGTAAGACAGTTTTTAATGTGTTAGAAGTTATATGCACAAAAACTAATGTTAGGACTTCAATGATCAAGATTGTCAGTTTACAGCTTTCTGAGTCCAGTAATGCTGAAATAGTACTTCTGTTCAAATAAAGTGAAATCAAGCCCAAATCTGCTCAAAAGCTTGTCTCTCTAATAGAGAAAGCTGTTTCATTCAGTATTCAGTGCAAATCTTGCCAAACTGATAGATGCTTATGCCTTATGAAGTACAATATTTTCTGCAATGCTGTAAAACAGTTTTTAATGTGTTAGAAGTTATATACACAAAAACTAATGTTAGGACTTCAATGATCAAGATTGTCAGTTTACAGCTTTCTGAGTCCAGAAATGTTGAAATAGTGTTTCTGTTCAAATGAAGTGAAATCAAGCCCAAATCTGCTCAAAAGCTTGTCTCTCTAATAGAGAAAGCTGTTTCATTCAGTATTCAGTGCAAATCTTGCCAAACTGATAGATGCTTATGCCATATGAAATACAATGTTTTCTGCAATGCTGTAAGACAGTTTTTAATGTGTTAGAAGTTATATGCACAAAAACTAATGTTAGGACTTCAATGATCAAGATTGTCAGTTTACAGCTTTCTGAGTCCAGTAATGCTGAAATAGTACTTCTGTTCAAATGAAGTGAAATCTAGCCCAAATCTGCTCAAAAGCGTGTCTCTCTATTAGAGAAAGCTGTTTCATTCAGTATTCAGTGCAAATCTTGCCAAACTGATAGATGCTTATGCCTTATGAAGTACAATGTTTTCTGCAATGCTGTAAGACAGTTTTTAATGTGTTAGAAGTTATATACACAAAAACTAATGTTAGGACTTCAATGATCAAGATTGTCAGTTTACAGCTTTCTGAGTCCAGTAATGTTGAAATAGTGTTTCTGTTCAAATGAAGTGAAATCAAGCCCAAATCTGCTCAAAAGCTTGTCTCTCCAATAGAGAAAGCTGTTTCATTCAGTATTCAGTGCAAATCTTGCCAAACTGATAGATGCTTATGCCTTATGAAGTACAATGTTTTCTGCAATGCTGTAAGACAGTTTTTAATGTGTTAGAAGTTATATTCACAAAAACTAATGTTAGGACTTCAATGATCGAGATTGTCAGTTTACAGCTTTCTGAGTCCAGTAATGTTGAAATAGTGTTTCTGTTCAAATGAAGTGAAATCAAGCCCAAATCTGCTCAAAAGCTTGTCTCTCTATTAGAGAAAGCTTTTTCATTCATTATTCAGTGCAAATCTTGCCAAACTGATAGATGCTTATGCCTTATGAAGTACAATGTTTTCTGCAATGCTGTAAGACAGTTTTTAATGTGTTAGAAGTTATATGCACAAAAACTAATGTTAGGACTTCAATGATCAAGATTGTCAGTTTACAGCTTTCTGAGTCCAGTAATGCTGAAATAGTACTTCTGTTCAAATGAAGTGAAATCTAGCCCAAATCTGCTCAAAAGCTTGTCTCTCTATTAGAGAAAGCTGTTTCATTTAGTATTCAGTGCAAATCTTGCCAACTGATAGATGCTTATGCCTTATGAAGTACAATGTTTTCTGCAATGCTGTAAAACAGTTTTTAATGTGTTAGAAGTTATATACACAAAAACTAATGTTAGGACTTCAGTGATCAAGATTGTCAGTTTACAGCTTTCTGAGTCCAGTAATGCTGAAATAGTACTTCTGTTCAAATGAAGTGAAATCTAGCCCAAATCTGCTCAAAAGCTTGTCTCTCTATTAGAGAAAGCTGTTTCATTCAGTATTCAGTGCAAATCTTGCCAAACTGATAGATGCTTATGCCTTATGAAGTACAATGTTTTCTGCAATGCTGTAAAACAGTTTTTAATGTGTTAGAAGTTATATACACAAAAACTAATGTTAGGACTTCAATGATCAAGATTGTCAGTTTACAGCTTTCTGAGTCCAGTAATGCTGAAACAGTACTTCTGTTCAAATGAAGTGAAATCTAGCCCAAATCTGCTCAAAAGCTTGTCTCTCTATTAGAGAAAGCTGTTTCATTCAGTATTCAGTGCAAATCTTGCCAAACTGACAGATGCTTATGCCTTATGAAGTACAATGTTTTCTGCAATGCTGTAAGACAGTTTTTAATGTGTTAGAAGTTATATTCACAAAAACTAATGTTAGGACTTCAATGATCAAGATTGTCAGTTTACAGCTTTCTGAGTCCAGTAATGCTGAAATAGTACTTCTGTTCAAATGAAGTGAAATCTAGCCCAAATCTGCTCAAAAGCTTGTCTCTCTAATAGAGAAAGCTGTTTCATTCAGTATTCAGTGCAAATCTTGCCAAACTGATAGATGCTTATGCCATATGAAATACAATGTTTTCTGCAATGCTGTAAGACAGTTTTTAATGTGTTAGAAGTTATATGCACAAAAACTTATGTTAGGACTTCAATGATCAAGATTGTCAGTTTACAGCTTTCTGAGTCCAGTAATGCTGAAATAGTACTTCTGTTCAAATGAAGTGAAATCTAGCCCAAATCTGCTCAAAAGCTTGTCTCTCTATTAGAGAAAGCTATTTCATTCAGTATTCAGTGCAAATCTTGCCAAACTGATAGATGCTTATGCCTTATGAAGTACAATGTTTTCTGCAATGCAGTAAAACAGTTTTTAATGTGTTAGAAGTTATATACACAAAAACTAATGTTAGGACTTCAATGATCAAGATTGTCAGTTTACAGCTTTCTGAGTCCAGTAATGCTGAAACAGTACTTCTGTTCAAATGAAGTGAAATCTAGCCCAAATCTGCTCAAAAGCTTGTCTCTCTATTAGAGAAAGCTGTTTCATTCAGTATTCAGTGCAAATCTTGCCAAACTGATAGATGCTTATGCCTTATGAAGTACAATGTTTTCTGCAATGCTGTAAAACAGTTTTTAATGTGTTAGAAGTTATATACACAAAAACTTATGTTAGGACTTCAATGATCAAGATTGTCAGTTTACAGCTTTCTGAGTCCAGAAATGTTGAAATAGTGTTTCTGTTCAAATGAAGTGAAATCAAGCCCAAATCTGCTCAAAAGCTTGTCTCTCTAATAGAGAAAGCTGTTTCATTCAGTATTCAGTGCAAATCTTGCCAAACTGATAGATGCTTATGCCATATGAAATACAATGTTTTCTGCAAAGCTGTAAGACAGTTTTTAATGTGTTAGAAGTTATATGCACAAAAACTAATGTTAGGACTTCAATGATCAAGATTGTCAGTTTACAGCTTTCTGAGTCCAGTAATGCTGAAATAGTACTTCTGTTCAAATGAAGTGAAATCTAGCCCAAATCTGCTCAAAAGCGTGTCTCTCTATTAGAGAAAGCTGTTTCATTCAGTATTCAGTGCAAATCTTGCCAAACTGATAGATGCTTATGCCTTATGAAGTACAATGTTTTCTGCAATGCTGTAAGACAGTTTTTAATGTGTTAGAAGTTATATGCACAAAAACTAATGTTAGGACTTCAATGATCAAGATTGTCAGTTTACAGCTTTCTGAGTCCAGTAATGCTGAAATAGTACTTCTGTTCAAATGAAGTGAAATCTAGCCCAAATCTGCTCAAAAGCTTGTCTCTCTATTAGAGAAAGCTGTTTCATTCAGTATTCAGTGCAAATCTTGCCAAACTGATAGATGCTTATGCCTTATGAAGTACAATGTTTTCTGCAATGCTGTAAAACAGTTTTTAATGTGTTAGAAGTTATATACACAAAAACTAATGTTAGGACTTCAATGATCAAGATTGTCAGTTTACAGCTTTCTGAGTCCAGTAATGTTGAAATAGTGTTTCTGTTCAAATGAAGTGAAATCAAGCCCAAATCTGCTCAAAAGCTTGTCTCTCCAATAGAGAAAGCTGTTTCATTCAGTATTCAGTGCAAATCTTGCCAAACTGATAGATGCTTATGCCATTTGAAATACAATGTTTTCTGCAATGCTGTAAGACAGTTTTTAATGTGTTAGAAGTTATATGCACAAAAACTTATGTTAGGACTTCAATGATCAAGATTGTCAGTTTACAGCATTCTGAGTCCAGTAATGCTGAAATAGTACTTCTGTTCAAATGAAGTGAAATCTAGCCCAAATCTGCTCAAAAGCTTGTCTCTCTATTAGAGAAAGCTGTTTCATTCAGTATTCAGTGCAAATCTTGCCAAACTGATAGATGCTTATGCCTTATGAAGTACAATGTTTTCTGCAATGCTGTAAAACAGTTTTTAATGTGTTAGAAGTTATATACACAAAAACTAATGTTAGGACTTCAATGATCAAGATTGTCAGTTTACAGCTTTCTGAGTCCAGTAATGCTGAAACAGTACTTCTGTTCAAATGAAGTGAAATCTAGCCCAAATCTGCTCAAAAGCTTGTCTCTCTATTAGAGAAAGCTGTTTCATTCAGTATTCAGTGCAAATCTTGCCAAACTGCCAGATGCTTATGCCTTATGAAGTACAATGTTTTCTGCAAGGCTGTAAAACAGTTTTTAATGTGTTAGAAGTTATATACACAAAAACTAATGTTAGGACTTCAATGATCAAGATTGTCAGTTTACAGCTTTCTGAGTCCAGTAATGCTGAAATAGTACTTCTGTTCAAATGAAGTGAAATCTAGCCCAAATCTGCTCAAAAGCTTGTCTCTCTAATAGAGAAAGCTGTTTCATTCAGTATTCAGTGCAAATCTTGCCAAACTGATAGATGCTTATGCCATATGAAACACAATGTTTTCTGCAATGCTGTAAGACAGTTTTTAATGTGTTAGAAGTTATATGCACAAAAACTTATGTTAGGACTTCAATGATCAAGATTGTCAGTTCACAGCTTTCTGAGTCCAGTAATGCTGAAATAGTACTTCTGTTCAAATGAAGTGAAATCTAGCCCAAATCTGCTCAAAAGCTTGTCTCTCTATTAGAGAAAGCTGTTTCATTCAGTATTCAGTGCAAATCTTGCCAAACTGGTAGATGCTGATGCCTTATGAAGTACAATGTTTTCTGCAATGCTGTAAAACAGTTTTTAATGTGTTAGAAGTTATATACACAAAAACTAATGTTAGGACTTCAATGATCAAGATTGTCAGTTTACAGCTTTCTGAGTCCAGTAATGCTGAAACAGTACTTCTGTTCAAATGAAGTGAAATCTAGCCCAAATCTGCTCAAAAGCTTGTCTCTCTATTAGAGAAAGCTGTTTCATTCAGTATTCAGTGCAAATCTTGCCAAACTGATAGATGCTTATGCCTTATGAAGTACAATGTTTTCTGCAATGCTGTAAAACAGTTTTTAATGTGTTAGAAGTTATATACACAAAAACTAATGTTAGGACTTCAATGATCAAGATTGTCAGTTTACAGCTTTCTGAGTCCAGAAATGTTGAAATAGTGTTTCTGTTCAAATGAAGTGAAATCAAGCCCAAATCTGCTCAAAAGCTTGTCTCTCTAATAGAGAAAGCTGTTTCATTCAGTATTCAGTGCAAATCTTGCCAAACTGATAGATGCTTATGCCATATGAAATACAATGTTTTCTGCAATGCTGTAAGACAGTTTTTAATGTGTTAGAAGTTATATGCACAAAAACTAATGTTAGGACTTCAATGATCAAGATTGTCAGTTTACAGCTTTCTGAGTCCAGTAATGCTGAAATAGTACTTCTGTTCAAATGAAGTGAAATCAAGCCCAAATCTGCTCAAAAGCTTGTCTCTCTAATAGAGAAAGCTGTTTCATTCAGTATTCAGTGCAAATCTTGCCAAACTGATAGATGCTTATGCCTTATGAAGTACAATGTTTTCTGCAATGCTGTAAAACAGTTTTTAATGTGTTAGAAGTTATATACACAAAAACTAATGTTAGGACTTCAATTATCAAGATTGTCAGTTTACAGCTTTCTGAGTCCAGTAATGCTGAAACAGTACTTCTGTTCAAATGAAGTGAAATCTAGCCCAAATCTGCTCAAAAGCTTGTCTCTCTATTAGAGAAAGCTGTTTCATTCAGTATTCAGTGCAAATCTTGCCAAACTGACAGATGCTTATGCCTTATGAAGTACAATGTTTTCTGCAATGCTGTAAAACAGTTTTTAATGTGTTAGAAGTTATATACACAAAAACTAATGTTAGGACTTCAATGATCAAGATTGTCAGTTTACAGCTTTCTGAGTCCAGTAATGCTGAAATAGTACTTCTGTTCAAATGAAGTGAAATCTAGCCCAAATCTGCTCAAAAGCTTGTCTCTCTAATAGAGAAAGCTGTTTCATTCAGTATTCAGTGCAAATCTTGCCAAACTGATAGATGCTTATGCCATATGAAACACAATGTTTTCTGCAATGCTGTAAGACAGTTTTTAATGTGTTAGAAGTTATATGCACAAAAACTTATGTTAGGACTTCAATGATCAAGATTGTCAGTTCACAGCTTTCTGAGTCCAGTAATGCTGAAATAGTACTTCTGTTCAAATGAAGTGAAATCTAGCCCAAATCTGCTCAAAAGCTTGTCTCTCTATTAGAGAAAGCTGTTTCATTCAGTATTCAGTGCAAATCTTGCCAAACTGATAGATGCTTATGCCTTATGAAGTACAATGTTTTCTGCAATGCTGTAAAACAGTTTTTAATGTGTTAGAAGTTATATGCACAAAAACTAATGTTAGGACTTCAATGATCAAGATTGTCAGTTTACAGCTTTCTGAGTCCAGTAATGCTGAAACAGTACTTCTGTTCAAATGAAGTGAAATCTAGCCCAAATCTGCTCAAAAGCTTGTCTCTCTATTAGAGAAAGCTGTTTCATTCAGTATTCAGTGCAAATCTTGCCAAACTGATAGATGCTTATGCCTTATGAAGTACAATGTTTTCTGCAATGCTGTAAAACAGTTTTTAATGTGTTAGAAGTTATATACACAAAAACTAATGTTAGGACTTCAATGATCAAGATTGTCAGTTTACAGCTTTCTGAGTCCAGAAGTGTTGAAATAGTGTTTCTGTTCAAATGAAGTGAAATCAAGCCCAAATCTGCTCAAAAGCTTGTCTCTCTAATAGAGAAAGCTGTTTCATTCAGTATTCAGTGCAAATCTTGCCAAACTGATAGATGCTTATGCCATATGAAATACAATGTTTTCTGCAATGCTGTAAGACAGTTTTTAATGTGTTAGAAGTTATATGCACAAAAACTAATGTTAGGACTTCAATGATCAAGATTGTCAGTTTACAGCTTTCTGAGTCCAGTAATGCTGAAATAGTACTTCTGTTCAAATGAAGTGAAATCAAGCCCAAATCTGCTCAAAAGCTTGTCTCTCTAATAGAGAAAGCTGTTTCATTCAGTATTCAGTGCAAATCTTGCCAAACTGATAGATGCTTATGCCTTATGAAGTACAATGTTTTCTGCAATGCTGTAAAACAGTTTTTAATGTGTTAGAAGTTATATACACAAAAACTAATGTTAGGACTTCAATGATCAAGATTGTCAGTTTACAGCTTTCTGAGTCCAGAAATGTTGAAATAGTGTTTCTGTTCAAATGAAGTGAAATCAAGCCCAAATCTGCTCAAAAGCTTGTCTCTCTAATAGAGAAAGCTGTTTCATTCAGTATTCAGTGCAAATCTTGCCAAACTGATAGATGCTTATGCCATATGAAATACAATGTTTTCTGCAATGCTGTAAGACAGTTTTTAATGTGTTAGAAGTTATATGCACAAAAACTAATGTTAGGACTTCAATGATCAAGATTGTCAGTTTACAGCTTTCTGAGTCCAGTAATGCTGAAATAGTACTTCTGTTCAAATGAAGTGAAATCTAGCCCAAATCTGCTCAAAAGCTTGTCTCTCTATTAGAGAAAGCTGTTTCATTCAGTATTCAGTGCAAATCTTGCCAAACTGATAGATGCTTATGCCTTATGAAGTACAATGTTTTCTGCAATGCTGTAAAACAGTTTTTAATGTGTTAGAAGTTATATACACAAAAACTAATGTTAGGACTTCAGTGATCAAGATTGTCAGTTTACAGCTTTCTGAGTCCAGTAATGTTGAAATAGTGTTTCTGTTCAAATGAAGTGAAATCAAGCCCAAATCTGCTCAAAAGCTTGTCTCTCCAATAGAGAAAGCTGTTTCATTCAGTATTCAGTGCAAATCTTGCCAAACTGATAGATGCTTATGCCATATGAAACACAATGTTTCCTGCAATGCTGTAAGACAGTTTTTAATGTGTTAGAAGTTATATGCACAAAAACTTATGTTAGGACTTCAATGATCAAGATTGTCAGTTCACAGCTTTCTGAGTCCAGTAATGTTGAAATAGTGTTTCTGTTCAAATGAAGTGAAATCAAGCCCAAATCTGCTCAAAAGCTTGTCTCTCTATTAGAGAAAGCTGTTTCATTCAGTATTCAGTGCAAATCTTGCCAAACTGATAGATGCTTATGCCTTATGAAGTACAATGTTTTCTGCAATGCTGTAAGACAGTTTTTAATGTGTTAGAAGTTATATGCACAAAAACTTATGTTAGGACTTCAATGATCAAGATTGTCAGTTCACAGCTTTCTGAGTCCAGTAATGTTGAAATAGTGTTTCTGTTCAAATGAAGTGAAATCAAGCCCAAATCTGCTCAAAAGCTTGTCTCTCTATTAGAGAAAGCTTTTTCATTCATTATTCAGTGCAAATCTTGCCAAACTGATAGATGCTTATGCCTTATGAAGTACAATGTTTTCTGCAATGCTGTAAGACAGTTTTTAATGTGTTAGAAGTTATATGCACAAAAACTAATGTTAGGACTTCAATGATCAAGATTGTCAGTTTACAGCTTTCTGAGTCCAGTAATGCTGAAATAGTACTTCTGTTCAAATGAAGTGAAATCAAGCCCAAATCTGCTCAAAAGCTTGTCTCTCTATTAGAGAAAGCTGTTTCATTCAGTATTCAGTGCAAATCTTGCCAAACTGATAGATGCTTATGCCTTATGAAGTACAATGTTTTCTGCAATGCTGTAAAACAGTTTTTAATGTGTTAGAAGTTATATACACAAAAACTAATGTTAGGACTTCAGTGATCAAGATTGTCAGTTTACAGCTTTCTGAGTCCAGTAATGTTGAAATAGTGTTTCTGTTCAAATTAAGTGAAATCAAGCCCAAATCTGCTCAAAAGCTTGTCTCTCCAATAGAGAAAGCTGTTTCATTCAGTATTCAGTGCAAATCTTGCCAAACTGATAGATGCTTATGCCATATGAAACACAATGTTTTCTGCAATGCTGTAAGACAGTTTTTAATGTGTTAGAAGTTATATGCACAAAAACTTATGTTAGGACTTCAATGATCAAGATTGTCAGTTCACAGCTTTCTGAGTCCAGTAATGCTGAAATAGTACTTCTGTTCAAATGAAGTGAAATCTAGCCCAAATCTGCTCAAAAGCTTGTCTCTCTATTAGAGAAAGCTGTTTCATTCAGTATTCAGTGCAAATCTTGCCAAACTGATAGATGCTTATGCCTTATGAAGTACAATGTTTTCTGCAATGCTGTAAAACAGTTTTTAATGTGTTAGAACTTATATACACAAAAACTAATGTTAGGACTTCAATGATCAAGATTGTCAGTTTACAGCTTTCTGAGTCCAGTAATGCTGAAACAGTACTTCTGTTCAAATGAAGTGAAATCTAGCCCAAATCTGCTCAAAAGCTTGTCTCTCTATTAGAGAAAGCTGTTTCATTCAGTATTCAGTGCAAATCTTGCCAAACTGATAGATGCTTATGCCTTATGAAGTACAATGTTTTCTGCAATGCTGTAAAACAGTTTTTAATGTGTTAGAAGTTATATGCACAAAAACTAATGTTAGGACTTCAATGATCAAGATTGTCAGTTTACAGCTTTCTGAGTCCAGAAATGTTGAAATAGTGTTTCTGTTCAAATGAAGTGAAATCAAGCCCAAATCTGCTCAAAAGCTTGTCTCTCTAATAGAGAAAGCTGTTTCATTCAGTATTCAGTGCAAATCTTGCCAAACTGATAGATGCTTATGCCATATGAAATACAATGTTTTCTGCTATGCTGTAAGACAGTTTTTAATGTGTTAGAAGTTATATGCACAAAAACTAATGTTAGGACTTCAATGATCAAGATTGTCAGTTTACAGCTTTCTGAGTCCAGTAATGCTGAAATAGTACTTCTGTTCAAATGAAGTGAAATCTAGCCCAAATCTGCTCAAAAGCGTGTCTCTCTATTAGAGAAAGCTGTTTCATTCAGTATTCAGTGCAAATCTTGCCAAACTGATAGATGCTTATGCCTTATGAAGTACAATGTTTTCTGCAATGCTGTAAAACAGTTTTTAATGTGTTAGAAGTTATATACACAAAAACTAATGTTAGGACTTCAATGATCAAGATTGTCAGTTTACAGCTTTCTGAGTCCAGTAATGTTGAAATAGTGTTTCTGTTCAAATGAAGTGAAATCAAGCCCAAATCTGCTCAAAAGCTTGTCTCTCCAATAGAGAAAGCTGTTTCATTCAGTATTCAGTGCAAATCTTGCCAAACTGATAGATGCTTATGCCTTATGAAGTACAATGTTTTCTGCAATGCTGTAAGACAGTTTTTAATGTGTTAGAAGTTATATTCACAAAAACTAATGTTAGGACTTCAATGATCGAGATTGTCAGTTTACAGCTTTCTGAGTCCAGTAATGTTGAAATAGTGTTTCTGTTCAAATGAAGTGAAATCAAGCCCAAATCTGCTCAAAAGCTTGTCTCTCTATTAGAGAAAGCTTTTTCATTCATTATTCAGTGCAAATCTTGCCAAACTGATAGATGCTTATGCCTTATGAAGTACAATGTTTTCTGCAATGCTGTAAGACAGTTTTTAATGTGTTAGAAGTTATATGCACAAAAACTAATGTTAGGACTTCAATGATCAAGATTGTCAGTTTACAGCTTTCTGAGTCCAGTAATGCTGAAATAGTACTTCTGTTCAAATGAAGTGAAATCTAGCCCAAATCTGCTCAAAAGCTTGTCTCTCTATTAGAGAAAGCTGTTTCATTCAGTATTCAGTGCAAATCTTGCCAAACTGATAGATGCTTATGCCTTATGAAGTACAATGTTTTCTGCAATGCTGTAAAACAGTTTTTAATGTGTTAGAAGTTATATACACAAAAACTAATGTTAGGACTTCAGTGATCAAGATTGTCAGTTTACAGCTTTCTGAGTCCAGTAATGCTGAAATAGTACTTCTGTTCAAATGAAGTGAAATCTAGCCCAAATCTGCTCAAAAGCTTGTCTCTCTATTAGAGAAAGCTGTTTCATTCAGTATTCAGTGCAAATCTTGCCAAACTGATAGATGCTTATGCCTTATGAAGTACAATGTTTTCTGCAATGCTGTAAAACAGTTTTTAATGTGTTAGAAGTTATATACACAAAAACTAATGTTAGGACTTCAATTATCAAGATTGTCAGTTTACAGCTTTCTGAGTCCAGTAATGCTGAAACAGTACTTCTGTTCAAATGAAGTGAAATCTAGCCCAAATCTGCTCAAAAGCTTGTCTCTCTATTAGAGAAAGCTGTTTCATTCAGTATTCAGTGCAAATCTTGCCAAACTGACAGATGCTTATGCCTTATGAAGTACAATGTTTTCTGCAATGCTGTAAAACAGTTTTTAATGTGTTAGAAGTTATATACACAAAAACTAATGTTAGGACTTCAATGATCAAGATTGTCAGTTTACAGCTTTCTGAGTCCAGTAATGCTGAAATAGTACTTCTGTTCAAATGAAGTGAAATCTAGCCCAAATCTGCTCAAAAGCTTGTCTCTCTAATAGAGAAAGCTGTTTCATTCAGTATTCAGTGCAAATCTTGCCAAACTGATAGATGCTTATGCCATATGAAACACAATGTTTTCTGCAATGCTGTAAGACAGTTTTTAATGTGTTAGAAGTTATATGCACAAAAACTTATGTTAGGACTTCAATGATCAAGATTGTCAGTTCACAGCTTTCTGAGTCCAGTAATGCTGAAATAGTACTTCTGTTCAAATGAAGTGAAATCTAGCCCAAATCTGCTCAAAAGCTTGTCTCTCTATTAGAGAAAGCTGTTTCATTCAGTATTCAGTGCAAATCTTGCCAAACTGATAGATGCTTATGCCTTATGAAGTACAATGTTTTCTGCAATGCTGTAAAACAGTTTTTAATGTGTTAGAAGTTATATGCACAAAAACTAATGTTAGGACTTCAGTGATCAAGATTGTCAGTTTACAGCTTTCTGAGTCCAGTAATGCTGAAACAGTACTTCTGTTCAAATGAAGTGAAATCTAGCCCAAATCTGCTCAAAAGCTTGTCTCTCTATTAGAGAAAGCTGTTTCATTCAGTATTCAGTGCAAATCTTGCCAAACTGATAGATGCTTATGCCTTATGAAGTACAATGTTTTCTGCAATGCTGTAAAACAGTTTTTAATGTGTTAGAAGTTATATACACAAAAACTAATGTTAGGACTTCAATGATCAAGATTGTCAGTTTACAGCTTTCTGAGTCCAGAAATGTTGAAATAGTGTTTCTGTTCAAATGAAGTGAAATCAAGCCCAAATCTGCTCAAAAGCTTGTCTCTCTAATAGAGAAAGCTGTTTCATTCAGTATTCAGTGCAAATCTTGCCAAACTGATAGATGCTTATGCCATATGAAATACAATGTTTTCTGCAATGCTGTAAGACAGTTTTTAATGTGTTAGAAGTTATATACACAAAAACTAATGTTAGGACTTCAATGATCAAGATTGTCAGTTTACAGCTTTCTGAGTCCAGAAATGTTGAAATAGTGTTTCTGTTCAAATGAAGTGAAATCAAGCCCAAATCTGCTCAAAAGCTTGTCTCTCTAATAGAGAAAGCTGTTTCATTCAGTATTCAGTGCAAATCTTGCCAAACTGATAGATGCTTATGCCATATGAAATACAATGTTTTCTGCAATGCTGTAAGACAGTTTTTAATGTGTTAGAAGTTATATGCACAAAAACTAATGTTAGGACTTCAATGATCAAGATTGTCAGTTTACAGCTTTCTGAGTCCAGTAATGCTGAAATAGTACTTCTGTTCAAATGAAGTGAAATCTAGCCCAAATCTGCTCAAAAGCGTGTCTCTCTATTAGAGAAAGCTGTTTCATTCAGTATTCAGTGCAAATCTTGCCAAACTGATAGATGCTTATGCCTTATGAAGTACAATGTTTTCTGCAATGCTGTAAGACAGTTTTTAATGTGTTAGAAGTTATATGCACAAAAACTAATGTTAGGACTTCAATGATCAAGATTGTCAGTTTACAGCTTTCTGAGTCCAGTAATGCTGAAATAGTACTTCTGTTCAAATGAAGTGAAATCTAGCCCAAATCTGCTCAAAAGCGTGTCTCTCTATTAGAGAAAGCTGTTTCATTCAGTATTCAGTGCAAATCTTGCCAAACTGATAGATGCTTATGCCTTATGAAGTACAATGTTTTCTGCAATGCTGTAAGACAGTTTTTAATGTGTTAGAAGTTATATGCACAAAAACTAATGTTAGGACTTCAATGATCAAGATTGTCAGTTTACAGCTTTCTGAGTCCAGTAATGCTGAAATAGTACTTCTGTTCAAATGAAGTGAAATCTAGCCCAAATCTGCTCAAAAGCTTGTCTCTCTATTAGAGAAAGCTGTTTCATTCAGTATTCAGTGCAAATCTTGCCAAACTGATAGATGCTTATGCCTTATGAAGTACAATGTTTTCTGCAATGCTGTAAAACAGTTTTTAATGTCTTAGAAGTTATATACACAAAAACTAATGTTAGGACTTCAATGATCAAGATTGTCAGTTTACAGCTTTCTGAGTCCAGTAATGTTGAAATAGTGTTTCTGTTCAAATGAAGTGAAATCAAGCCCAAATCTGCTCAAAAGCTTGTCTCTCCAATAGAGAAAGCTGTTTCATTCAGTATTCAGTGCAAATCTTGCCAAACTGATAGATGCTTATGCCTTATGAAGTACAATGTTTTCTGCAATGCTGTAAGACAGTTTTTAATGTGTTAGAAGTTATATACACAAAAACTAATGTTAGGACTTCAGTGATCAAGATTGTCAGTTTACAGCTTTCTGAGTCCAGTAATGTTGAAATAGTGTTTCTGTTCAAATGAAGTGAAATCTAGCCCAAATCTGCTCAAAAGCTTGTCTCTCCAATAGAGAAAGCTGTTTCATTCAGTATTCAGTGCAAATCTTGCCAAACTGATAGATGCTTATGCCATATGAAACACAATGTTTTCTGCAATGCTGTAAGACAGTTTTTAATGTGTTAGAAGTTATATGCACAAAAACTTATGTTAGGACTTCAATGATCAAGATTGTCAGTTCACAGCTTTCTGAGTCCAGTAATGTTGAAATAGTGTTTCTGTTCAAATGAAGTGAAATCAAGCCCAAATCTGCTCAAAAGCTTGTCTCTCTATTAGAGAAAGCTTTTTCATTCATTATTCAGTGCAAATCTTGCCAAACTGATAGATGCTTATGCCTTATGGAGTACAATGTTTTCTGCAATGCTGTAAGACAGTTTTTAATGTGTTAGAAGTTATATGCACAAAAACTAATGTTAGGACTTCAATGATCAAGATTGTCAGTTTACAGCTTTCTGAGTCCAGTAATGCTGAAATAGTACTTCTGTTCAAATGAAGTGAAATCTAGCCCAAATCTGCTCAAAAGCTTGTCTCTCTATTAGAGAAAGCTGTTTCATTCAGTATTCAGTGCAAATCTTGCCAAACTGATAGATGCTTATGCCTTATGAAGTACAATGTTTTCTGCAATGCTGTAAAACAGTTTTTAATGTGTTAGAAGTTATATACACAAAAACTAATGTTAGGACTTCAATGATCAAGATTGTCAGTTTACAGCTTTCTGAGTCCAGTAATGTTGAAATAGTGTTTCTGTTCAAATGAAGTGAAATCAAGCCCAAATCTGCTCAAAAGCTTGTCTCTCCAATAGAGAAAGCTGTTTCATTCAGTATTCAGTGCAAATCTTGCCAAACTGATAGATGCTTATGCCTTATGAAGTACAATGTTTTCTGCAATGCTGTAAGACAGTTTTTAATGTGTTAGAAGTTATATTCACAAAAACTAATGTTAGGACTTCAATGATCGAGATTGTCAGTTTACAGCTTTCTGAGTCCAGTAATGTTGAAATAGTGTTTCTGTTCAAATGAAGTGAAATCAAGCCCAAATCTGCTCAAAAGCTTGTCTCTCTATTAGAGAAAGCTTTTTCATTCATTATTCAGTGCAAATCTTGCCAAACTGATAGATGCTTATGCCTTATGAAGTACAATGTTTTCTGCAATGCTGTAAGACAGTTTTTAATGTGTTAGAAGTTATATGCACAAAAACTAATGTTAGGACTTCAATGATCAAGATTGTCAGTTTACAGCTTTCTGAGTCCAGTAATGCTGAAATAGTACTTCTGTTCAAATGAAGTGAAATCTAGCCCAAATCTGCTCAAAAGCTTGTCTCTCTATTAGAGAAAGCTGTTTCATTCAGTATTCAGTGCAAATCTTGCCAAACTGATAGATGCTTATGCCTTATGAAGTACAATGTTTTCTGCAATGCTGTAAAACAGTTTTTAATGTGTTAGAAGTTATATACACAAAAACTAATGTTAGGACTTCAATGATCAAGATTGTCAGTTTACAGCTTTCTGAGTCCAGAAATGTTGAAATAGTGTTTCTGTTCAAATGAAGTGAAATCAAGCCCAAATCTGCTCAAAAGCTTGTCTCTCTAATAGAGAAAGCTGTTTCATTCAGTATTCAGTGCAAATCTTGCCAAACTGATAGATGCTTATGCCATATGAAATACAATGTTTTCTGCAATGCTGTAAGACAGTTTTTAATGTGTTAGAAGTTATATGCACAAAAACTAATGTTAGGACTTCAATGATCAAGATTGTCAGTT
The DNA here is from genome assembly GCF_023724105.1 of Carassius gibelio. NCBI lineage: Eukaryota > Metazoa > Chordata > Actinopteri > Cypriniformes > Cyprinidae > Carassius > Carassius gibelio. The sequence continues at coordinate 28,420,504 of NC_068383.1, read as the reverse complement.
TACAGCTTTCTGAGTCCAGTAATGCTGAAATAGTACTTCTGTTCAAATGAAGTGAAATCTAGCCCAAATCTGCTCAAAAGCGTGTCTCTCTATTAGAGAAAGCTGTTTCATTCAGTATTCAGTGCAAATCTTGCCAAACTGATAGATGCTTATGCCTTATGAAGTACAATATTTTCTGCAATGCTGTAAAACAGTTTTTAATGTGTTAGAAGTTATATACACAAAAACTAATGTTAGGACTTCAATGATCAAGATTGTCAGTTTACAGCTTTCTGAGTCCAGAAATGTTGAAATAGTGTTTCTGTTCAAATGAAGTGAAATCAAGCCCAAATCTGCTCAAAAGCTTGTCTCTCTAATAGAGAAAGCTGTTTCATTCAGTATTCAGTGCAAATCTTGCCAAACTGATAGATGCTTATGCCATATGAAATACAATGTTTTCTGCAATGCTGTAAGACAGTTTTTAATGTGTTAGAAGTTATATGCACAAAAACTAATGTTAGGACTTCAATGATCAAGATTGTCAGTTTACAGCTTTCTGAGTCCAGTAATGCTGAAATAGTACTTCTGTTCAAATGAAGTGAAATCTAGCCCAAATCTGCTCAAAAGCGTGTCTCTCTATTAGAGAAAGCTGTTTCATTCAGTATTCAGTGCAAATCTTGCCAAACTGATAGATGCTTATGCCTTATGAAGTACAATGTTTTCTGCAATGCTGTAAGACAGTTTTTAATGTGTTAGAAGTTATATGCACAAAAACTAATGTTAGGACTTCAATGATCAAGATTGTCAGTTTACAGCTTTCTGAGTCCAGTAATGCTGAAATAGTACTTCTGTTCAAATGAAGTGAAATCTAGCCCAAATCTGCTCAAAAGCTTGTCTCTCTATTAGAGAAAGCTGTTTCATTCAGTATTCAGTGCAAATCTTGCCAAACTGATAGATGCTTATGCCTTATGAAGTACAATGTTTTCTGCAATGCTGTAAAACAGTTTTTAATGTGTTAGAAGTTATATACACAAAAACTAATGTTAGGACTTCAATGATCAAGATTGTCAGTTTACAGCTTTCTGAGTCCAGTAATGTTGAAATAGTGTTTCTGTTCAAATGAAGTGAAATCAAGCCCAAATCTGCTCAAAAGCTTGTCTCTCCAATAGAGAAAGCTGTTTCATTCAGTATTCAGTGCAAATCTTGCCAAACTGATAGATGCTTATGCCTTATGAAGTACAATGTTTTCTGCAATGCTGTAAGACAGTTTTTAATGTGTTAGAAGTTATATTCACAAAAACTAATGTTAGGACTTCAATGATCGAGATTGTCAGTTTACAGCTTTCTGAGTCCAGTAATGTTGAAATAGTGTTTCTGTTCAAATGAAGTGAAATCAAGCCCAAATCTGCTCAAAAGCTTGTCTCTCTATTAGAGAAAGCTTTTTCATTCATTATTCAGTGCAAATCTTGCCAAACTGATAGATGCTTATGCCTTATGAAGTACAATGTTTTCTGCAATGCTGTAAGACAGTTTTTAATGTGTTAGAAGTTATATGCACAAAAACTAATGTTAGGACTTCAATGATCAAGATTGTCAGTTTACAGCTTTCTGAGTCCAGTAATGCTGAAATAGTACTTCTGTTCAAATGAAGTGAAATCTAGCCCAAATCTGCTCAAAAGCTTGTCTCTCTATTAGAGAAAGCTGTTTCATTCAGTATTCAGTGCAAATCTTGCCAAACTGATAGATGCTTATGCCTTATGAAGTACAATGTTTTCTGCAATGCTGTAAAACAGTTTTTAATGTGTTAGAAGTTATATACACAAAAACTAATGTTAGGACTTCAATGATCAAGATTGTCAGTTTACAGCTTTCTGAGTCCAGTAATGTTGAAATAGTGTTTCTGTTCAAATGAAGTGAAATCAAGCCCAAATCTGCTCAAAAGCTTGTCTCTCCAATAGAGAAAGCTGTTTCATTCAGTATTCAGTGCAAATCTTGCCAAACTGATAGATGCTTATGCCTTATGAAGTACAATGTTTTCTGCAATGCTGTAAGACAGTTTTTAATGTGTTAGAAGTTATATTCACAAAAACTAATGTTAGGACTTCAATGATCGAGATTGTCAGTTTACAGCTTTCTGAGTCCAGTAATGTTGAAATAGTGTTTCTGTTCAAATGAAGTGAAATCTAGCCCAAATCTGCTCAAAAGCTTGTCTCTCTAATAGAGAAAGCTGTTTCATTCAGTATTCAGTGCAAATCTTGCCAAACTGATAGATGCTTATGCCATTTGAAATACTATGTTTTCTGCAATGCTGTAAGACAGTTTTTAATGTGTTAGAAGTTATATGCACAAAAACTTATGTTAGGACTTCAATGCTCAAGATTGTCAGTTTACAGCTTTCTGAGTCCAGTAATGCTGAAATAGTACTTCTGTTCAAATGAAGTGAAATCTAGCCCAAATCTGCTCAAAAGCTTGTCTCTCTATTAGAGAAAGCTGTTTCATTCAGTATTCAGTGCAAATCTTGCCAAACTGATAGATGCTTATGCCTTATGAAGTACAATGTTTTCTGCAATGCTGTAAAACAGTTTTTAATGTGTTAGAAGTTATATACACAACAACTAATGTTAGGACTTCAATGATCAAGATTGTCAGTTTACAGCTTTCTGAGTCCAGTAATGCTGAAACAGTACTTCTGTTCAAATGAAGTGAAATCTAGCCCAAATCTGCTCAAAAGCTTGTCTCTCTATTAGAGAAAGCTGTTTCATTCAGTATTCAGTGCAAATCTTGCCAAACTGATAGATGCTTATGCCTTATGAAGTACAATGTTTTCTGCAATGCTGTAAGACAGTTTTTAATGTGTTAGAAGTTATATTCACAAAAACTAATGTTAGGACTTCAATGATCAAGATTGTCAGTTTACAGCTTTCTGAGTCCAGTAATGCTGAAACAGTACTTCTGTTCAAATGAAGTGAAATCTAGCCCAAATCTGCTCAAAAGCTTGTCTCTCTATTAGAGAAAGCTGTTTCATTCAGTATTCAGTGCAAATCTTGCCAAACTGATAGATGCTTATGCCTTATGAAGTACAATGTTTTCTGCAATGCTGTAAGACAGTTTTTAATGTGTTAGAAGTTATATACACAAAAACTAATGTTAGGACTTCAATGATCAAGATTGTCAGTTTACAGCTTTCTGAGTCCAGTAATGCTGAAACAGTACTTCTGTTCAAATGAAGTGAAATCTAGCCCAAATCTGCTCAAGAGCTTGTCTCTCTATTAGAGAAAGCTGTTTCATTCAGTATTCAGTGCAAATCTTGCCAAACTGATAGATGCTTATGCCTTATGAAGTACAATGTTTTCTGCAATGCTGTAAAACAGTTTTTAATGTGTTAGAAGTTATATACACAAAAACTAATGTTAGGACTTCAATGATCAAGATTGTCAGTTTACAGCTTTCTGAGTCCAGAAATGTTGAAATAGTGTTTCTGTTCAAATGAAGTGAAATCAAGCCCAAATCTGCTCAAAAGCTTGTCTCTCTAATAGAGAAAGCTGTTTCATTCAGTATTCAGTGCAAATCTTGCCAAACTGATAGATGCTTATGCCTTATGAAGTACAATGTTTTCTGCAATGCTGTAAGACAGTTTTTAATGTGTTAGAAGTTATATTCACAAAAACTAATGTTAGGACTTCAATGATCGAGATTGTCAGTTTACAGCTTTCTGAGTCCAGTAATGTTGAAATAGTGTTTCTGTTCAAATGAAGTGAAATCTAGCCCAAATCTGCTCAAAAGCTTGTCTCTCTAATAGAGAAAGCTGTTTCATTCAGTATTCAGTGCAAATCTTGCCAAACTGATAGATGCTTATGCCATTTGAAATACTATGTTTTCTGCAATGCTGTAAGACAGTTTTTAATGTGTTAGAAGTTATATGCACAAAAACTTATGTTAGGACTTCAATGCTCAAGATTGTCAGTTTACAGCTTTCTGAGTCCAGTAATGCTGAAATAGTACTTCTGTTCAAATGAAGTGAAATCTAGCCCAAATCTGCTCAAAAGCTTGTCTCTCTATTAGAGAAAGCTGTTTCATTCAGTATTCAGTGCAAATCTTGCCAAACTGATAGATGCTTATGCCTTATGAAGTACAATGTTTTCTGCAATGCTGTAAAACAGTTTTTAATGTGTTAGAAGTTATATACACAACAACTAATGTTAGGACTTCAATGATCAAGATTGTCAGTTTACAGCTTTCTGAGTCCAGTAATGCTGAAACAGTACTTCTGTTCAAATGAAGTGAAATCTAGCCCAAATCTGCTCAAAAGCTTGTCTCTCTATTAGAGAAAGCTGTTTCATTCAGTATTCAGTGCAAATCTTGCCAAACTGATAGATGCTTATGCCTTATGAAGTACAATGTTTTCTGCAATGCTGTAAGACAGTTTTTAATGTGTTAGAAGTTATATTCACAAAAACTAATGTTAGGACTTCAATGATCAAGATTGTCAGTTTACAGCTTTCTGAGTCCAGTAATGCTGAAACAGTACTTCTGTTCAAATGAAGTGAAATCTAGCCCAAATCTGCTCAAAAGCTTGTCTCTCTATTAGAGAAAGCTGTTTCATTCAGTATTCAGTGCAAATCTTGCCAAACTGATAGATGCTTATGCCTTATGAAGTACAATGTTTTCTGCAATGCTGTAAGACAGTTTTTAATGTGTTAGAAGTTATATACACAAAAACTAATGTTAGGACTTCAATGATCAAGATTGTCAGTTTACAGCTTTCTGAGTCCAGTAATGCTGAAACAGTACTTCTGTTCAAATGAAGTGAAATCTAGCCCAAATCTGCTCAAGAGCTTGTCTCTCTATTAGAGAAAGCTGTTTCATTCAGTATTCAGTGCAAATCTTGCCAAACTGATAGATGCTTATGCCTTATGAAGTACAATGTTTTCTGCAATGCTGTAAAACAGTTTTTAATGTGTTAGAAGTTATATACACAAAAACTAATGTTAGGACTTCAATGATCAAGATTGTCAGTTTACAGCTTTCTGAGTCCAGAAATGTTGAAATAGTGTTTCTGTTCAAATGAAGTGAAATCAAGCCCAAATCTGCTCAAAAGCTTGTCTCTCTAATAGAGAAAGCTGTTTCATTCAGTATTCAGTGCAAATCTTGCCAAACTGATAGATGCTTATGCCATATGAAATACAATGTTTTCTGCAATGCTGTAAGACAGTTTTTAATGTGTTAGAAGTTATATGCACAAAAACTAATGTTAGGACTTCAATGATCAAGATTGTCAGTTTACAGCTTTCTGAGTCCAGTAATGCTGAAATAGTACTTCTGTTCAAATAAAGTGAAATCAAGCCCAAATCTGCTCAAAAGCTTGTCTCTCTAATAGAGAAAGCTGTTTCATTCAGTATTCAGTGCAAATCTTGCCAAACTGATAGATGCTTATGCCTTATGAAGTACAATATTTTCTGCAATGCTGTAAAACAGTTTTTAATGTGTTAGAAGTTATATACACAAAAACTAATGTTAGGACTTCAATGATCAAGATTGTCAGTTTACAGCTTTCTGAGTCCAGAAATGTTGAAATAGTGTTTCTGTTCAAATGAAGTGAAATCAAGCCCAAATCTGCTCAAAAGCTTGTCTCTCTAATAGAGAAAGCTGTTTCATTCAGTATTCAGTGCAAATCTTGCCAAACTGATAGATGCTTATGCCATATGAAATACAATGTTTTCTGCAATGCTGTAAGACAGTTTTTAATGTGTTAGAAGTTATATGCACAAAAACTAATGTTAGGACTTCAATGATCAAGATTGTCAGTTTACAGCTTTCTGAGTCCAGTAATGCTGAAATAGTACTTCTGTTCAAATGAAGTGAAATCTAGCCCAAATCTGCTCAAAAGCGTGTCTCTCTATTAGAGAAAGCTGTTTCATTCAGTATTCAGTGCAAATCTTGCCAAACTGATAGATGCTTATGCCTTATGAAGTACAATGTTTTCTGCAATGCTGTAAGACAGTTTTTAATGTGTTAGAAGTTATATACACAAAAACTAATGTTAGGACTTCAATGATCAAGATTGTCAGTTTACAGCTTTCTGAGTCCAGTAATGTTGAAATAGTGTTTCTGTTCAAATGAAGTGAAATCAAGCCCAAATCTGCTCAAAAGCTTGTCTCTCCAATAGAGAAAGCTGTTTCATTCAGTATTCAGTGCAAATCTTGCCAAACTGATAGATGCTTATGCCTTATGAAGTACAATGTTTTCTGCAATGCTGTAAGACAGTTTTTAATGTGTTAGAAGTTATATTCACAAAAACTAATGTTAGGACTTCAATGATCGAGATTGTCAGTTTACAGCTTTCTGAGTCCAGTAATGTTGAAATAGTGTTTCTGTTCAAATGAAGTGAAATCAAGCCCAAATCTGCTCAAAAGCTTGTCTCTCTATTAGAGAAAGCTTTTTCATTCATTATTCAGTGCAAATCTTGCCAAACTGATAGATGCTTATGCCTTATGAAGTACAATGTTTTCTGCAATGCTGTAAGACAGTTTTTAATGTGTTAGAAGTTATATGCACAAAAACTAATGTTAGGACTTCAATGATCAAGATTGTCAGTTTACAGCTTTCTGAGTCCAGTAATGCTGAAATAGTACTTCTGTTCAAATGAAGTGAAATCTAGCCCAAATCTGCTCAAAAGCTTGTCTCTCTATTAGAGAAAGCTGTTTCATTTAGTATTCAGTGCAAATCTTGCCAACTGATAGATGCTTATGCCTTATGAAGTACAATGTTTTCTGCAATGCTGTAAAACAGTTTTTAATGTGTTAGAAGTTATATACACAAAAACTAATGTTAGGACTTCAGTGATCAAGATTGTCAGTTTACAGCTTTCTGAGTCCAGTAATGCTGAAATAGTACTTCTGTTCAAATGAAGTGAAATCTAGCCCAAATCTGCTCAAAAGCTTGTCTCTCTATTAGAGAAAGCTGTTTCATTCAGTATTCAGTGCAAATCTTGCCAAACTGATAGATGCTTATGCCTTATGAAGTACAATGTTTTCTGCAATGCTGTAAAACAGTTTTTAATGTGTTAGAAGTTATATACACAAAAACTAATGTTAGGACTTCAATGATCAAGATTGTCAGTTTACAGCTTTCTGAGTCCAGTAATGCTGAAACAGTACTTCTGTTCAAATGAAGTGAAATCTAGCCCAAATCTGCTCAAAAGCTTGTCTCTCTATTAGAGAAAGCTGTTTCATTCAGTATTCAGTGCAAATCTTGCCAAACTGACAGATGCTTATGCCTTATGAAGTACAATGTTTTCTGCAATGCTGTAAGACAGTTTTTAATGTGTTAGAAGTTATATTCACAAAAACTAATGTTAGGACTTCAATGATCAAGATTGTCAGTTTACAGCTTTCTGAGTCCAGTAATGCTGAAATAGTACTTCTGTTCAAATGAAGTGAAATCTAGCCCAAATCTGCTCAAAAGCTTGTCTCTCTAATAGAGAAAGCTGTTTCATTCAGTATTCAGTGCAAATCTTGCCAAACTGATAGATGCTTATGCCATATGAAATACAATGTTTTCTGCAATGCTGTAAGACAGTTTTTAATGTGTTAGAAGTTATATGCACAAAAACTTATGTTAGGACTTCAATGATCAAGATTGTCAGTTTACAGCTTTCTGAGTCCAGTAATGCTGAAATAGTACTTCTGTTCAAATGAAGTGAAATCTAGCCCAAATCTGCTCAAAAGCTTGTCTCTCTATTAGAGAAAGCTATTTCATTCAGTATTCAGTGCAAATCTTGCCAAACTGATAGATGCTTATGCCTTATGAAGTACAATGTTTTCTGCAATGCAGTAAAACAGTTTTTAATGTGTTAGAAGTTATATACACAAAAACTAATGTTAGGACTTCAATGATCAAGATTGTCAGTTTACAGCTTTCTGAGTCCAGTAATGCTGAAACAGTACTTCTGTTCAAATGAAGTGAAATCTAGCCCAAATCTGCTCAAAAGCTTGTCTCTCTATTAGAGAAAGCTGTTTCATTCAGTATTCAGTGCAAATCTTGCCAAACTGATAGATGCTTATGCCTTATGAAGTACAATGTTTTCTGCAATGCTGTAAAACAGTTTTTAATGTGTTAGAAGTTATATACACAAAAACTTATGTTAGGACTTCAATGATCAAGATTGTCAGTTTACAGCTTTCTGAGTCCAGAAATGTTGAAATAGTGTTTCTGTTCAAATGAAGTGAAATCAAGCCCAAATCTGCTCAAAAGCTTGTCTCTCTAATAGAGAAAGCTGTTTCATTCAGTATTCAGTGCAAATCTTGCCAAACTGATAGATGCTTATGCCATATGAAATACAATGTTTTCTGCAAAGCTGTAAGACAGTTTTTAATGTGTTAGAAGTTATATGCACAAAAACTAATGTTAGGACTTCAATGATCAAGATTGTCAGTTTACAGCTTTCTGAGTCCATTAATGCTGAAATAGTACTTCTGTTCAAATGAAGTGAAATCTAGCCCAAATCTGCTCAAAAGCGTGTCTCTCTATTAGAGAAAGCTGTTTCATTCAGTATTCAGTGCAAATCTTGCCAAACTGATAGATGCTTATGCCTTATGAAGTACAATGTTTTCTGCAATGCTGTAAGACAGTTTTTAATGTGTTAGAAGTTATATGCACAAAAACTAATGTTAGGACTTCAATGATCAAGATTGTCAGTTTACAGCTTTCTGAGTCCAGTAATGCTGAAATAGTACTTCTGTTCAAATGAAGTGAAATCTAGCCCAAATCTGCTCAAAAGCTTGTCTCTCTATTAGAGAAAGCTGTTTCATTCAGTATTCAGTGCAAATCTTGCCAAACTGATAGATGCTTATGCCTTATGAAGTACAATGTTTTCTGCAATGCTGTAAAACAGTTTTTAATGTGTTAGAAGTTATATACACAAAAACTAATGTTAGGACTTCAATGATCAAGATTGTCAGTTTACAGCTTTCTGAGTCCAGTAATGTTGAAATAGTGTTTCTGTTCAAATGAAGTGAAATCAAGCCCAAATCTGCTCAAAAGCTTGTCTCTCCAATAGAGAAAGCTGTTTCATTCAGTATTCAGTGCAAATCTTGCCAAACTGATAGATGCTTATGCCATTTGAAATACAATGTTTTCTGCAATGCTGTAAGACAGTTTTTAATGTGTTAGAAGTTATATGCACAAAAACTTATGTTAGGACTTCAATGATCAAGATTGTCAGTTTACAGCATTCTGAGTCCAGTAATGCTGAAATAGTACTTCTGTTCAAATGAAGTGAAATCTAGCCCAAATCTGCTCAAAAGCTTGTCTCTCTATTAGAGAAAGCTGTTTCATTCAGTATTCAGTGCAAATCTTGCCAAACTGATAGATGCTTATGCCTTATGAAGTACAATGTTTTCTGCAATGCTGTAAAACAGTTTTTAATGTGTTAGAAGTTATATACACAAAAACTAATGTTAGGACTTCAATGATCAAGATTGTCAGTTTACAGCTTTCTGAGTCCAGTAATGCTGAAACAGTACTTCTGTTCAAATGAAGTGAAATCTAGCCCAAATCTGCTCAAAAGCTTGTCTCTCTATTAGAGAAAGCTGTTTCATTCAGTATTCAGTGCAAATCTTGCCAAACTGACAGATGCTTATGCCTTATGAAGTACAATGTTTTCTGCAAGGCTGTAAAACAGTTTTTAATGTGTTAGAAGTTATATACACAAAAACTAATGTTAGGACTTCAATGATCAAGATTGTCAGTTTACAGCTTTCTGAGTCCAGTAATGCTGAAATAGTACTTCTGTTCAAATGAAGTGAAATCTAGCCCAAATCTGCTCAAAAGCTTGTCTCTCTAATAGAGAAAGCTGTTTCATTCAGTATTCAGTGCAAATCTTGCCAAACTGATAGATGCTTATGCCATATGAAACACAATGTTTTCTGCAATGCTGTAAGACAGTTTTTAATGTGTTAGAAGTTATATGCACAAAAACTTATGTTAGGACTTCAATGATCAAGATTGTCAGTTCACAGCTTTCTGAGTCCAGTAATGCTGAAATAGTACTTCTGTTCAAATGAAGTGAAATCTAGCCCAAATCTGCTCAAAAGCTTGTCTCTCTATTAGAGAAAGCTGTTTCATTCAGTATTCAGTGCAAATCTTGCCAAACTGGTAGATGCTGATGCCTTATGAAGTACAATGTTTTCTGCAATGCTGTAAAACAGTTTTTAATGTGTTAGAAGTTATATACACAAAAACTAATGTTAGGACTTCAATGATCAAGATTGTCAGTTTACAGCTTTCTGAGTCCAGTAATGCTGAAACAGTACTTCTGTTCAAATGAAGTGAAATCTAGCCCAAATCTGCTCAAAAGCTTGTCTCTCTATTAGAGAAAGCTGTTTCATTCAGTATTCAGTGCAAATCTTGCCAAACTGATAGATGCTTATGCCTTATGAAGTACAATGTTTTCTGCAATGCTGTAAAACAGTTTTTAATGTGTTAGAAGTTATATACACAAAAACTAATGTTAGGACTTCAATGATCAAGATTGTCAGTTTACAGCTTTCTGAGTCCAGAAATGTTGAAATAGTGTTTCTGTTCAAATGAAGTGAAATCAAGCCCAAATCTGCTCAAAAGCTTGTCTCTCTAATAGAGAAAGCTGTTTCATTCAGTATTCAGTGCAAATCTTGCCAAACTGATAGATGCTTATGCCATATGAAATACAATGTTTTCTGCAATGCTGTAAGACAGTTTTTAATGTGTTAGAAGTTATATGCACAAAAACTAATGTTAGGACTTCAATGATCAAGATTGTCAGTTTACAGCTTTCTGAGTCCAGTAATGCTGAAATAGTACTTCTGTTCAAATGAAGTGAAATCAAGCCCAAATCTGCTCAAAAGCTTGTCTCTCTAATAGAGAAAGCTGTTTCATTCAGTATTCAGTGCAAATCTTGCCAAACTGACAGATGCTTATGCCTTATGAAGTACAATGTTTTCTGCAATGCTGTAAAACAGTTTTTAATGTGTTAGAAGTTATATACACAAAAACTAATGTTAGGACTTCAATGATCAAGATTGTCAGTTTACAGCTTTCTGAGTCCAGTAATGCTGAAATAGTACTTCTGTTCAAATGAAGTGAAATCTAGCCCAAATCTGCTCAAAAGCTTGTCTCTCTAATAGAGAAAGCTGTTTCATTCAGTATTCAGTGCAAATCTTGCCAAACTGATAGATGCTTATGCCATATGAAACACAATGTTTTCTGCAATGCTGTAAGACAGTTTTTAATGTGTTAGAAGTTATATGCACAAAAACTTATGTTAGGACTTCAATGATCAAGATTGTCAGTTCACAGCTTTCTGAGTCCAGTAATGCTGAAATAGTACTTCTGTTCAAATGAAGTGAAATCTAGCCCAAATCTGCTCAAAAGCTTGTCTCTCTATTAGAGAAAGCTGTTTCATTCAGTATTCAGTGCAAATCTTGCCAAACTGATAGATGCTTATGCCTTATGAAGTACAATGTTTTCTGCAATGCTGTAAAACAGTTTTTAATGTGTTAGAAGTTATATACACAAAAACTAATGTTAGGACTTCAATGATCAAGATTGTCAGTTTACAGCTTTCTGAGTCCAGAAATGTTGAAATAGTGTTTCTGTTCAAATGAAGTGAAATCAAGCCCAAATCTGCTCAAAAGCTTGTCTCTCTAATAGAGAAAGCTGTTTCATTCAGTATTCAGTGCAAATCTTGCCAAACTGATAGATGCTTATGCCATATGAAATACAATGTTTTCTGCAATGCTGTAAGACAGTTTTTAATGTGTTAGAAGTTATATGCACAAAAACTAATGTTAGGACTTCAATGATCAAGATTGTCAGTTTACAGCTTTCTGAGTCCAGTAATGCTGAAATAGTACTTCTGTTCAAATGAAGTGAAATCAAGCCCAAATCTGCTCAAAAGCTTGTCTCTCTAATAGAGAAAGCTGTTTCATTCAGTATTCAGTGCAAATCTTGCCAAACTGATAGATGCTTATGCCTTATGAAGTACAATGTTTTCTGCAATGCTGTAAAACAGTTTTTAATGTGTTAGAAGTTATATACACAAAAACTAATGTTAGGACTTCAATGATCAAGATTGTCAGTTTACAGCTTTCTGAGTCCAGAAATGTTGAAATAGTGTTTCTGTTCAAATGAAGTGAAATCAAGCCCAAATCTGCTCAAAAGCTTGTCTCTCTAATAGAGAAAGCTGTTTCATTCAGTATTCAGTGCAAATCTTGCCAAACTGATAGATGCTTATGCCATATGAAATACAATGTTTTCTGCAATGCTGTAAGACAGTTTTTAATGTGTTAGAAGTTATATGCACAAAAACTAATGTTAGGACTTCAATGATCAAGATTGTCAGTTTACAGCTTTCTGAGTCCAGTAATGCTGAAATAGTACTTCTGTTCAAATGAAGTGAAATCTAGCCCAAATCTGCTCAAAAGCTTGTCTCTCTATTAGAGAAAGCTGTTTCATTCAGTATTCAGTGCAAATCTTGCCAAACTGATAGATGCTTATGCCTTATGAAGTACAATGTTTTCTGCAATGCTGTAAAACAGTTTTTAATGTGTTAGAAGTTATATACACAAAAACTAATGTTAGGACTTCAGTGATCAAGATTGTCAGTTTACAGCTTTCTGAGTCCAGTAATGTTGAAATAGTGTTTCTGTTCAAATGAAGTGAAATCAAGCCCAAATCTGCTCAAAAGCTTGTCTCTCCAATAGAGAAAGCTGTTTCATTCAGTATTCAGTGCAAATCTTGCCAAACTGATAGATGCTTATGCCATATGAAACACAATGTTTCCTGCAATGCTGTAAGACAGTTTTTAATGTGTTAGAAGTTATATGCACAAAAACTTATGTTAGGACTTCAATGATCAAGATTGTCAGTTCACAGCTTTCTGAGTCCAGTAATGTTGAAATAGTGTTTCTGTTCAAATGAAGTGAAATCAAGCCCAAATCTGCTCAAAAGCTTGTCTCTCTATTAGAGAAAGCTGTTTCATTCAGTATTCAGTGCAAATCTTGCCAAACTGATAGATGCTTATGCCTTATGAAGTACAATGTTTTCTGCAATGCTGTAAGACAGTTTTTAATGTGTTAGAAGTTATATGCACAAAAACTTATGTTAGGACTTCAATGATCAAGATTGTCAGTTCACAGCTTTCTGAGTCCAGTAATGTTGAAATAGTGTTTCTGTTCAAATGAAGTGAAATCAAGCCCAAATCTGCTCAAAAGCTTGTCTCTCTATTAGAGAAAGCTTTTTCATTCATTATTCAGTGCAAATCTTGCCAAACTGATAGATGCTTATGCCTTATGAAGTACAATGTTTTCTGCAATGCTGTAAGACAGTTTTTAATGTGTTAGAAGTTATATGCACAAAAACTAATGTTAGGACTTCAATGATCAAGATTGTCAGTTTACAGCTTTCTGAGTCCAGTAATGCTGAAATAGTACTTCTGTTCAAATGAAGTGAAATCAAGCCCAAATCTGCTCAAAAGCTTGTCTCTCTATTAGAGAAAGCTGTTTCATTCAGTATTCAGTGCAAATCTTGCCAAACTGATAGATGCTTATGCCTTATGAAGTACAATGTTTTCTGCAATGCTGTAAAACAGTTTTTAATGTGTTAGAAGTTATATACACAAAAACTAATGTTAGGACTTCAGTGATCAAGATTGTCAGTTTACAGCTTTCTGAGTCCAGTAATGTTGAAATAGTGTTTCTGTTCAAATTAAGTGAAATCAAGCCCAAATCTGCTCAAAAGCTTGTCTCTCCAATAGAGAAAGCTGTTTCATTCAGTATTCAGTGCAAATCTTGCCAAACTGATAGATGCTTATGCCATATGAAACACAATGTTTTCTGCAATGCTGTAAGACAGTTTTTAATGTGTTAGAAGTTATATGCACAAAAACTTATGTTAGGACTTCAATGATCAAGATTGTCAGTTCACAGCTTTCTGAGTCCAGTAATGCTGAAATAGTACTTCTGTTCAAATGAAGTGAAATCTAGCCCAAATCTGCTCAAAAGCTTGTCTCTCTATTAGAGAAAGCTGTTTCATTCAGTATTCAGTGCAAATCTTGCCAAACTGATAGATGCTTATGCCTTATGAAGTACAATGTTTTCTGCAATGCTGTAAAACAGTTTTTAATGTGTTAGAAGTTATATACACAAAAACTAATGTTAGGACTTCAATGATCAAGATTGTCAGTTTACAGCTTTCTGAGTCCAGTAATGCTGAAACAGTACTTCTGTTCAAATGAAGTGAAATCTAGCCCAAATCTGCTCAAAAGCTTGTCTCTCTATTAGAGAAAGCTGTTTCATTCAGTATTCAGTGCAAATCTTGCCAAACTGATAGATGCTTATGCCTTATGAAGTACAATGTTTTCTGCAATGCTGTAAAACAGTTTTTAATGTGTTAGAAGTTATATGCACAAAAACTAATGTTAGGACTTCAATGATCAAGATTGTCAGTTTACAGCTTTCTGAGTCCAGAAATGTTGAAATAGTGTTTCTGTTCAAATGAAGTGAAATCAAGCCCAAATCTGCTCAAAAGCTTGTCTCTCTAATAGAGAAAGCTGTTTCATTCAGTATTCAGTGCAAATCTTGCCAAACTGATAGATGCTTATGCCATATGAAATACAATGTTTTCTGCAATGCTGTAAGACAGTTTTTAATGTGTTAGAAGTTATATGCACAAAAACTAATGTTAGGACTTCAATGATCAAGATTGTCAGTTTACAGCTTTCTGAGTCCAGTAATGCTGAAATAGTACTTCTGTTCAAATGAAGTGAAATCTAGCCCAAATCTGCTCAAAAGCGTGTCTCTCTATTAGAGAAAGCTGTTTCATTCAGTATTCAGTGCAAATCTTGCCAAACTGATAGATGCTTATGCCTTATGAAGTACAATGTTTTCTGCAATGCTGTAAAACAGTTTTTAATGTGTTAGAAGTTATATACACAAAAACTAATGTTAGGACTTCAATGATCAAGATTGTCAGTTTACAGCTTTCTGAGTCCAGTAATGTTGAAATAGTGTTTCTGTTCAAATGAAGTGAAATCAAGCCCAAATCTGCTCAAAAGCTTGTCTCTCCAATAGAGAAAGCTGTTTCATTCAGTATTCAGTGCAAATCTTGCCAAACTGATAGATGCTTATGCCTTATGAAGTACAATGTTTTCTGCAATGCTGTAAGACAGTTTTTAATGTGTTAGAAGTTATATTCACAAAAACTAATGTTAGGACTTCAATGATCGAGATTGTCAGTTTACAGCTTTCTGAGTCCAGTAATGTTGAAATAGTGTTTCTGTTCAAATGAAGTGAAATCAAGCCCAAATCTGCTCAAAAGCTTGTCTCTCTATTAGAGAAAGCTTTTTCATTCATTATTCAGTGCAAATCTTGCCAAACTGATAGATGCTTATGCCTTATGAAGTACAATGTTTTCTGCAATGCTGTAAGACAGTTTTTAATGTGTTAGAAGTTATATGCACAAAAACTAATGTTAGGACTTCAATGATCAAGATTGTCAGTTTACAGCTTTCTGAGTCCAGTAATGCTGAAATAGTACTTCTGTTCAAATGAAGTGAAATCTAGCCCAAATCTGCTCAAAAGCTTGTCTCTCTATTAGAGAAAGCTGTTTCATTCAGTATTCAGTGCAAATCTTGCCAAACTGATAGATGCTTATGCCTTATGAAGTACAATGTTTTCTGCAATGCTGTAAAACAGTTTTTAATGTGTTAGAAGTTATATACACAAAAACTAATGTTAGGACTTCAGTGATCAAGATTGTCAGTTTACAGCTTTCTGAGTCCAGTAATGCTGAAATAGTACTTCTGTTCAAATGAAGTGAAATCTAGCCCAAATCTGCTCAAAAGCTTGTCTCTCTATTAGAGAAAGCTGTTTCATTCAGTATTCAGTGCAAATCTTGCCAAACTGATAGATGCTTATGCCTTATGAAGTACAATGTTTTCTGCAATGCTGTAAAACAGTTTTTAATGTGTTAGAAGTTATATACACAAAAACTAATGTTAGGACTTCAATTATCAAGATTGTCAGTTTACAGCTTTCTGAGTCCAGTAATGCTGAAACAGTACTTCTGTTCAAATGAAGTGAAATCTAGCCCAAATCTGCTCAAAAGCTTGTCTCTCTATTAGAGAAAGCTGTTTCATTCAGTATTCAGTGCAAATCTTGCCAAACTGACAGATGCTTATGCCTTATGAAGTACAATGTTTTCTGCAATGCTGTAAAACAGTTTTTAATGTGTTAGAAGTTATATACACAAAAACTAATGTTAGGACTTCAATGATCAAGATTGTCAGTTTACAGCTTTCTGAGTCCAGTAATGCTGAAATAGTACTTCTGTTCAAATGAAGTGAAATCTAGCCCAAATCTGCTCAAAAGCTTGTCTCTCTAATAGAGAAAGCTGTTTCATTCAGTATTCAGTGCAAATCTTGCCAAACTGATAGATGCTTATGCCATATGAAACACAATGTTTTCTGCAATGCTGTAAGACAGTTTTTAATGTGTTAGAAGTTATATGCACAAAAACTTATGTTAGGACTTCAATGATCAAGATTGTCAGTTCACAGCTTTCTGAGTCCAGTAATGCTGAAATAGTACTTCTGTTCAAATGAAGTGAAATCTAGCCCAAATCTGCTCAAAAGCTTGTCTCTCTATTAGAGAAAGCTGTTTCATTCAGTATTCAGTGCAAATCTTGCCAAACTGATAGATGCTTATGCCTTATGAAGTACAATGTTTTCTGCAATGCTGTAAAACAGTTTTTAATGTGTTAGAAGTTATATGCACAAAAACTAATGTTAGGACTTCAGTGATCAAGATTGTCAGTTTACAGCTTTCTGAGTCCAGTAATGCTGAAACAGTACTTCTGTTCAAATGAAGTGAAATCTAGCCCAAATCTGCTCAAAAGCTTGTCTCTCTATTAGAGAAAGCTGTTTCATTCAGTATTCAGTGCAAATCTTGCCAAACTGATAGATGCTTATGCCTTATGAAGTACAATGTTTTCTGCAATGCTGTAAAACAGTTTTTAATGTGTTAGAAGTTATATACACAAAAACTAATGTTAGGACTTCAATGATCAAGATTGTCAGTTTACAGCTTTCTGAGTCCAGAAATGTTGAAATAGTGTTTCTGTTCAAATGAAGTGAAATCAAGCCCAAATCTGCTCAAAAGCTTGTCTCTCTAATAGAGAAAGCTGTTTCATTCAGTATTCAGTGCAAATCTTGCCAAACTGATAGATGCTTATGCCATATGAAATACAATGTTTTCTGCAATGCTGTAAGACAGTTTTTAATGTGTTAGAAGTTATATGCACAAAAACTAATGTTAGGACTTCAATGATCAAGATTGTCAGTTTACAGCTTTCTGAGTCCAGTAATGCTGAAATAGTACTTCTGTTCAAATGAAGTGAAATCAAGCCCAAATCTGCTCAAAAGCTTGTCTCTCTAATAGAGAAAGCTGTTTCATTCAGTATTCAGTGCAAATCTTGCCAAACTGATAGATGCTTATGCCTTATGAAGTACAATGTTTTCTGCAATGCTGTAAAACAGTTTTTAATGTGTTAGAAGTTATATACACAAAAACTAATGTTAGGACTTCAATGATCAAGATTGTCAGTTTACAGCTTTCTGAGTCCAGAAATGTTGAAATAGTGTTTCTGTTCAAATGAAGTGAAATCAAGCCCAAATCTGCTCAAAAGCTTGTCTCTCTAATAGAGAAAGCTGTTTCATTCAGTATTCAGTGCAAATCTTGCCAAACTGATAGATGCTTATGCCATATGAAATACAATGTTTTCTGCAATGCTGTAAGACAGTTTTTAATGTGTTAGAAGTTATATGCACAAAAACTAATGTTAGGACTTCAATGATCAAGATTGTCAGTTTACAGCTTTCTGAGTCCAGTAATGCTGAAATAGTACTTCTGTTCAAATGAAGTGAAATCTAGCCCAAATCTGCTCAAAAGCGTGTCTCTCTATTAGAGAAAGCTGTTTCATTCAGTATTCAGTGCAAATCTTGCCAAACTGATAGATGCTTATGCCTTATGAAGTACAATGTTTTCTGCAATGCTGTAAGACAGTTTTTAATGTGTTAGAAGTTATATGCACAAAAACTAATGTTAGGACTTCAATGATCAAGATTGTCAGTTTACAGCTTTCTGAGTCCAGTAATGCTGAAATAGTACTTCTGTTCAAATGAAGTGAAATCTAGCCCAAATCTGCTCAAAAGCGTGTCTCTCTATTAGAGAAAGCTGTTTCATTCAGTATTCAGTGCAAATCTTGCCAAACTGATAGATGCTTATGCCTTATGAAGTACAATGTTTTCTGCAATGCTGTAAGACAGTTTTTAATGTGTTAGAAGTTATATGCACAAAAACTAATGTTAGGACTTCAATGATCAAGATTGTCAGTTTACAGCTTTCTGAGTCCAGTAATGCTGAAATAGTACTTCTGTTCAAATGAAGTGAAATCTAGCCCAAATCTGCTCAAAAGCTTGTCTCTCTATTAGAGAAAGCTGTTTCATTCAGTATTCAGTGCAAATCTTGCCAAACTGATAGATGCTTATGCCTTATGAAGTACAATGTTTTCTGCAATGCTGTAAAACAGTTTTTAATGTCTTAGAAGTTATATACACAAAAACTAATGTTAGGACTTCAATGATCAAGATTGTCAGTTTACAGCTTTCTGAGTCCAGTAATGTTGAAATAGTGTTTCTGTTCAAATGAAGTGAAATCAAGCCCAAATCTGCTCAAAAGCTTGTCTCTCCAATAGAGAAAGCTGTTTCATTCAGTATTCAGTGCAAATCTTGCCAAACTGATAGATGCTTATGCCTTATGAAGTACAATGTTTTCTGCAATGCTGTAAGACAGTTTTTAATGTGTTAGAAGTTATATACACAAAAACTAATGTTAGGACTTCAGTGATCAAGATTGTCAGTTTACAGCTTTCTGAGTCCAGTAATGTTGAAATAGTGTTTCTGTTCAAATGAAGTGAAATCTAGCCCAAATCTGCTCAAAAGCTTGTCTCTCCAATAGAGAAAGCTGTTTCATTCAGTATTCAGTGCAAATCTTGCCAAACTGATAGATGCTTATGCCATATGAAACACAATGTTTTCTGCAATGCTGTAAGACAGTTTTTAATGTGTTAGAAGTTATATGCACAAAAACTTATGTTAGGACTTCAATGATCAAGATTGTCAGTTCACAGCTTTCTGAGTCCAGTAATGTTGAAATAGTGTTTCTGTTCAAATGAAGTGAAATCAAGCCCAAATCTGCTCAAAAGCTTGTCTCTCTATTAGAGAAAGCTTTTTCATTCATTATTCAGTGCAAATCTTGCCAAACTGATAGATGCTTATGCCTTATGGAGTACAATGTTTTCTGCAATGCTGTAAGACAGTTTTTAATGTGTTAGAAGTTATATGCACAAAAACTAATGTTAGGACTTCAATGATCAAGATTGTCAGTTTACAGCTTTCTGAGTCCAGTAATGCTGAAATAGTACTTCTGTTCAAATGAAGTGAAATCTAGCCCAAATCTGCTCAAAAGCTTGTCTCTCTATTAGAGAAAGCTGTTTCATTCAGTATTCAGTGCAAATCTTGCCAAACTGATAGATGCTTATGCCTTATGAAGTACAATGTTTTCTGCAATGCTGTAAAACAGTTTTTAATGTGTTAGAAGTTATATACACAAAAACTAATGTTAGGACTTCAATGATCAAGATTGTCAGTTTACAGCTTTCTGAGTCCAGTAATGTTGAAATAGTGTTTCTGTTCAAATGAAGTGAAATCAAGCCCAAATCTGCTCAAAAGCTTGTCTCTCCAATAGAGAAAGCTGTTTCATTCAGTATTCAGTGCAAATCTTGCCAAACTGATAGATGCTTATGCCTTATGAAGTACAATGTTTTCTGCAATGCTGTAAGACAGTTTTTAATGTGTTAGAAGTTATATTCACAAAAACTAATGTTAGGACTTCAATGATCGAGATTGTCAGTTTACAGCTTTCTGAGTCCAGTAATGTTGAAATAGTGTTTCTGTTCAAATGAAGTGAAATCAAGCCCAAATCTGCTCAAAAGCTTGTCTCTCTATTAGAGAAAGCTTTTTCATTCATTATTCAGTGCAAATCTTGCCAAACTGATAGATGCTTATGCCTTATGAAGTACAATGTTTTCTGCAATGCTGTAAGACAGTTTTTAATGTGTTAGAAGTTATATGCACAAAAACTAATGTTAGGACTTCAATGATCAAGATTGTCAGTTTACAGCTTTCTGAGTCCAGTAATGCTGAAATAGTACTTCTGTTCAAATGAAGTGAAATCTAGCCCAAATCTGCTCAAAAGCTTGTCTCTCTATTAGAGAAAGCTGTTTCATTCAGTATTCAGTGCAAATCTTGCCAAACTGATAGATGCTTATGCCTTATGAAGTACAATGTTTTCTGCAATGCTGTAAAACAGTTTTTAATGTGTTAGAAGTTATATACACAAAAACTAATGTTAGGACTTCAATGATCAAGATTGTCAGTTTACAGCTTTCTGAGTCCAGAAATGTTGAAATAGTGTTTCTGTTCAAATGAAGTGAAATCAAGCCCAAATCTGCTCAAAAGCTTGTCTCTCTAATAGAGAAAGCTGTTTCATTCAGTATTCAGTGCAAATCTTGCCAAACTGATAGATGCTTATGCCATATGAAATACAATGTTTTCTGCAATGCTGTAAGACAGTTTTTAATGTGTTAGAAGTTATATGCACAAAAACTAATGTTAGGACTTCAATGATCAAGATTGTCAGTTTACAGCTTTCTGAGTCCAGTAATGCTGAAATAGTACTTCTGTTCAAATGAAGTGAAATCTAGCCCAAATCTGCTCAAAAGCGTGTCTCTCTATTAGAGAAAGCTGTTTCATTCAGTATTCAGTGCAAATCTTGCCAAACTGATAGATGCTTATGCCTTATGAAGTACAATGTTTTCTGCAATGCTGTAAAACAGTTTTTAATGTGTTAGAAGTTATATACACAAAAACTAATGTTAGGACTTCAATGATCAAGATTGTCAGTTTACAGCTTTCTGAGTCCAGTAATGTTGAAATAGTGTTTCTGTTCAAATGAAGTGAAATCAAGCCCAAATCTGCTCAAAAGCTTGTCTCTCCAATAGAGAAAGCTGTTTCATTCAGTATTCAGTGCAAATCTTGCCAAACTGATAGATGCTTATGCCTTATGAAGTACAATGTTTTCTGCAATGCTGTAAGACAGTTTTTAATGTGTTAGAAGTTATATTCACAAAAACTAATGTTAGGACTTCAATGATCGAGATTGTCAGTTTACAGCTTTCTGAGTCCAGTAATGTTGAAATAGTGTTTCTGTTCAAATGAAGTGAAATCAAGCCCAAATCTGCTCAAAAGCTTGTCTCTCTATTAGAGAAAGCTTTTTCATTCATTATTCAGTGCAAATCTTGCCAAACTGATAGATGCTTATGCCTTATGAAGTACAATGTTTTCTGCAATGCTGTAAGACAGTTTTTAATGTGTTAGAAGTTATATGCACAAAAACTAATGTTAGGACTTCAATGATCAAGATTGTCAGTTTACAGCTTTCTGAGTCCAGTAATGCTGAAATAGTACTTCTGTTCAAATGAAGTGAAATCTAGCCCAAATCTGCTCAAAAGCTTGTCTCTCTATTAGAGAAAGCTGTTTCATTCAGTATTCAGTGCAAATCTTGCCAAACTGATAGATGCTTATGCCTTATGAAGTACAATGTTTTCTGCAATGCTGTAAAACAGTTTTTAATGTGTTAGAAGTTATATACACAAAAACTAATGTTAGGACTTCAGTGATCAAGATTGTCAGTTTACAGCTTTCTGAGTCCAGTAATGCTGAAATAGTACTTCTGTTCAAATGAAGTGAAATCTAGCCCAAATCTGCTCAAAAGCTTGTCTCTCTATTAGAGAAAGCTGTTTCATTCAGTATTCAGTGCAAATCTTGCCAAACTGATAGATGCTTATGCCTTATGAAGTACAATGTTTTCTGCAATGCTGTAAAACAGTTTTTAATGTGTTAGAAGTTATATACACAAAAACTAATGTTAGGACTTCAATTATCAAGATTGTCAGTTTACAGCTTTCTGAGTCCAGTAATGCTGAAACAGTACTTCTGTTCAAATGAAGTGAAATCTAGCCCAAATCTGCTCAAAAGCTTGTCTCTCTATTAGAGAAAGCTGTTTCATTCAGTATTCAGTGCAAATCTTGCCAAACTGACAGATGCTTATGCCTTATGAAGTACAATGTTTTCTGCAATGCTGTAAAACAGTTTTTAATGTGTTAGAAGTTATATACACAAAAACTAATGTTAGGACTTCAATGATCAAGATTGTCAGTTTACAGCTTTCTGAGTCCAGTAATGCTGAAATAGTACTTCTGTTCAAATGAAGTGAAATCTAGCCCAAATCTGCTCAAAAGCTTGTCTCTCTAATAGAGATAGCTGTTTCATTCAGTATTCAGTGCAAATCTTGCCAAACTGATAGATGCTTATGCCATATGAAACACAATGTTTTCTGCAATGCTGTAAGACAGTTTTTAATGTGTTAGAAGTTATATGCACAAAAACTTATGTTAGGACTTCAATGATCAAGATTGTCAGTTCACAGCTTTCTGAGTCCAGTAATGCTGAAATAGTACTTCTGTTCAAATGAAGTGAAATCTAGCCCAAATCTGCTCAAAAGCTTGTCTCTCTATTAGAGAAAGCTGTTTCATTCAGTATTCAGTGCAAATCTTGCCAAACTGATAGATGCTTATGCCTTATGAAGTACAATGTTTTCTGCAATGCTGTAAAACAGTTTTTAATGTGTTAGAAGTTATATGCACAAAAACTAATGTTAGGACTTCAGTGATCAAGATTGTCAGTTTACAGCTTTCTGAGTCCAGTAATGCTGAAACAGTACTTCTGTTCAAATGAAGTGAAATCTAGCCCAAATCTGCTCAAAAGCTTGTCTCTCTATTAGAGAAAGCTGTTTCATTCAGTATTCAGTGCAAATCTTGCCAAACTGATAGATGCTTATGCCTTATGAAGTACAATGTTTTCTGCAATGCTGTAAAACAGTTTTTAATGTGTTAGAAGTTATATACACAAAAACTAATGTTAGGACTTCAATGATCAAGATTGTCAGTTTACAGCTTTCTGAGTCCAGAAATGTTGAAATAGTGTTTCTGTTCAAATGAAGTGAAATCAAGCCCAAATCTGCTCAAAAGCTTGTCTCTCTAATAGAGAAAGCTGTTTCATTCAGTATTCAGTGCAAATCTTGCCAAACTGATAGATGCTTATGCCATATGAAATACAATGTTTTCTGCAATGCTGTAAGACAGTTTTTAATGTGTTAGAAGTTATATGCACAAAAACTAATGTTAGGACTTCAATGATCAAGATTGTCAGTTTACAGCTTTCTGAGTCCAGTAATGCTGAAATAGTACTTCTGTTCAAATGAAGTGAAATCTAGCCCAAATCTGCTCAAAAGCTTGTCTCTCTAATAGAGAAAGCTGTTTCATTCAGTATTCAGTGCAAATCTTGCCAAACTGATAGATGCTTATGCCATATGAAATACAATGTTTTCTGCAATGCTGTAAGACAGTTTTTAATGTGTTAGAAGTTATATGCACAAAAACTAATGTTAGGACTTCAATGATCAAGATTGTCAGTTTACAGCTTTCTGAGTCCAGTAATGCTGAAATAGTACTTCTGTTCAAATGAAGTGAAATCTAGCCCAAATCTGCTCAAAAGCTTGTCTCTCTATTAGAGAAAGCTGTTTCATTCAGTATTCAGTGCAAATCTTGCCAAACTGATAGATGCTTATGCCTTATGAAGTACAATGTTTTCTGCAATGCTGTAAAACAGTTTTTAATGTGTTAGAAGTTATATACACAAAAACTAATGTTAGGACTTCAATGATCAAGATTGTCAGTTTACAGCTTTCTGAGTCCAGTAATGTTGAAATAGTGTTTCTGTTCAAATGAAGTGAAATCAAGCCCAAATCTGCTCAAAAGCTTGTCTCTCCAATAGAGAAAGCTGTTTCATTCAGTATTCAGTGCAAATCTTGCCAAACTGATAGATGCTTATGCCTTATGAAGTACAATGTTTTCTGCAATGCTGTAAGACAGTTTTTAATGTGTTAGAAGTTATATTCACAAAAACTAATGTTAGGACTTCAATGATCGAGATTGTCAGTTTACAGCTTTCTGAGTCCAGTAATGTTGAAATAGTGTTTCTGTTCAAATGAAGTGAAATCAAGCCCAAATCTGCTCAAAAGCTTGTCTCTCTATTAGAGAAAGCTTTTTCATTCATTATTCAGTGCAAATCTTGCCAAACTGATAGATGCTTATGCCTTATGAAGTACAATGTTTTCTGCAATGCTGTAAGACAGTTTTTAATGTGTTAGAAGTTATATGCACAAAAACTAATGTTAGGACTTCAATGATCAAGATTGTCAGTTTACAGCTTTCTGAGTCCAGTAATGCTGAAATAGTACTTCTGTTCAAATGAAGTGAAATCTAGCCCAAATCTGCTCAAAAGCTTGTCTCTCTATTAGAGAAAGCTGTTTCATTCAGTATTCAGTGCAAATCTTGCCAAACTGATAGATGCTTATGCCTTATGAAGTACAATGTTTTCTGCAATGCTGTAAAACAGTTTTTAATGTGTTAGAAGTTATATACACAAAAACTAATGTTAGGACTTCAGTGATCAAGATTGTCAGTTTACAGCTTTCTGAGTCCAGTAATGCTGAAATAGTACTTCTGTTCAAATGAAGTGAAATCTAGCCCAAATCTGCTCAAAAGCTTGTCTCTCTATTAGAGAAAGCTGTTTCATTCAGTATTCAGTGCAAATCTTGCCAAACTGATAGATGCTTATGCCTTATGAAGTACAATGTTTTCTGCAATGCTGTAAAACAGTTTTTAATGTGTTAGAAGTTATATACACAAAAACTAATGTTAGGACTTCAATTATCAAGATTGTCAGTTTACAGCTTTCTGAGTCCAGTAATGCTGAAACAGTACTTCTGTTCAAATGAAGTGAAATCTAGCCCAAATCTGCTCAAAAGCTTGTCTCTCTATTAGAGAAAGCTGTTTCATTCAGTATTCAGTGCAAATCTTGCCAAACTGACAGATGCTTATGCCTTATGAAGTACAATGTTTTCTGCAATGCTGTAAAACAGTTTTTAATGTGTTAGAAGTTATATACACAAAAACTAATGTTAGGACTTCAATGATCAAGATTGTCAGTTTACAGCTTTCTGAGTCCAGTAATGCTGAAATAGTACTTCTGTTCAAATGAAGTGAAATCTAGCCCAAATCTGCTCAAAAGCTTGTCTCTCTAATAGAGATAGCTGTTTCATTCAGTATTCAGTGCAAATCTTGCCAAACTGATAGATGCTTATGCCATATGAAACACAATGTTTTCTGCAATGCTGTAAGACAGTTTTTAATGTGTTAGAAGTTATATGCACAAAAACTTATGTTAGGACTTCAATGATCAAGATTGTCAGTTCACAGCTTTCTGAGTCCAGTAATGCTGAAATAGTACTTCTGTTCAAATGAAGTGAAATCAAGCCCAAATCTGCTCAAAAGCTTGTCTCTCCAATAGAGAAAGCTGTTTCATTCAGTATTC
The DNA here is from genome assembly GCF_023724105.1 of Carassius gibelio. Lineage (NCBI taxonomy): Eukaryota > Metazoa > Chordata > Actinopteri > Cypriniformes > Cyprinidae > Carassius > Carassius gibelio. Next base: position 28,394,874 of record NC_068383.1, on the reverse strand, counting down.
AGTGCAAATCTTGCCAAACTGATAGATGCTTATGCCTTATGAAGTACAATGTTTTCTGCAATGCTGTAAGACAGTTTTTAATGTGTTAGAAGTTATATACACAAAAACTAATGTTAGGACTTCAGTGATCAAGATTGTCAGTTTACAGCTTTCTGAGTCCAGTAATGTTGAAATAGTGTTTCTGTTCAAATGAAGTGAAATCTAGCCCAAATCTGCTCAAAAGCTTGTCTCTCCAATAGAGAAAGCTGTTTCATTCAGTATTCAGTGCAAATCTTGCCAAACTGATAGATGCTTATGCCATATGAAACACAATGTTTTCTGCAATGCTGTAAGACAGTTTTTAATGTGTTAGAAGTTATATGCACAAAAACTTATGTTAGGACTTCAATGATCAAGATTGTCAGTTCACAGCTTTCTGAGTCCAGTAATGTTGAAATAGTGTTTCTGTTCAAATGAAGTGAAATCAAGCCCAAATCTGCTCAAAAGCTTGTCTCTCTATTAGAGAAAGCTTTTTCATTCATTATTCAGTGCAAATCTTGCCAAACTGATAGATGCTTATGCCTTATGAAGTACAATGTTTTCTGCAATGCTGTAAGACAGTTTTTAATGTGTTAGAAGTTATATGCACAAAAACTAATGTTAGGACTTCAATGATCAAGATTGTCAGTTTACAGCTTTCTGAGTCCAGTAATGCTGAAATAGTACTTCTGTTCAAATGAAGTGAAATCTAGCCCAAATCTGCTCAAAAGCTTGTCTCTCTATTAGAGAAAGCTGTTTCATTCAGTATTCAGTGCAAATCTTGCCAAACTGATAGATGCTTATGCCTTATGAAGTACAATGTTTTCTGCAATGCTGTAAAACAGTTTTTAAAGTGTTAGAAGTTATATACACAAAAACTAATGTTAGGACTTCAATGATCAAGATTGTCAGTTTACAGCTTTCTGAGTCCAGTAATGTTGAAATAGTGTTTCTGTTCAAATGAAGTGAAATCAAGCCCAAATCTGCTCAAAAGCTTGTCTCTCCAATAGAGAAAGCTGTTTCATTCAGTATTCAGTGCAAATCTTGCCAAACTGATAGATGCTTATGCCTTATGAAGTACAATGTTTTCTGCAATGCTGTAAGACAGTTTTTAATGTGTTAGAAGTTATATTCACAAAAACTAATGTTAGGACTTCAATGATCGAGATTGTCAGTTTACAGCTTTCTGAGTCCAGTAATGTTGAAATAGTGTTTCTGTTCAAATGAAGTGAAATCAAGCCCAAATCTGCTCAAAAGCTTGTCTCTCTATTAGAGAAAGCTTTTTCATTCATTATTCAGTGCAAATCTTGCCAAACTGATAGATGCTTATGCCTTATGAAGTACAATGTTTTCTGCAATGCTGTAAGACAGTTTTTAATGTGTTAGAAGTTATATGCACAAAAACTAATGTTAGGACTTCAATGATCAAGATTGTCAGTTTACAGCTTTCTGAGTCCAGTAATGCTGAAATAGTACTTCTGTTCAAATGAAGTGAAATCTAGCCCAAATCTGCTCAAAAGCGTGTCTCTCTATTAGAGAAAGCTGTTTCATTCAGTATTCAGTGCAAATCTTGCCAAACTGATAGATGCTTATGCCTTATGAAGTACAATGTTTTCTGCAATGCTGTAAGACAGTTTTTAATGTGTTAGAAGTTATATGCACAAAAACTAATGTTAGGACTTCAATGATCAAGATTGTCAGTTTACAGCTTTCTGAGTCCAGTAATGCTGAAATAGTACTTCTGTTCAAATGAAGTGAAATCTAGCCCAAATCTGCTCAAAAGCGTGTCTCTCTATTAGAGAAAGCTGTTTCATTCAGTATTCAGTGCAAATCTTGCCAAACTGATAGATGCTTATGCCTTATGAAGTACAATGTTTTCTGCAATGCTGTAAGACAGTTTTTAATGTGTTAGAAGTTATATGCACAAAAACTAATGTTAGGACTTCAATGATCAAGATTGTCAGTTTACAGCTTTCTGAGTCCAGTAATGCTGAAATAGTACTTCTGTTCAAATGAAGTGAAATCTAGCCCAAATCTGCTCAAAAGCTTGTCTCTCTATTAGAGAAAGCTGTTTCATTCAGTATTCAGTGCAAATCTTGCCAAACTGATAGATGCTTATGCCTTATGAAGTACAATGTTTTCTGCAATGCTGTAAAACAGTTTTTAATGTCTTAGAAGTTATATACACAAAAACTAATGTTAGGACTTCAATGATCAAGATTGTCAGTTTACAGCTTTCTGAGTCCAGTAATGTTGAAATAGTGTTTCTGTTCAAATGAAGTGAAATCAAGCCCAAATCTGCTCAAAAGCTTGTCTCTCCAATAGAGAAAGCTGTTTCATTCAGTATTCAGTGCAAATCTTGCCAAACTGATAGATGCTTATGCCTTATGAAGTACAATGTTTTCTGCAATGCTGTAAGACAGTTTTTAATGTGTTAGAAGTTATATGCACAAAAACTTATGTTAGGACTTCAATGATCAAGATTGTCAGTTCACAGCTTTCTGAGTCCAGTAATGTTGAAATAGTGTTTCTGTTCAAATGAAGTGAAATCAAGCCCAAATCTGCTCAAAAGCTTGTCTCTCTATTAGAGAAAGCTTTTTCATTCATTATTCAGTGCAAATCTTGCCAAACTGATAGATGCTTATGCCTTATGGAGTACAATGTTTTCTGCAATGCTGTAAGACAGTTTTTAATGTGTTAGAAGTTATATGCACAAAAACTAATGTTAGGACTTCAATGATCAAGATTGTCAGTTTACAGCTTTCTGAGTCCAGTAATGCTGAAATAGTACTTCTGTTCAAATGAAGTGAAATCTAGCCCAAATCTGCTCAAAAGCTTGTCTCTCTATTAGAGAAAGCTGTTTCATTCAGTATTCAGTGCAAATCTTGCCAAACTGATAGATGCTTATGCCTTATGAAGTACAATGTTTTCTGCAATGCTGTAAAACAGTTTTTAATGTGTTAGAAGTTATATACACAAAAACTAATGTTAGGACTTCAATGATCAAGATTGTCAGTTTACAGCTTTCTGAGTCCAGTAATGTTGAAATAGTGTTTCTGTTCAAATGAAGTGAAATCAAGCCCAAATCTGCTCAAAAGCTTGTCTCTCCAATAGAGAAAGCTGTTTCATTCAGTATTCAGTGCAAATCTTGCCAAACTGATAGATGCTTATGCCTTATGAAGTACAATGTTTTCTGCAATGCTGTAAGACAGTTTTTAATGTGTTAGAAGTTATATTCACAAAAACTAATGTTAGGACTTCAATGATCGAGATTGTCAGTTTACAGCTTTCTGAGTCCAGTAATGTTGAAATAGTGTTTCTGTTCAAATGAAGTGAAATCAAGCCCAAATCTGCTCAAAAGCTTGTCTCTCTATTAGAGAAAGCTTTTTCATTCATTATTCAGTGCAAATCTTGCCAAACTGATAGATGCTTATGCCTTATGAAGTACAATGTTTTCTGCAATGCTGTAAGACAGTTTTTAATGTGTTAGAAGTTATATGCACAAAAACTAATGTTAGGACTTCAATGATCAAGATTGTCAGTTTACAGCTTTCTGAGTCCAGTAATGCTGAAATAGTACTTCTGTTCAAATGAAGTGAAATCTAGCCCAAATCTGCTCAAAAGCTTGTCTCTCTATTAGAGAAAGCTGTTTCATTCAGTATTCAGTGCAAATCTTGCCAAACTGATAGATGCTTATGCCTTATGAAGTACAATGTTTTCTGCAATGCTGTAAAACAGTTTTTAATGTGTTAGAAGTTATATACACAAAAACTAATGTTAGGACTTCAATGATCAAGATTGTCAGTTTACAGCTTTCTGAGTCCAGAAATGTTGAAATAGTGTTTCTGTTCAAATGAAGTGAAATCAAGCCCAAATCTGCTCAAAAGCTTGTCTCTCTAATAGAGAAAGCTGTTTCATTCAGTATTCAGTGCAAATCTTGCCAAACTGATAGATGCTTATGCCATATGAAATACAATGTTTTCTGCAATGCTGTAAGACAGTTTTTAATGTGTTAGAAGTTATATGCACAAAAACTAATGTTAGGACTTCAATGATCAAGATTGTCAGTTTACAGCTTTCTGAGTCCAGTAATGCTGAAATAGTACTTCTGTTCAAATGAAGTGAAATCTAGCCCAAATCTGCTCAAAAGCGTGTCTCTCTATTAGAGAAAGCTGTTTCATTCAGTATTCAGTGCAAATCTTGCCAAACTGATAGATGCTTATGCCTTATGAAGTACAATGTTTTCTGCAATGCTGTAAAACAGTTTTTAATGTGTTAGAAGTTATATACACAAAAACTAATGTTAGGACTTCAATGATCAAGATTGTCAGTTTACAGCTTTCTGAGTCCAGTAATGTTGAAATAGTGTTTCTGTTCAAATGAAGTGAAATCAAGCCCAAATCTGCTCAAAAGCTTGTCTCTCCAATAGAGAAAGCTGTTTCATTCAGTATTCAGTGCAAATCTTGCCAAACTGATAGATGCTTATGCCTTATGAAGTACAATGTTTTCTGCAATGCTGTAAGACAGTTTTTAATGTGTTAGAAGTTATATTCACAAAAACTAATGTTAGGACTTCAATGATCGAGATTGTCAGTTTACAGCTTTCTGAGTCCAGTAATGTTGAAATAGTGTTTCTGTTCAAATGAAGTGAAATCAAGCCCAAATCTGCTCAAAAGCTTGTCTCTCTATTAGAGAAAGCTTTTTCATTCATTATTCAGTGCAAATCTTGCCAAACTGATAGATGCTTATGCCTTATGAAGTACAATGTTTTCTGCAATGCTGTAAGACAGTTTTTAATGTGTTAGAAGTTATATGCACAAAAACTAATGTTAGGACTTCAATGATCAAGATTGTCAGTTTACAGCTTTCTGAGTCCAGTAATGCTGAAATAGTACTTCTGTTCAAATGAAGTGAAATCTAGCCCAAATCTGCTCAAAAGCTTGTCTCTCTATTAGAGAAAGCTGTTTCATTCAGTATTCAGTGCAAATCTTGCCAAACTGATAGATGCTTATGCCTTATGAAGTACAATGTTTTCTGCAATGCTGTAAAACAGTTTTTAATGTGTTAGAAGTTATATACACAAAAACTAATGTTAGGACTTCAGTGATCAAGATTGTCAGTTTACAGCTTTCTGAGTCCAGTAATGCTGAAATAGTACTTCTGTTCAAATGAAGTGAAATCTAGCCCAAATCTGCTCAAAAGCTTGTCTCTCTATTAGAGAAAGCTGTTTCATTCAGTATTCAGTGCAAATCTTGCCAAACTGATAGATGCTTATGCCTTATGAAGTACAATGTTTTCTGCAATGCTGTAAAACAGTTTTTAATGTGTTAGAAGTTATATACACAAAAACTAATGTTAGGACTTCAATTATCAAGATTGTCAGTTTACAGCTTTCTGAGTCCAGTAATGCTGAAACAGTACTTCTGTTCAAATGAAGTGAAATCTAGCCCAAATCTGCTCAAAAGCTTGTCTCTCTATTAGAGAAAGCTGTTTCATTCAGTATTCAGTGCAAATCTTGCCAAACTGACAGATGCTTATGCCTTATGAAGTACAATGTTTTCTGCAATGCTGTAAAACAGTTTTTAATGTGTTAGAAGTTATATACACAAAAACTAATGTTAGGACTTCAATGATCAAGATTGTCAGTTTACAGCTTTCTGAGTCCAGTAATGCTGAAATAGTACTTCTGTTCAAATGAAGTGAAATCTAGCCCAAATCTGCTCAAAAGCTTGTCTCTCTAATAGAGATAGCTGTTTCATTCAGTATTCAGTGCAAATCTTGCCAAACTGATAGATGCTTATGCCATATGAAACACAATGTTTTCTGCAATGCTGTAAGACAGTTTTTAATGTGTTAGAAGTTATATGCACAAAAACTTATGTTAGGACTTCAATGATCAAGATTGTCAGTTCACAGCTTTCTGAGTCCAGTAATGCTGAAATAGTACTTCTGTTCAAATGAAGTGAAATCTAGCCCAAATCTGCTCAAAAGCTTGTCTCTCTATTAGAGAAAGCTGTTTCATTCAGTATTCAGTGCAAATCTTGCCAAACTGATAGATGCTTATGCCTTATGAAGTACAATGTTTTCTGCAATGCTGTAAAACAGTTTTTTAATGTGTTAGAAGTTATATGCACAAAAACTAATGTTAGGACTTCAGTGATCAAGATTGTCAGTTTACAGCTTTCTGAGTCCAGTAATGCTGAAACAGTACTTCTGTTCAAATGAAGTGAAATCTAGCCCAAATCTGCTCAAAAGCTTGTCTCTCTATTAGAGAAAGCTGTTTCATTCAGTATTCAGTGCAAATCTTGCCAAACTGATAGATGCTTATGCCTTATGAAGTACAATGTTTTCTGCAATGCTGTAAAACAGTTTTTAATGTGTTAGAAGTTATATACACAAAAACTAATGTTAGGACTTCAATGATCAAGATTGTCAGTTTACAGCTTTCTGAGTCCAGAAATGTTGAAATAGTGTTTCTGTTCAAATGAAGTGAAATCAAGCCCAAATCTGCTCAAAAGCTTGTCTCTCTAATAGAGAAAGCTGTTTCATTCAGTATTCAGTGCAAATCTTGCCAAACTGATAGATGCTTATGCCATATGAAATACAATGTTTTCTGCAATGCTGTAAGACAGTTTTTAATGTGTTAGAAGTTATATGCACAAAAACTAATGTTAGGACTTCAATGATCAAGATTGTCAGTTTACAGCTTTCTGAGTCCAGTAATGCTGAAATAGTACTTCTGTTCAAATGAAGTGAAATCTAGCCCAAATCTGCTCAAAAGCTTGTCTCTCTAATAGAGAAAGCTGTTTCATTCAGTATTCAGTGCAAATCTTGCCAAACTGATAGATGCTTATGCCATATGAAATACAATGTTTTCTGCAATGCTGTAAGACAGTTTTTAATGTGTTAGAAGTTATATGCACAAAAACTAATGTTAGGACTTCAATGATCAAGATTGTCAGTTTACAGCTTTCTGAGTCCAGTAATGCTGAAATAGTACTTCTGTTCAAATGAAGTGAAATCTAGCCCAAATCTGCTCAAAAGCTTGTCTCTCTATTAGAGAAAGCTGTTTCATTCAGTATTCAGTGCAAATCTTGCCAAACTGATAGATGCTTATGCCTTATGAAGTACAATGTTTTCTGCAATGCTGTAAAACAGTTTTTAATGTGTTAGAAGTTATATACACAAAAACTAATGTTAGGACTTCAATGATCAAGATTGTCAGTTTACAGCTTTCTGAGTCCAGTAATGTTGAAATAGTGTTTCTGTTCAAATGAAGTGAAATCAAGCCCAAATCTGCTCAAAAGCTTGTCTCTCCAATAGAGAAAGCTGTTTCATTCAGTATTCAGTGCAAATCTTGCCAAACTGATAGATGCTTATGCCTTATGAAGTACAATGTTTTCTGCAATGCTGTAAGACAGTTTTTAATGTGTTAGAAGTTATATTCACAAAAACTAATGTTAGGACTTCAATGATCGAGATTGTCAGTTTACAGCTTTCTGAGTCCAGTAATGTTGAAATAGTGTTTCTGTTCAAATGAAGTGAAATCAAGCCCAAATCTGCTCAAAAGCTTGTCTCTCTATTAGAGAAAGCTTTTTCATTCATTATTCAGTGCAAATCTTGCCAAACTGATAGATGCTTATGCCTTATGAAGTACAATGTTTTCTGCAATGCTGTAAGACAGTTTTTAATGTGTTAGAAGTTATATGCACAAAAACTAATGTTAGGACTTCAATGATCAAGATTGTCAGTTTACAGCTTTCTGAGTCCAGTAATGCTGAAATAGTACTTCTGTTCAAATGAAGTGAAATCTAGCCCAAATCTGCTCAAAAGCTTGTCTCTCTATTAGAGAAAGCTGTTTCATTCAGTATTCAGTGCAAATCTTGCCAAACTGATAGATGCTTATGCCTTATGAAGTACAATGTTTTCTGCAATGCTGTAAAACAGTTTTTAATGTGTTAGAAGTTATATACACAAAAACTAATGTTAGGACTTCAGTGATCAAGATTGTCAGTTTACAGCTTTCTGAGTCCAGTAATGCTGAAATAGTACTTCTGTTCAAATGAAGTGAAATCTAGCCCAAATCTGCTCAAAAGCTTGTCTCTCTATTAGAGAAAGCTGTTTCATTCAGTATTCAGTGCAAATCTTGCCAAACTGATAGATGCTTATGCCTTATGAAGTACAATGTTTTCTGCAATGCTGTAAAACAGTTTTTAATGTGTTAGAAGTTATATACACAAAAACTAATGTTAGGACTTCAATTATCAAGATTGTCAGTTTACAGCTTTCTGAGTCCAGTAATGCTGAAACAGTACTTCTGTTCAAATGAAGTGAAATCTAGCCCAAATCTGCTCAAAAGCTTGTCTCTCTATTAGAGAAAGCTGTTTCATTCAGTATTCAGTGCAAATCTTGCCAAACTGACAGATGCTTATGCCTTATGAAGTACAATGTTTTCTGCAATGCTGTAAAACAGTTTTTAATGTGTTAGAAGTTATATACACAAAAACTAATGTTAGGACTTCAATGATCAAGATTGTCAGTTTACAGCTTTCTGAGTCCAGTAATGCTGAAATAGTACTTCTGTTCAAATGAAGTGAAATCTAGCCCAAATCTGCTCAAAAGCTTGTCTCTCTAATAGAGATAGCTGTTTCATTCAGTATTCAGTGCAAATCTTGCCAAACTGATAGATGCTTATGCCATATGAAACACAATGTTTTCTGCAATGCTGTAAGACAGTTTTTAATGTGTTAGAAGTTATATGCACAAAAACTTATGTTAGGACTTCAATGATCAAGATTGTCAGTTCACAGCTTTCTGAGTCCAGTAATGCTGAAATAGTACTTCTGTTCAAATGAAGTGAAATCAAGCCCAAATCTGCTCAAAAGCTTGTCTCTCCAATAGAGAAAGCTGTTTCATTCAGTATTCAGTGCAAATCTTGCCAAACTGATAGATGCTTATGCCTTATGAAGTACAATGTTTTCTGCAATGCTGTAAGACAGTTTTTAATGTGTTAGAAGTTATATACACAAAAACTAATGTTAGGACTTCAGTGATCAAGATTGTCAGTTTACAGCTTTCTGAGTCCAGTAATGTTGAAATAGTGTTTCTGTTCAAATGAAGTGAAATCTAGCCCAAATCTGCTCAAAAGCTTGTCTCTCCAATAGAGAAAGCTGTTTCATTCAGTATTCAGTGCAAATCTTGCCAAACTGATAGATGCTTATGCCATATGAAACACAATGTTTTCTGCAATGCTGTAAGACAGTTTTTAATGTGTTAGAAGTTATATGCACAAAAACTTATGTTAGGACTTCAATGATCAAGATTGTCAGTTCACAGCTTTCTGAGTCCAGTAATGTTGAAATAGTGTTTCTGTTCAAATGAAGTGAAATCAAGCCCAAATCTGCTCAAAAGCTTGTCTCTCTATTAGAGAAAGCTTTTTCATTCATTATTCAGTGCAAATCTTGCCAAACTGATAGATGCTTATGCCTTATGAAGTACAATGTTTTCTGCAATGCTGTAAGACAGTTTTTAATGTGTTAGAAGTTATATGCACAAAAACTAATGTTAGGACTTCAATGATCAAGATTGTCAGTTTACAGCTTTCTGAGTCCAGTAATGCTGAAATAGTACTTCTGTTCAAATGAAGTGAAATCTAGCCCAAATCTGCTCAAAAGCTTGTCTCTCTATTAGAGAAAGCTGTTTCATTCAGTATTCAGTGCAAATCTTGCCAAACTGATAGATGCTTATGCCTTATGAAGTACAATGTTTTCTGCAATGCTGTAAAACAGTTTTTAAAGTGTTAGAAGTTATATACACAAAAACTAATGTTAGGACTTCAATGATCAAGATTGTCAGTTTACAGCTTTCTGAGTCCAGTAATGTTGAAATAGTGTTTCTGTTCAAATGAAGTGAAATCAAGCCCAAATCTGCTCAAAAGCTTGTCTCTCCAATAGAGAAAGCTGTTTCATTCAGTATTCAGTGCAAATCTTGCCAAACTGATAGATGCTTATGCCTTATGAAGTACAATGTTTTCTGCAATGCTGTAAGACAGTTTTTAATGTGTTAGAAGTTATATTCACAAAAACTAATGTTAGGACTTCAATGATCGAGATTGTCAGTTTACAGCTTTCTGAGTCCAGTAATGTTGAAATAGTGTTTCTGTTCAAATGAAGTGAAATCAAGCCCAAATCTGCTCAAAAGCTTGTCTCTCTATTAGAGAAAGCTTTTTCATTCATTATTCAGTGCAAATCTTGCCAAACTGATAGATGCTTATGCCTTATGAAGTACAATGTTTTCTGCAATGCTGTAAGACAGTTTTTAATGTGTTAGAAGTTATATGCACAAAAACTAATGTTAGGACTTCAATGATCAAGATTGTCAGTTTACAGCTTTCTGAGTCAAGTAATGCTGAAATAGTACTTCTGTTCAAATGAAGTGAAATCTAGCCCAAATCTGCTCAAAAGCTTGTCTCTCTATTAGAGAAAGCTGTTTCATTCAGTATTCAGTGCAAATCTTGCCAAACTGATAGATGCTTATGCCTTATGAAGTACAATGTTTTCTGCAATGCTGTAAAACAGTTTTTAATGTGTTAGAAGTTATATACACAAAAACTAATGTTAGGACTTCAGTGATCAAGATTGTCAGTTTACAGCTTTCTGAGTCCAGTAATGTTGAAATAGTGTTTCTGTTCAAATGAAGTGAAATCAAGCCCAAATCTGCTCAAAAGCTTGTCTCTCCAATAGAGAAAGCTGTTTCATTCAGTATTCAGTGCAAATCTTGCCAAACTGATAGATGCTTATGCCATATGAAACACAATGTTTTCTGCAATGCTGTAAGACAGTTTTTAATGTGTTAGAAGTTATATGCACAAAAACTTATGTTAGGACTTCAATGATCAAGATTGTCAGTTCACAGCTTTCTGAGTCCAGTAATGTTGAAATAGTGTTTCTGTTCAAATGAAGTGAAATCAAGCCCAAATCTGCTCAAAAGCTTGTCTCTCTATTAGAGAAAGCTGTTTCATTCATTATTCAGTGCAAATCTTGCCAAACTGATAGATGCTTATGCCTTATGAAGTACAATGTTTTCTGCAATGCTGTAAGACAGTTTTTAATGTGTTAGAAGTTATATGCACAAAAACTAATGTTAGGACTTCAATGATCAAGATTGTCAGTTTACAGCTTTCTGAGTCCAGTAATGCTGAAATAGTACTTCTGTTCAAATGAAGTGAAATCTAGCCCAAATCTGCTCAAAAGCTTGTCTCTCTATTAGAGAAAGCTGTTTCATTCAGTATTCAGTGCAAATCTTGCCAAACTGATAGATGCTTATGCCTTATGAAGTACAATGTTTTCTGCAATGCTGTAAAACAGTTTTTAATGTGTTAGAAGTTATATACACAAAAACTAATGTTAGGACTTCAGTGATCAAGATTGTCAGTTTACAGCTTTCTGAGTCCAGTAATGTTGAAATAGTGTTTCTGTTCAAATGAAGTGAAATCAAGCCCAAATCTGCTCAAAAGCTTGTCTCTCCAATAGAGAAAGCTGTTTCATTCAGTATTCAGTGCAAATCTTGCCAAACTGATAGATGCTTATGCCATATGAAACACAATGTTTTCTGCAATGCTGTAAGACAGTTTTTAATGTGTTAGAAGTTATATGCACAAAAACTTATGTTAGGACTTCAATGATCAAGATTGTCAGTTCACAGCTTTCTGAGTCCAGTAATGCTGAAATAGTACTTCTGTTCAAATGAAGTGAAATCTAGCCCAAATCTGCTCAAAAGCTTGTCTCTCTATTAGAGAAAGCTGTTTCATTCAGTATTCAGTGCAAATCTTGCCAAACTGATAGATTCTTATGCCTTATGAAGTACAATGTTTTCTGCAATGCTGTAAAACAGTTTTTAATGTGTTAGAAGTTATATACACAAAAACTAATGTTAGGACTTCAATGATCAAGATTGTCAGTTTACAGCTTTCTGAGTCCAGTAATGCTGAAACAGTACTTCTGTTCAAATGAAGTGAAATCTAGCCCAAATCTGCTCAAAAGCTTGTCTCTCTATTAGAGAAAGCTGTTTCATTCAGTATTCAGTGCAAATCTTGCCAAACTGATAGATGCTTATGCCTTATGAAGTACAATGTTTTCTGCAATGCTGTAAAACAGTTTTTAATGTGTTAGAAGTTATATACACAAAAACTAATGTTAGGACTTCAATGATCAAGATTGTCAGTTTACAGCTTTCTGAGTCCAGAAATGTTGAAATAGTGTTTCTGTTCAAATGAAGTGAAATCAAGCCCAAATCTGCTCAAAAGCTTGTCTCTCTAATAGAGAAAGCTGTTTCATTCAGTATTCAGTGCAAATCTTGCCAAACTGATAGATGCTTATGCCATATGAAATACAATGTTTTCTGCAATGCTGTAAGACAGTTTTTAATGTGTTAGAAGTTATATGCACAAAAACTAATGTTAGGACTTCAATGATCAAGATTGTCAGTTTACAGCTTTCTGAGTCCAGTAATGCTGAAATAGTACTTCTGTTCAAATGAAGTGAAATCTAGCCCAAATCTGCTCAAAAGCGTGTCTCTCTATTAGAGAAAGCTGTTTCATTCAGTATTCAGTGCAAATCTTGCCAAACTGATAGATGCTTATGCCTTATGAAGTACAATGTTTTCTGCAATGCTGTAAGACAGTTTTTAATGTGTTAGAAGTTATATGCACAAAAACTAATGTTAGGACTTCAATGATCAAGATTGTCAGTTTACAGCTTTCTGAGTCCAGTAATGCTGAAATAGTACTTCTGTTCAAATGAAGTGAAATCTAGCCCAAATCTGCTCAAAAGCTTGTCTCTCTATTAGAGAAAGCTGTTTCATTCAGTATTCAGTGCAAATCTTGCCAAACTGATAGATGCTTATGCCTTATGAAGTACAATGTTTTCTGCAATGCTGTAAAACAGTTTTTAATGTGTTAGAAGTTATATACACAAAAACTAATGTTAGGACTTCAATGATCAAGATTGTCAGTTTACAGCTTTCTGAGTCCAGTAATGTTGAAATAGTGTTTCTGTTCAAATGAAGTGAAATCAAGCCCAAATCTGCTCAAAAGCTTGTCTCTACAATAGAGAAAGCTGTTTCATTCAGTATTCAGTGCAAATCTTGCCAAACTGATAGATGCTTATGCCTTATGAAGTACAATGTTTTCTGCAATGCTGTAAGACAGTTTTTAATGTGTTAGAAGTTATATTCACAAAAACTAATGTTAGGACTTCAATGATCGAGATTGTCAGTTTACAGCTTTCTGAGTCCAGTAATGTTGAAATAGTGTTTCTGTTCAAATGAAGTGAAATCTAGCCCAAATCTGCTCAAAAGCTTGTCTCTCTATTAGAGAAAGCTTTTTCATTCATTATTCAGTGCAAATCTTGCCAAACTGATAGATGCTTATGCCTTATGAAGTACAATGTTTTCTGCAATGCTGTAAGACAGTTTTTAATGTGTTAGAAGTTATATGCACAAAAACTAATGTTAGGACTTCAATGATCAAGATTGTCAGTTTACAGCTTTCTGAGTCCAGTAATGCTGAAATAGTACTTCTGTTCAAATGAAGTGAAATCTAGCCCAAATCTGCTCAAAAGCTTGTCTCTCTATTAGAGAAAGCTGTTTCATTCAGTATTCAGTGCAAATCTTGCCAAACTGATAGATGCTTATGCCTTATGAAGTACAATGTTTTCTGCAATGCTGTAAAACAGTTTTTAATGTGTTAGAAGTTATATACACAAAAACTAATGTTAGGACTTCAGTGATCAAGATTGTCAGTTTACAGCTTTCTGAGTCCAGTAATGTTGAAATAGTGTTTCTGTTCAAATGAATTGAAATCAAGCCCAAATCTGCTCAAAAGCTTGTCTCTCCAATAGAGAAAGCTGTTTCATTCAGTATTCAGTGCAAATCTTGCCAAACTGATAGATGCTTATGCCTTATGAAGTACAATGTTTTCTGCAATGCTGTAAGACAGTTTTTAATTTGTTAGAAGTTATATTCACAAAAACTAATGTTAGGACTTCAATGATCAAGATTGTCAGTTTACAGCTTTCTGAGTCCAGTAATGTTGAAATAGTGTTTCTGTTCAAATGAAGTGAAATCAAGCCCAAATCTGCTCAAAAGCTTGTCTCTCTAATAGAGAAAGCTGTTTCATTCAGTATTCAGTGCAAATCTTGCCAAACTGATAGATGCTTATGCCTTATGAAGTACAATGTTTTCTGCAATGCTGTAAAACAGTTTTTAATGTGTTAGAAGTTATATACACAAAAACTAATGTTAGGACTTCAATGATCAAGATTGTCAGTTTACAGCTTTATGAGTCCAGTAATGCTGAAATAGTACTTCTGTTCAAATGAAGTGAAATCTAGCCCAAATCTGCTCAAAAGCTTGTCTCTCTATTAGAGAAAGCTGTTTCATTCAGTATTCAGTGCAAATCTTGCCAAACTGATAGATGCTTATGCCTTATGAAGTACAATGTTTTCTGCAATGCTGTAAAACAGTTTTTAATGTGTTAGAAGTTATATACACAAAAACTAATGTTAGGACTTCAATGATCAAGATTGTCAGTTTACAGCTTTCTGAGTCCAGTAATGCTGAAACAGTACTTCTGTTCAAATGAAGTGAAATCTAGCCCAAATCTGCTCAAAAGCTTGTCTCTCTAATAGAGAAAGCTATTTCATTCAGTATTCAGTGCAAATCTTGCCAAACTGATAGATGCTTATGTCTTATGAAGTACAATGTTTTCTGCAATGCTGTAAGACAGTTTTTAATGTGTTAGAAGTTATATGCACAAAAACGTATGTTAGGACCTCAATGATCAAGATTGTCAGTTTACAGCTTTCTGAGTCCAGAAATGTTGAAATAGTGTTTCTGTTCAAATGAAGTGAAATCAAGCCCAAATCTGCTCAAAAGCTTGTCTCTCTAATAGAGAAAGCTGTTTCATTCAGTATTCAGTGCAAATCTTGCCAAACTGATAGATGCTTATGCCTTATGAAATACAATGTTTTCTGCAATGCTGTAAAACAGTTTTTAATGTGTTAGAAGTTATATGCACAAAAACTAATGTTAGGACTTCAATGATCAAGATTGTCAGTTTACAGCTTTCTGAGTCCAGTAATGCTGAAATAGTACTTCTGTTCAAATGAAGTGAAATCTAGCCCAAATCTGCTCAAAAGCTTGTCTCTCTATTAGAGAAAGCTGTTTCATTCAGTATTCAGTGCAAATCTTGCCAAACTGATAGATGCTTATGCCTTATGAAGTACAATGTTTTCTGCAATGCTGTAAAACAGTTTTTAATGTGTTAGAAGTTATATACACAAAAACTAATGTTAGGACTTCAATGATCAAGATTGTCAGTTTACAGCTTTCTGAGTCCAGTAATGTTGAAATAGTGTTTCTGTTCAAATGAAGTGAAATCAAGCCCAAATCTGCTCAAAAGCTTGTCTCTCCAATAGAGAAAGCTGTTTCATTCAGTATTCAGTGCAAATCTTGCCAAACTGATAGATGCTTATGCCTTATGAAGTACAATGTTTTCTGCAATACTGTAAGACAGTTTTTAATTTGTTAGAAGTTATATTCACAAAAACTAATGTTAGGACTTCAATGATCGAGATTGTCAGTTTACAGCTTTCTGAGTCCAGTAATGTTGAAATAGTGTTTCTGTTCAAATGAAGTGAAATCAAGCCCAAATCTGCTCAAAAGATTGTCTCTCTATTAGAGAAAGCTTTTTCATTCATTATTCAGTGCAAATCTTGCCAAACTGATAGATGCTTATGCCTTATGAAGCACAATGTTTTCTGCAATGCTGTAAGACAGTTTTTAATGTGTTAGAAGTTATATGCACAAAAACTAATGTTAGGACTTCAATGATCAAGATTGTCAGTTTACAGCTTTCTGAGTCCAGTAATGCTGAAATAGTACTTCTGTTCAAATGAAGTGAAATCTAGCCCAAATCTGCTCAAAAGCTTGTCTCTCTATTAGAGAAAGCTGTTTCATTCAGTATTCAGTGCAAATCTTGCCAAACTGATAGATGCTTATGCCTTATGAAGTACAATGTTTTCTGCAATGCTGTAAAACAGTTTTTAATGTGTTAGAAGTTATATACACAAAAACTAATGTTAGGACTTCAGTGATCAAGATTGTCAGTTTACAGCTTTCTGAGTCCAGTAATGCTGAAATAGTACTTCTGTTCAAATGAAGTGAAATCTAGCCCAAATCTGCTCAAAAGCGTGTCTCTCTATTAGAGAAAGCTGTTTCATTCAGTATTCAGTGCAAATCTTGCCAAACTGATAGATGCTTATGCCTTATGAAGTACAATGTTTTCTGCAATGCTGTAAGACAGTTTTTAATGTGTTAGAAGTTATATGCACAAAAACTAATGTTAGGACTTCAATGATCAAGATTGTCAGTTTACAGCTTTCTGAGTCCAGTAATGCTGAAATAGTACTTCTGTTCAAATGAAGTGAAATCTAGCCCAAATCTGCTCAAAAGCGTGTCTCTCTATTAGAGAAAGCTGTTTCATTCAGTATTCAGTGCAAATCTTGCCAAACTGATAGATGCTTATGCCTTATGAAGTACAATGTTTTCTGCAATGCTGTAAGACAGTTTTTAATGTGTTAGAAGTTATATGCACAAAAACTAATGTTAGGACTTCAATGATCAAGATTGTCAGTTTACAGCTTTCTGAGTCCAGTAATGCTGAAATAGTACTTCTGTTCAAATGAAGTGAAATCTAGCCCAAATCTGCTCAAAAGCTTGTCTCTCTATTAGAGAAAGCTGTTTCATTCAGTATTCAGTGCAAATCTTGCCAAACTGATAGATGCTTATGCCTTATGAAGTACAATGTTTTCTGCAATGCTGTAAAACAGTTTTTAATGTGTTAGAAGTTATATACACAAAAACTAATGTTAGGACTTCAATGATCAAGATTGTCAGTTTACAGCTTTCTGAGTCCAGTAATGTTGAAATAGTGTTTCTGTTCAAATGAAGTGAAATCAAGCCCAAATCTGCTCAAAAGCTTGTCTCTCCAATAGAGAAAGCTGTTTCATTCAGTATTCAGTGCAAATCTTGCCAAACTGATAGATGCTTATGCCTTATGAAGTACAATGTTTTCTGCAATGCTGTAAGACAGTTTTTAATGTGTTAGAAGTTATATACACAAAAACTAATGTTAGGACTTCAGTGATCAAGATTGTCAGTTTACAGCTTTCTGAGTCCAGTAATGTTGAAATAGTGTTTCTGTTCAAATGAAGTGAAATCTAGCCCAAATCTGCTCAAAAGCTTGTCTCTCCAATAGAGAAAGCTGTTTCATTCAGTATTCAGTGCAAATCTTGCCAAACTGATAGATGCTTATGCCATATGAAACACAATGTTTTCTGCAATGCTGTAAGACAGTTTTTAATGTGTTAGAAGTTATATGCACAAAAACTTATGTTAGGACTTCAATGATCAAGATTGTCAGTTCACAGCTTTCTGAGTCCAGTAATGTTGAAATAGTGTTTCTGTTCAAATGAAGTGAAATCAAGCCCAAATCTGCTCAAAAGCTTGTCTCTCTATTAGAGAAAGCTTTTTCATTCATTATTCAGTGCAAATCTTGCCAAACTGATAGATGCTTATGCCTTATGAAGTACAATGTTTTCTGCAATGCTGTAAGACAGTTTTTAATGTGTTAGAAGTTATATGCACAAAAACTAATGTTAGGACTTCAATGATCAAGATTGTCAGTTTACAGCTTTCTGAGTCCAGTAATGCTGAAATAGTACTTCTGTTCAAATGAAGTGAAATCTAGCCCAAATCTGCTCAAAAGCTTGTCTCTCTATTAGAGAAAGCTGTTTCATTCAGTATTCAGTGCAAATCTTGCCAAACTGATAGATGCTTATGCCTTATGAAGTACAATGTTTTCTGCAATGCTGTAAAACAGTTTTTAATGTGTTAGAAGTTATATACACAAAAACTAATGTTAGGACTTCAATGATCAAGATTGTCAGTTTACAGCTTTCTGAGTCCAGTAATGTTGAAATAGTGTTTCTGTTCAAATGAAGTGAAATCAAGCCCAAATCTGCTCAAAAGCTTGTCTCTACAATAGAGAAAGCTGTTTCATTCAGTATTCAGTGCAAATCTTGCCAAACTGATAGATGCTTATGCCTTATGAAGTACAATGTTTTCTGCAATGCTGTAAGACAGTTTTTAATGTGTTAGAAGTTATATTCACAAAAACTAATGTTAGGACTTCAATGATCGAGATTGTCAGTTTACAGCTTTCTGAGTCCAGTAATGTTGAAATAGTGTTTCTGTTCAAATGAAGTGAAATCTAGCCCAAATCTGCTCAAAAGCTTGTCTCTCTATTAGAGAAAGCTTTTTCATTCATTATTCAGTGCAAATCTTGCCAAACTGATAGATGCTTATGCCTTATGAAGTACAATGTTTTCTGCAATGCTGTAAGACAGTTTTTAATGTGTTAGAAGTTATATGCACAAAAACTAATGTTAGGACTTCAATGATCAAGATTGTCAGTTTACAGCTTTCTGAGTCCAGTAATGCTGAAATAGTACTTCTGTTCAAATGAAGTGAAATCTAGCCCAAATCTGCTCAAAAGCTTGTCTCTCTATTAGAGAAAGCTGTTTCATTCAGTATTCAGTGCAAATCTTGCCAAACTGATAGATGCTTATGCCTTATGAAGTACAATGTTTTCTGCAATGCTGTAAAACAGTTTTTAATGTGTTAGAAGTTATATACACAAAAACTAATGTTAGGACTTCAGTGATCAAGATTGTCAGTTTACAGCTTTCTGAGTCCAGTAATGTTGAAATAGTGTTTCTGTTCAAATGAATTGAAATCAAGCCCAAATCTGCTCAAAAGCTTGTCTCTCCAATAGAGAAAGCTGTTTCATTCAGTATTCAGTGCAAATCTTGCCAAACTGATAGATGCTTATGCCTTATGAAGTACAATGTTTTCTGCAATGCTGTAAGACAGTTTTTAATTTGTTAGAAGTTATATTCACAAAAACTAATGTTAGGACTTCAATGATCAAGATTGTCAGTTTACAGCTTTCTGAGTCCAGTAATGTTGAAATAGTGTTTCTGTTCAAATGAAGTGAAATCAAGCCCAAATCTGCTCAAAAGCTTGTCTCTCTAATAGAGAAAGCTGTTTCATTCAGTATTCAGTGCAAATCTTGCCAAACTGATAGATGCTTATGCCTTATGAAGTACAATGTTTTCTGCAATGCTGTAAAACAGTTTTTAATGTGTTAGAAGTTATATACACAAAAACTAATGTTAGGACTTCAATGATCAAGATTGTCAGTTTACAGCTTTATGAGTCCAGTAATGCTGAAATAGTACTTCTGTTCAAATGAAGTGAAATCTAGCCCAAATCTGCTCAAAAGCTTGTCTCTCTATTAGAGAAAGCTGTTTCATTCAGTATTCAGTGCAAATCTTGCCAAACTGATAGATGCTTATGCCTTATGAAGTACAATGTTTTCTGCAATGCTGTAAAACAGTTTTTAATGTGTTAGAAGTTATATACACAAAAACTAATGTTAGGACTTCAATGATCAAGATTGTCAGTTTACAGCTTTCTGAGTCCAGTAATGCTGAAACAGTACTTCTGTTCAAATGAAGTGAAATCTAGCCCAAATCTGCTCAAAAGCTTGTCTCTCTAATAGAGAAAGCTATTTCATTCAGTATTCAGTGCAAATCTTGCCAAACTGATAGATGCTTATGTCTTATGAAGTACAATGTTTTCTGCAATGCTGTAAGACAGTTTTTAATGTGTTAGAAGTTATATGCACAAAAACGTATGTTAGGACCTCAATGATCAAGATTGTCAGTTTACAGCTTTCTGAGTCCAGAAATGTTGAAATAGTGTTTCTGTTCAAATGAAGTGAAATCAAGCCCAAATCTGCTCAAAAGCTTGTCTCTCTAATAGAGAAAGCTGTTTCATTCAGTATTCAGTGCAAATCTTGCCAAACTGATAGATGCTTATGCCTTATGAAATACAATGTTTTCTGCAATGCTGTAAAACAGTTTTTAATGTGTTAGAAGTTATATGCACAAAAACTAATGTTAGGACTTCAATGATCAAGATTGTCAGTTTACAGCTTTCTGAGTCCAGTAATGCTGAAATAGTACTTCTGTTCAAATGAAGTGAAATCTAGCCCAAATCTGCTCAAAAGCTTGTCTCTCTATTAGAGAAAGCTGTTTCATTCAGTATTCAGTGCAAATCTTGCCAAACTGATAGATGCTTATGCCTTATGAAGTACAATGTTTTCTGCAATGCTGTAAAACAGTTTTTAATGTGTTAGAAGTTATATACACAAAAACTAATGTTAGGACTTCAATGATCAAGATTGTCAGTTTACAGCTTTCTGAGTCCAGTAATGTTGAAATAGTGTTTCTGTTCAAATGAAGTGAAATCAAGCCCAAATCTGCTCAAAAGCTTGTCTCTCCAATAGAGAAAGCTGTTTCATTCAGTATTCAGTGCAAATCTTGCCAAACTGATAGATGCTTATGCCTTATGAAGTACAATGTTTTCTGCAATACTGTAAGACAGTTTTTAATTTGTTAGAAGTTATATTCACAAAAACTAATGTTAGGACTTCAATGATCGAGATTGTCAGTTTACAGCTTTCTGAGTCCAGTAATGTTGAAATAGTGTTTCTGTTCAAATGAAGTGAAATCAAGCCCAAATCTGCTCAAAAGATTGTCTCTCTATTAGAGAAAGCTTTTTCATTCATTATTCAGTGCAAATCTTGCCAAACTGATAGATGCTTATGCCTTATGAAGCACAATGTTTTCTGCAATGCTGTAAGACAGTTTTTAATGTGTTAGAAGTTATATGCACAAAAACTAATGTTAGGACTTCAATGATCAAGATTGTCAGTTTACAGCTTTCTGAGTCCAGTAATGCTGAAATAGTACTTCTGTTCAAATGAAGTGAAATCTAGCCCAAATCTGCTCAAAAGCTTGTCTCTCTATTAGAGAAAGCTGTTTCATTCAGTATTCAGTGCAAATCTTGCCAAACTGATAGATGCTTATGCCTTATGAAGTACAATGTTTTCTGCAATGCTGTAAAACAGTTTTTAATGTGTTAGAAGTTATATACACAAAAACTAATGTTAGGACTTCAGTGATCAAGATTGTCAGTTTACAGCTTTCTGAGTCCAGTAATGCTGAAATAGTACTTCTGTTCAAATGAAGTGAAATCTAGCCCAAATCTGCTCAAAAGCGTGTCTCTCTATTAGAGAAAGCTGTTTCATTCAGTATTCAGTGCAAATCTTGCCAAACTGATAGATGCTTATGCCTTATGAAGTACAATGTTTTCTGCAATGCTGTAAGACAGTTTTTAATGTGTTAGAAGTTATATGCACAAAAACTAATGTTAGGACTTCAATGATCAAGATTGTCAGTTTACAGCTTTCTGAGTCCAGTAATGCTGAAATAGTACTTCTGTTCAAATGAAGTGAAATCTAGCCCAAATCTGCTCAAAAGCGTGTCTCTCTATTAGAGAAAGCTGTTTCATTCAGTATTCAGTGCAAATCTTGCCAAACTGATAGATGCTTATGCCTTATGAAGTACAATGTTTTCTGCAATGCTGTAAGACAGTTTTTAATGTGTTAGAAGTTATATGCACAAAAACTAATGTTAGGACTTCAATGATCAAGATTGTCAGTTTACAGCTTTCTGAGTCCAGTAATGCTGAAATAGTACTTCTGTTCAAATGAAGTGAAATCTAGCCCAAATCTGCTCAAAAGCTTGTCTCTCTATTAGAGAAAGCTGTTTCATTCAGTATTCAGTGCAAATCTTGCCAAACTGATAGATGCTTATGCCTTATGAAGTACAATGTTTTCTGCAATGCTGTAAAACAGTTTTTAATGTGTTAGAAGTTATATACACAAAAACTAATGTTAGGACTTCAATGATCAAGATTGTCAGTTTACAGCTTTCTGAGTCCAGTAATGTTGAAATAGTGTTTCTGTTCAAATGAAGTGAAATCAAGCCCAAATCTGCTCAAAAGCTTGTCTCTCCAATAGAGAAAGCTGTTTCATTCAGTATTCAGTGCAAATCTTGCCAAACTGATAGATGCTTATGCCTTATGAAGTACAATGTTTTCTGCAATGCTGTAAGACAGTTTTTAATGTGTTAGAAGTTATATACACAAAAACTAATGTTAGGACTTCAGTGATCAAGATTGTCAGTTTACAGCTTTCTGAGTCCAGTAATGTTGAAATAGTGTTTCTGTTCAAATGAAGTGAAATCTAGCCCAAATCTGCTCAAAAGCTTGTCTCTCCAATAGAGAAAGCTGTTTCATTCAGTATTCAGTGCAAATCTTGCCAAACTGATAGATGCTTATGCCATATGAAACACAATGTTTTCTGCAATGCTGTAAGACAGTTTTTAATGTGTTAGAAGTTATATGCACAAAAACTTATGTTAGGACTTCAATGATCAAGATTGTCAGTTCACAGCTTTCTGAGTCCAGTAATGTTGAAATAGTGTTTCTGTTCAAATGAAGTGAAATCAAGCCCAAATCTGCTCAAAAGCTTGTCTCTCTATTAGAGAAAGCTTTTTCATTCATTATTCAGTGCAAATCTTGCCAAACTGATAGATGCTTATGCCTTATGAAGTACAATGTTTTCTGCAATGCTGTAAGACAGTTTTTAATGTGTTAGAAGTTATATGCACAAAAACTAATGTTAGGACTTCAATGATCAAGATTGTCAGTTTACAGCTTTCTGAGTCCAGTAATGCTGAAATAGTACTTCTGTTCAAATGAAGTGAAATCTAGCCCAAATCTGCTCAAAAGCTTGTCTCTCTATTAGAGAAAGCTGTTTCATTCAGTATTCAGTGCAAATCTTGCCAAACTGATAGATGCTTATGCCTTATGAAGTACAATGTTTTCTGCAATGCTGTAAAACAGTTTTTAATGTGTTAGAAGTTATATGCACAAAAACTAATGTTAGGACTTCAATGAT
Source organism: Carassius gibelio (assembly GCF_023724105.1). Lineage (NCBI taxonomy): Eukaryota > Metazoa > Chordata > Actinopteri > Cypriniformes > Cyprinidae > Carassius > Carassius gibelio. The sequence goes on along the minus strand of NC_068383.1, from coordinate 28,371,863 downwards.
CAAGATTGTCAGTTTACAGCTTTCTGAGTCCAGTAATGCTGAAATAGTACTTCTGTTCAAATGAAGTGAAATCTAGCCCAAATCTGCTCAAAAGCTTGTCTCTCTATTAGAGAAAGCTGTTTCATTCAGTATTCAGTGCAAATCTTGCCAAACTGATAGATGCTTATGCCTTATGAAATACAATGTTTTCTGCAATGCTGTAAAACAGTTTTTAATGTGTTAGAAGTTATATGCACAAAAACTAATGTTAGGACTTCAATGATCAAGATTGTCAGTTTACAGCTTTCTGAGTCCAGTAATGCTGAAATAGTACTTCTGTTCAAATGAAGTGAAATCTAGCCCAAATCTGCTCAAAAGCTTGTCTCTCTATTAGAGAAAGCTGTTTCATTCAGTTTTCAGTGCAAATCTTGCCAAACTGATAGATGCTTATGCCTTATGAAGTACAATGTTTTCTGCAATGCTGTAAAACAGTTTTTAATGTGTTAGAAGTTATATACACAAAAACTAATGTTAGGACTTCAATGATCAAGATTGTCAGTTTACAGCTTTCTGAGTCCAGTAATGTTGAAATAGTGTTTCTGTTCAAATGAAGTGAAATCAAGCCCAAATCTGCTCAAAAGCTTGTCTCTCCAATAGAGAAAGCTGTTTCATTCAGTATTCAGTGCAAATCTTGCCAAACTGATAGATGCTTATGCCTTATGAAGTACAATGTTTTCTGCAATACTGTAAGACAGTTTTTAATTTGTTAGAAGTTATATTCACAAAAACTAATGTTAGGACTTCAATGATCGAGATTGTCAGTTTACAGCTTTCTGAGTCCAGTAATGTTGAAATAGTGTTTCTGTTCAAATGAAGTGAAATCAAGCCCAAATCTGCTCAAAAGATTGTCTCTCTATTAGAGAAAGCTTTTTCATTCATTATTCAGTGCAAATCTTGCCAAACTGATAGATGCTTATGCCTTATGAAGTACAATGTTTTCTGCAATGCTGTAAGACAGTTTTTAATGTGTTAGAAGTTATATGCACAAAAACTAATGTTAGGACTTCAATGATCAAAATTGTCAGTTTACAGCTTTCTGAGTCCAGTAATGCTGAAATAGTACTTCTGTTCAAATGAAGTGAAATCTAGCCCAAATCTGCTCAAAAGCTTGTCTCTCTATTAGAGAAAGCTGTTTCATTCAGTATTCAGTGCAAATCTTGCCAAACTGATAGATGCTTATGCCTTATGAAGTACAATGTTTTCTGCAATGCTGTAAAACAGTTTTTAATGTGTTAGAAGTTATATACACAAAAACTAATGTTAGGACTTCAGTGATCAAGATTGTCAGTTTACAGCTTTCTGAGTCCAGTAATGCTGAAATAGTACTTCTGTTCAAATGAAGTGAAATCTAGCCCAAATCTGCTCAAAAGCGTGTCTCTCTATTAGAGAAAGCTGTTTCATTCAGTATTCAGTGCAAATCTTGCCAAACTGATAGATGCTTATGCCTTATGAAGTACAATGTTTTCTGCAATGCTGTAAGACAGTTTTTAATGTGTTAGAAGTTATATGCACAAAAACTAATGTTAGGACTTCAATGATCAAGATTGTCAGTTTACAGCTTTCTGAGTCCAGTAATGCTGAAATAGTACTTCTGTTCAAATGAAGTGAAATCTAGCCCAAATCTGCTCAAAAGCTTGTCTCTCTATTAGAGAAAGCTGTTTCATTCAGTATTCAGTGCAAATCTTGCCAAACTGATAGATGCTTATGCCTTATGAAGTACAATGTTTTCTGCAATGCTGTAAGACAGTTTTTAATGTGTTAGAAGTTATATGCACAAAAACTAATGTTAGGACTTCAATGATCAAGATTGTCAGTTTACAGCTTTCTGAGTCCAGTAATGCTGAAATAGTACTTCTGTTCAAATGAAGTGAAATCTAGCTCAAATCTGCTCAAAAGCGTGTCTCTCTATTAGAGAAAGCTGTTTCATTCAGTATTCAGTGCAAATCTTGCCAAACTGATAGATGCTTATGCCTTATGAAGTACAATGTTTTCTGCAATGCTGTAAGACAGTTTTTAATGTGTTAGAAGTTATATGCACAAAAACTAATGTTAGGACTTCAATGATCAAGATTGTCAGTTTACAGCTTTCTGAGTCCAGTAATGCTGAAATAGTACTTCTGTTCAAATGAAGTGAAATCTAGCCCAAATCTGCTCAAAAGCTTGTCTCTCTATTAGAGAAAGCTGTTTCATTCAGTATTCAGTGCAAATCTTGCCAAACTGATAGATGCTTATGCCTTATGAAGTACAATGTTTTCTGCAATGCTGTAAAACAGTTTTTAATGTGTTAGAAGTTATATACACAAAAACTAATGTTAGGACTTCAATGATCAAGATTGTCAGTTTACAGCTTTCTGAGTCCAGTAATGTTGAAATAGTGTTTCTGTTCAAATGAAGTGAAATCAAGCCCAAATCTGCTCAAAAGCTTGTCTCTCCAATAGAGAAAGCTGTTTCATTCAGTATTCAGTGCAAATCTTGCCAAACTGATAGATGCTTATGCCTTATGAAGTACAATGTTTTCTGCAATACTGTAAGACAGTTTTTAATTTGTTAGAAGTTATATTCACAAAAACTAATGTTAGGACTTCAATGATCGAGATTGTCAGTTTACAGCTTTCTGAGTCCAGTAATGTTGAAATAGTGTTTCTGTTCAAATGAAGTGAAATCAAGCCCAAATCTGCTCAAAAGATTGTCTCTCTATTAGAGAAAGCTTTTTCATTCATTATTCAGTGCAAATCTTGCCAAACTGATAGATGCTTATGCCTTATGAAGTACAATGTTTTCTGCAATGCTGTAAGACAGTTTTTAATGTGTTAGAAGTTATATGCACAAAAACTAATGTTAGGACTTCAATGATCAAGATTGTCAGTTTACAGCTTTCTGAGTCCAGTAATGCTGAAATAGTACTTCTGTTCAAATGAAGTGAAATCTAGCCCAAATCTGCTCAAAAGCTTGTCTCTCTATTAGAGAAAGCTGTTTCATTCAGTATTCAGTGCAAATCTTGCCAAACTGATAGATGCTTATGCCTTATGAAGTACAATGTTTTCTGCAATGCTGTAAAACAGTTTTTAATGTGTTAGAAGTTATATACACAAAAACTAATGTTAGGACTTCAGTGATCAAGATTGTCAGTTTACAGCTTTCTGAGTCCAGTAATGCTGAAATAGTACTTCTGTTCAAATGAAGTGAAATCTAGCCCAAATCTGCTCAAAAGCGTGTCTCTCTATTAGAGAAAGCTGTTTCATTCAGTATTCAGTGCAAATCTTGCCAAACTGATAGATGCTTATGCCTTATGAAGTACAATGTTTTCTGCAATGCTGTAAGACAGTTTTTAATGTGTTAGAAGTTATATGCACAAAAACTAATGTTAGGACTTCAATGATCAAGATTGTCAGTTTACAGCTTTCTGAGTCCAGTAATGCTGAAATAGTACTTCTGTTCAAATGAAGTGAAATCTAGCCCAAATCTGCTCAAAAGCTTGTCTCTCTATTAGAGAAAGCTGTTTCATTCAGTATTCAGTGCAAATCTTGCCAAACTGATAGATGCTTATGCCTTATGAAGTACAATGTTTTCTGCAATGCTGTAAGACAGTTTTTAATGTGTTAGAAGTTATATACACAAAAACTAATGTTAGGACTTCAATGATCAAGATTGTCAGTTTACAGCTTTCTGAGTCCAGTAATGTTGAAATAGTGTTTCTGTTCAAATGAAGTGAAATCAAGCCCAAATCTGCTCAAAAGCTTGTCTCTCCAATAGAGAAAGCTGTTTCATTCAGTATTCAGTGCAAATCTTGCCAAACTGATAGATGCTTATGCCTTATGAAGTACAATGTTTTCTGCAATGCTGTAAGACAGTTTTTAATGTGTTAGAAGTTATATTCACAAAAACTAATGTTAGGACTTCAATGATCGAGATTGTCAGTTTACAGCTTTCTGAGTCCAGTAATGTTGAAATAGTGTTTCTGTTCAAATGAAGTGAAATCAAGCCCAAATCTGCTCAAAAGCTTGTCTCTCTATTAGAGAAAGCTTTTTCATTCATTATTCAGTGCAAATCTTGCCAAACTGATAGATGCTTATGCCTTACGAAGTACAATGTTTTCTGCAATGCTGTAAGACAGTTTTTAATGTGTTAGAAGTTATATGCACAAAAACTAATGTTAGGACTTCAATGATCAAGATTGTCAGTTTACAGCTTTCTGAGTCCAGTAATGCTGAAATAGTACTTCTGTTCAAATGAAGTGAAATCTAGCCCAAATCTGCTCAAAAGGTTGTCTCTCTATTAGAGAAAGCTGTTTCATTCAGTATTCAGTGCAAATCTTGCCAAACTGATAGATGCTTATGCCTTATGAAGTACAATGTTTTCTGCAATGCTGTAAAAACAGTTTTTAATGTGTTAGAAGTTATATACACAAAAACTAATGTTAGGACTTCAGTGATCAAGATTGTCAGTTTACAGCTTTCTGAGTCCAGTAATGTTGAAATAGTGTTTCTGTTCAAATGAAGTGAAATCAAGCCCAAATCTGCTCAAAAGCTTGTCTCTCCAATAGAGAAAGCTGTTTCATTCAGTATTCAGTGCAAATCTTGCCAAACTGATAGATGCTTATGCCATATGAAACACAATGTTTTCTGCAATGCTGTAAGACAGTTTTTAATGTGTTAGAAGTTATATGCACAAAAACTTATGTTAGGACTTCAATGATCAAGATTGTCAGTTCACAGCTTTCTGAGTCCAGTAATGTTGAAATAGTGTTTCTGTTCAAATGAAGTGAAATCAAGCCCAAATCTGCTCAAAAGCTTGTCTCTCTATTAGAGAAAGCTTTTTCATTCATTATTCAGTGCAAATCTTGCCAAACTGATAGATGCTTATGCCATATGAAACACAATGTTTTCTGCAATGCTGTAAGACAGTTTTTAATGTGTTAGAAGTTATATGCACAAAAACTTATGTTAGGACTTCAATGATCAAGATTGTCAGTTCACAGCTTTCTGAGTCCAGTAATGTTGAAATAGTGTTTCTGTTCAAATGAAGTGAAATCAAGCCCAAATCTGCTCAAAAGCTTGTCTCTCTATTAGAGAAAGCTTTTTCATTCATTATTCAGTGCAAATCTTGCCAAACTGATAGATGCTTATGCCTTATGAAGTACAATGTTTTCTGCAATGCTGTAAGACAGTTTTTAATGTGTTAGAAGTTATATGCACAAAAACTAATGTTAGGACTTCAATGATCAAGATTGTCAGTTTACAGCTTTCTGAGTCCAGTAATGCTGAAATAGTACTTCTGTTCAAATGAAGTGAAATCTAGCCCAAATCTGCTCAAAAGCTTGTCTCTCTATTAGAGAAAGCTGTTTCATTCAGTATTCAGTGCAAATCTTGCCAAACTGATAGATGCTTATGCCTTATGAAGTACAATGTTTTCTGCAATGCTGTAAAACAGTTTTTAATGTGTTAGAAGTTATATGCACAAAAACTAATGTTAGGACTTCAATGATCAAGATTGTCAGTTTACAGCTTTCTGAGTCCAGTAATGCTGAAATAGTACTTCTGTTCAAATGAAGTGAAATCTAGCCCAAATCTGCTCAAAAGCTTGTCTCTCTATTAGAGAAAGCTGTTTCATTCAGTATTCAGTGCAAATCTTGCCAAACTGATAGATGCTTATGCCTTATGAAATACAATGTTTTCTGCAATGCTGTAAAACAGTTTTTAATGTGTTAGAAGTTATATGCACAAAAACTAATGTTAGGACTTCAATGATCAAGATTGTCAGTTTACAGCTTTCTGAGTCCAGTAATGCTGAAATAGTACTTCTGTTCAAATGAAGTGAAATCTAGCCCAAATCTGCTCAAAAGCTTGTCTCTCTATTAGAGAAAGCTGTTTCATTCAGTATTCAGTGCAAATCTTGCCAAACTGATAGATGCTTATGCCTTATGAAGTACAATGTTTTCTGCAATGCTGTAAAACAGTTTTTAATGTGTTAGAAGTTATATACACAAAAACTAATGTTAGGACTTCAATGATCAAGATTGTCAGTTTACAGCTTTCTGAGTCCAGTAATGTTGAAATAGTGTTTCTGTTCAAATGAAGTGAAATCAAGCCCAAATCTGCTCAAAAGCTTGTCTCTCCAATAGAGAAAGCTGTTTCATTCAGTATTCAGTGCAAATCTTGCCAAACTGATAGATGCTTATGCCTTATGAAGTACAATGTTTTCTGCAATACTGTAAGACAGTTTTTAATTTGTTAGAAGTTATATTCACAAAAACTAATGTTAGGACTTCAATGATCGAGATTGTCAGTTTACAGCTTTCTGAGTCCAGTAATGTTGAAATAGTGTTTCTGTTCAAATGAAGTGAAATCAAGCCCAAATCTGCTCAAAAGATTGTCTCTCTATTAGAGAAAGCTTTTTCATTCATTATTCAGTGCAAATCTTGCCAAACTGATAGATGCTTATGCCTTATGAAGTACAATGTTTTCTGCAATGCTGTAAGACAGTTTTTAATGTGTTAGAAGTTATATGCACAAAAACTAATGTTAGGACTTCAATGATCAAAATTGTCAGTTTACAGCTTTCTGAGTCCAGTAATGCTGAAATAGTACTTCTGTTCAAATGAAGTGAAATCTAGCCCAAATCTGCTCAAAAGCTTGTCTCTCTATTAGAGAAAGCTGTTTCATTCAGTATTCAGTGCAAATCTTGCCAAACTGATAGATGCTTATGCCTTATGAAGTACAATGTTTTCTGCAATGCTGTAAAACAGTTTTTAATGTGTTAGAAGTTATATACACAAAAACTAATGTTAGGACTTCAGTGATCAAGATTGTCAGTTTACAGCTTTCTGAGTCCAGTAATGCTGAAATAGTACTTCTGTTCAAATGAAGTGAAATCTAGCCCAAATCTGCTCAAAAGCGTGTCTCTCTATTAGAGAAAGCTGTTTCATTCAGTATTCAGTGCAAATCTTGCCAAACTGATAGATGCTTATGCCTTATGAAGTACAATGTTTTCTGCAATGCTGTAAGACAGTTTTTAATGTGTTAGAAGTTATATGCACAAAAACTAATGTTAGGACTTCAATGATCAAGATTGTCAGTTTACAGCTTTCTGAGTCCAGTAATGCTGAAATAGTACTTCTGTTCAAATGAAGTGAAATCTAGCCCAAATCTGCTCAAAAGCGTGTCTCTCTATTAGAGAAAGCTGTTTCATTCAGTATTCAGTGCAAATCTTGCCAAACTGATAGATGCTTATGCCTTATGAAGTACAATGTTTTCTGCAATGCTGTAAGACAGTTTTTAATGTGTTAGAAGTTATATGCACAAAAACTAATGTTAGGACTTCAATGATCAAGATTGTCAGTTTACAGCTTTCTGAGTCCAGTAATGCTGAAATAGTACTTCTGTTCAAATGAAGTGAAATCTAGCCCAAATCTGCTCAAAAGCTTGTCTCTCTATTAGAGAAAGCTGTTTCATTCAGTATTCAGTGCAAATCTTGCCAAACTGATAGATGCTTATGCCTTATGAAGTACAATGTTTTCTGCAATGCTGTAAAACAGTTTTTAATGTGTTAGAAGTTATATACACAAAAACTAATGTTAGGACTTCAATGATCAAGATTGTCAGTTTACAGCTTTCTGAGTCCAGTAATGTTGAAATAGTGTTTCTGTTCAAATGAAGTGAAATCAAGCCCAAATCTGCTCAAAAGCTTGTCTCTCCAATAGAGAAAGCTGTTTCATTCAGTATTCAGTGCAAATCTTGCCAAACTGATAGATGCTTATGCCTTATGAAGTACAATGTTTTCTGCAATACTGTAAGACAGTTTTTAATTTGTTAGAAGTTATATTCACAAAAACTAATGTTAGGACTTCAATGATCGAGATTGTCAGTTTACAGCTTTCTGAGTCCAGTAATGTTGAAATAGTGTTTCTGTTCAAATGAAGTGAAATCAAGCCCAAATCTGCTCAAAAGATTGTCTCTCTATTAGAGAAAGCTTTTTCATTCATTATTCAGTGCAAATCTTGCCAAACTGATAGATGCTTATGCCTTATGAAGTACAATGTTTTCTGCAATGCTGTAAGACAGTTTTTAATGTGTTAGAAGTTATATGCACAAAAACTAATGTTAGGACTTCAATGATCAAGATTGTCAGTTTACAGCTTTCTGAGTCCAGTAATGCTGAAATAGTACTTCTGTTCAAATGAAGTGAAATCTAGCCCAAATCTGCTCAAAAGCTTGTCTCTCTATTAGAGAAAGCTGTTTCATTCAGTATTCAGTGCAAATCTTGCCAAACTGATAGATGCTTATGCCTTATGAAGTACAATGTTTTCTGCAATGCTGTAAAACAGTTTTTAATGTGTTAGAAGTTATATACACAAAAACTAATGTTAGGACTTCAGTGATCAAGATTGTCAGTTTACAGCTTTCTGAGTCCAGTAATGCTGAAATAGTACTTCTGTTCAAATGAAGTGAAATCTAGCCCAAATCTGCTCAAAAGCGTGTCTCTCTATTAGAGAAAGCTGTTTCATTCAGTATTCAGTGCAAATCTTGCCAAACTGATAGATGCTTATGCCTTATGAAGTACAATGTTTTCTGCAATGCTGTAAGACAGTTTTTAATGTGTTAGAAGTTATATGCACAAAAACTAATGTTAGGACTTCAATGATCAAGATTGTCAGTTTACAGCTTTCTGAGTCCAGTAATGCTGAAATAGTACTTCTGTTCAAATGAAGTGAAATCTAGCCCAAATCTGCTCAAAAGCTTGTCTCTCTATTAGAGAAAGCTGTTTCATTCAGTATTCAGTGCAAATCTTGCCAAACTGATAGATGCTTATGCCTTATGAAGTACAATGTTTTCTGCAATGCTGTAAGACAGTTTTTAATGTGTTAGAAGTTATATACACAAAAACTAATGTTAGGACTTCAATGATCAAGATTGTCAGTTTACAGCTTTCTGAGTCCAGTAATGTTGAAATAGTGTTTCTGTTCAAATGAAGTGAAATCAAGCCCAAATCTGCTCAAAAGCTTGTCTCTCCAATAGAGAAAGCTGTTTCATTCAGTATTCAGTGCAAATCTTGCCAAACTGATAGATGCTTATGCCTTATGAAGTACAATGTTTTCTGCAATGCTGTAAGACAGTTTTTAATGTGTTAGAAGTTATATTCACAAAAACTAATGTTAGGACTTCAATGATCGAGATTGTCAGTTTACAGCTTTCTGAGTCCAGTAATGTTGAAATAGTGTTTCTGTTCAAATGAAGTGAAATCAAGCCCAAATCTGCTCAAAAGCTTGTCTCTCTATTAGAGAAAGCTTTTTCATTCATTATTCAGTGCAAATCTTGCCAAACTGATAGATGCTTATGCCTTACGAAGTACAATGTTTTCTGCAATGCTGTAAGACAGTTTTTAATGTGTTAGAAGTTATATGCACAAAAACTAATGTTAGGACTTCAATGATCAAGATTGTCAGTTTACAGCTTTCTGAGTCCAGTAATGCTGAAATAGTACTTCTGTTCAAATGAAGTGAAATCTAGCCCAAATCTGCTCAAAAGGTTGTCTCTCTATTAGAGAAAGCTGTTTCATTCAGTATTCAGTGCAAATCTTGCCAAACTGATAGATGCTTATGCCTTATGAAGTACAATGTTTTCTGCAATGCTGTAAAAACAGTTTTTAATGTGTTAGAAGTTATATACACAAAAACTAATGTTAGGACTTCAGTGATCAAGATTGTCAGTTTACAGCTTTCTGAGTCCAGTAATGTTGAAATAGTGTTTCTGTTCAAATGAAGTGAAATCAAGCCCAAATCTGCTCAAAAGCTTGTCTCTCCAATAGAGAAAGCTGTTTCATTCAGTATTCAGTGCAAATCTTGCCAAACTGATAGATGCTTATGCCATATGAAACACAATGTTTTCTGCAATGCTGTAAGACAGTTTTTAATGTGTTAGAAGTTATATGCACAAAAACTTATGTTAGGACTTCAATGATCAAGATTGTCAGTTCACAGCTTTCTGAGTCCAGTAATGTTGAAATAGTGTTTCTGTTCAAATGAAGTGAAATCAAGCCCAAATCTGCTCAAAAGCTTGTCTCTCTATTAGAGAAAGCTTTTTCATTCATTATTCAGTGCAAATCTTGCCAAACTGATAGATGCTTATGCCTTATGAAGTACAATGTTTTCTGCAATGCTGTAAGACAGTTTTTAATGTGTTAGAAGTTATATGCACAAAAACTAATGTTAGGACTTCAATGATCAAGATTGTCAGTTTACAGCTTTCTGAGTCCAGTAATGCTGAAATAGTACTTCTGTTCAAATGAAGTGAAATCTAGCCCAATTCTGCTCAAAAGCTTGTCTCTCTATTAGAGAAAGCTGTTTCATTCAGTATTCAGTGCAAATCTTGCCAAACTGATAGATGCTTATGCCTTATGAAGTACAATGTTTTCTGCAATGCTGTAAAACAGTTTTTAATGTGTTAGAAGTTATATACACAAAAACTAATGTTAGGACTTCAGTGATCAAGATTGTCAGTTTACAGCTTTCTGAGTCCAGTAATGTTGAAATAGTGTTTCTGTTCAAATGAATTGAAATCAAGCCCAAATCTGCTCAAAAGCTTGTCTCTCCAATAGAGAAAGCTGTTTCATTCAGTATTCAGTGCAAATCTTGCCAAACTGATAGATGCTTATGCCTTATGAAGTACAATGTTTTCTGCAATGCTGTAAGACAGTTTTTAATTTGTTAGAAGTTATATTCACAAAAACTAATGTTAGGACTTCAATGATCAAGATTGTCAGTTTACAGCTTTCTGAGTCCAGTAATGTTGAAATAGTGTTTCTGTTCAAATGAAGTGAAATCAAGCCCAAATCTGCTCAAAAGCTTGTCTCTCTAATAGAGAAAGCTGTTTCATTCAGTATTCAGTGCAAATCTTGCCAAACTGATAGATGCTTATGCCTTATGAAGTACAATGTTTTCTGCAATGCTGTAAAACAGTTTTTAATGTGTTAGAAGTTATATACACAAAAACTAATGTTAGGACTTCAATGATCAAGATTGTCAGTTTACAGCTTTATGAGTCCAGTAATGCTGAAATAGTACTTCTGTTCAAATGAAGTGAAATCTAGCCCAAATCTGCTCAAAAGCTTGTCTCTCTATTAGAGAAAGCTGTTTCATTCAGTATTCAGTGCAAATCTTGCCAAACTGATAGATGCTTATGCCTTATGAAGTACAATGTTTTCTGCAATGCTGTAAAACAGTTTTTAATGTGTTAGAAGTTATATACACAAAAACTAATGTTAGGACTTCAATGATCAAGATTGTCAGTTTACAGCTTTCTGAGTCCAGTAATGCTGAAACAGTACTTCTGTTCAAATGAAGTGAAATCTAGCCCAAATCTGCTCAAAAGCTTGTCTCTCTAATAGAGAAAGCTATTTCATTCAGTATTCAGTGCAAATCTTGCCAAACTGATAGATGCTTATGCCTTATGAAGTACAATGTTTTCTGCAATGCTGTAAGACAGTTTTTAATGTGTTAGAAGTTATATGCACAAAAACGTATGTTAGGACCTCAATGATCAAGATTGTCAGTTTACAGCTTTCTGAGTCCAGAAATGTTGAAATAGTGTTTCTGTTCAAATGAAGTGAAATCAAGCCCAAATCTGCTCAAAAGCTTGTCTCTCTAATAGAGAAAGCTGTTTCATTCAGTATTCAGTGCAAATCTTGCCAAACTGATAGATGCTTATGCCTTATGAAATACAATGTTTTCTGCAATGCTGTAAAACAGTTTTTAATGTGTTAGAAGTTATATGCACAAAAACTAATGTTAGGACTTCAATGATCAAGATTGTCAGTTTACAGCTTTCTGAGTCCAGTAATGCTGAAATAGTACTTCTGTTCAAATGAAGTGAAATCTAGCCCAAATCTGCTCAAAAGCGTGTCTCTCTATTAGAGAAAGCTGTTTCATTCAGTATTCAGTGCAAATCTTGCCAAACTGATAGATGCTTATGCCTTATGAAGTACAATGTTTTCTGCAATGCTGTAAGACAGTTTTTAATGTGTTAGAAGTTATATGCACAAAAACTAATGTTAGGACTTCAATGATCAAGATTGTCAGTTTACAGCTTTCTGAGTCCAGTAATGCTGAAATAGTACTTCTGTTCAAATGAAGTGAAATCTAGCCCAAATCTGCTCAAAAGCTTGTCTCTCTATTAGAGAAAGCTGTTTCATTCAGTATTCAGTGCAAATCTTGCCAAACTGATAGATGCTTATGCCTTATGAAGTACAATGTTTTCTGCAATGCTGTAAAACAGTTTTTAATGTGTTAGAAGTTATATACACAAAAACTAATGTTAGGACTTCAATGATCAAGATTGTCAGTTTACAGCTTTCTGAGTCCAGTAATGTTGAAATAGTGTTTCTGTTCAAATGAAGTGAAATCAAGCCCAAATCTGCTCAAAAGCTTGTCTCTCCAATAGAGAAAGCTGTTTCATTCAGTATTCAGTGCAAATCTTGCCAAACTGATAGATGCTTATGCCTTATGAAGTACAATGTTTTCTGCAATGCTGTAAGACAGTTTTTAATGTGTTAGAAGTTATATTCACAAAAACTAATGTTAGGACTTCAATGATCGAGATTGTCAGTTTACAGCTTTCTGAGTCCAGTAATGTTGAAATAGTGTTTCTGTTCAAATGAAGTGAAATCAAGCCCAAATCTGCTCAAAAGATTGTCTCTCTATTAGAGAAAGCTTTTTCATTCATTATTCAGTGCAAATCTTGCCAAACTGATAGATGCTTATGCCTTATGAAGTACAATGTTTTCTGCAATGCTGTAAGACAGTTTTTAATGTGTTAGAAGTTATATGCACAAAAACTAATGTTAGGACTTCAATGATCAAGATTGTCAGTTTACAGCTTTCTGAGTCCAGTAATGCTGAAATAGTACTTCTGTTCAAATGAAGTGAAATCTAGCCCAAATCTGCTCAAAAGCTTGTCTCTCTATTAGAGAAAGCTGTTTCATTCAGTATTCAGTGCAAATCTTGCCAAACTGATAGATGCTTATGCCTTATGAAGTACAATGTTTTCTGCAATGCTGTAAAACAGTTTTTAATGTGTTAGAAGTTATATACACAAAAACTAATGTTAGGACTTCAGTGATCAAGATTGTCAGTTTACAGCTTTCTGAGTCCAGTAATGCTGAAATAGTACTTCTGTTCAAATGAAGTGAAATCTAGCCCAAATCTGCTCAAAAGCTTGTCTCTCTATTAGAGAAAGCTGTTTCATTCAGTATTCAGTGCAAATCTTGCCAAACTGATAGATGCTTATGCCTTATGAAGTACAATGTTTTCTGCAATGCTGTAAAACAGTTTTTAATGTGTTAGAAGTTATATACACAAAAACTAATGTTAGGACTTCAATGATCAAGATTGTCAGTTTACAGCTTTCTGAGTCCAGTAATGCTGAAACAGTACTTCTGTTCAAATGAAGTGAAATCTAGCCCAAATCTGCTCAAAAGCTTGTCTCTCTATTAGAGAAAGCTGTTTCATTCAGTATTCAGTGCAAATCTTGCCAAACTGACAGATGCTTATGCCTTATGAAGTACAATGTTTTCTGCAATGCTGTAAGACAGTTTTTAATGTGTTAGAAGTTATATTCACAAAAACTAATGTTAGGACTTCAATGATCGAGATTGTCAGTTTACAGCTTTCTGAGTCCAGTAATGTTGAAATAGTGTTTCTGTTCAAATGAAGTGAAATCAAGCCCAAATCTGCTCAAAAGATTGTCTCTCTATTAGAGAAAGCTTTTTCATTCATTATTCAGTGCAAATCTTGCCAAACTGATAGATGCTTATGCCTTATGAAGTACAATGTTTTCTGCAATGCTGTAAGACAGTTTTTAATGTGTTAGAAGTTATATGCACAAAAACTAATGTTAGGACTTCAATGATCAAGATTGTCAGTTTACAGCTTTCTGAGTCCAGTAATGCTGAAATAGTACTTCTGTTCAAATGAAGTGAAATCTAGCCCAAATCTGCTCAAAAGCTTGTCTCTCTATTAGAGAAAGCTGTTTCATTCAGTATTCAGTGCAAATCTTGCCAAACTGATAGATGCTTATGCCTTATGAAGTACAATGTTTTCTGCAATGCTGTAAGACAGTTTTTAATGTGTTAGAAGTTATATGCACAAAAACTAATGTTAGGACTTCAATGATCAAGATTGTCAGTTTACAGCTTTCTGAGTCCAGTAATGCTGAAATAGTACTTCTGTTCAAATGAAGTGAAATCTAGCCCAAATCTGCTCAAAAGCTTGTCTCTCTATTAGAGAAAGCTGTTTCATTCAGTATTCAGTGCAAATCTTGCCAAACTGATAGATGCTTATGCCTTATGAAGTACAATGTTTTCTGCAATGCTGTAAAACAGTTTTTAATGTGTTAGAAGTTATATACACAAAAACTAATGTTAGGACTTCAGTGATCAAGATTGTCAGTTTACAGCTTTCTGAGTCCAGTAATGCTGAAATAGTACTTCTGTTCAAATGAAGTGAAATCTAGCCCAAATCTGCTCAAAAGCTTGTCTCTCTATTAGAGAAAGCTGTTTCATTCAGTATTCAGTGCAAATCTTGCCAAACTGATAGATGCTTATGCCTTATGAAGTACAATGTTTTCTGCAATGCTGTAAAACAGTTTTTAATGTGTTAGAAGTTATATACACAAAAACTAATGTTAGGACTTCAATGATCAAGATTGTCAGTTTACAGCTTTCTGAGTCCAGTAATGCTGAAACAGTACTTCTGTTCAAATGAAGTGAAATCTAGCCCAAATCTGCTCAAAAGCTTGTCTCTCTATTAGAGAAAGCTGTTTCATTCAGTATTCAGTGCAAATCTTGCCAAACTGACAGATGCTTATGCCTTATGAAGTACAATGTTTTCTGCAATGCTGTAAAACAGTTTTTAATGTGTTAGAAGTTATATACACAAAAACTAATGTTAGGACTTCAATGATCAAGATTGTCAGTTTACAGCTTTCTGAGTCCAGTAATGCTGAAATAGTACTTCTGTTCAAATGAAGTGAAATCTAGCCCAAATCTGCTCAAAAGCTTGTCTCTCTAATAGAGAAAGCTGTTTCATTCAGTATTCAGTGCAAATCTTGCCAAACTGATAGATGCTTATGCCATATGAAACACAATGTTTTCTGCAATGCTGTAAGACAGTTTTTAATGTGTTAGAAGTTATATGCACAAAAACTTATGTTAGGACTTCAATGATCAAGATTGTCAGTTCACAGCTTTCTGAGTCCAGTAATGCTGAAATAGTACTTCTGTTCAAATGAAGTGAAATCTAGCCCAAATCTGCTCAAAAGCTTGTCTCTCTATTAGAGAAAGCTGTTTCATTCAGTATTCAGTGCAAATCTTGCCAAACTGATAGATGCTTATGCCATATGAAATACAATGTTTTCTGCAATGCTGTAAGACAGTTTTTAATGTGTTAGAAGTTATATGCACAAAAACTAATGTTAGGACTTCAGTGATCAAGATTGTCAGTTTACAGCTTTCTGAGTCCAGTAATGTTGAAATAGTGTTTCTGTTCAAATGAAGTGAAATCAAGCCCAAATCTGCTCAAAAGCTTGTCTCTCCAATAGAGAAAGCTGTTTCATTCAGTATTCAGTGCAAATCTTGCCAAACTGATAGATGCTTATGCCTTATGAAGTACAATGTTTTCTGCAATGCTGTAAGACAGTTTTTAATGTGTTAGAAGTTATATTCACAAAAACTAATGTTAGGACTTCAATGATCGAGATTGTCAGTTTACAGCTTTCTGAGTCCAGTAATGTTGAAATAGTGTTTCTGTTCAAATGAAGTGAAATCAAGCCCAAATCTGCTCAAAAGATTGTCTCTCTATTAGAGAAAGCTTTTTCATTCATTATTCAGTGCAAATCTTGCCAAACTGATAGATGCTTATGCCTTATGAAGTACAATGTTTTCTGCAATGCTGTAAGACAGTTTTTAATGTGTTAGAAGTTATATGCACAAAAACTAATGTTAGGACTTCAATGATCAAGATTGTCAGTTTACAGCTTTCTGAGTCCAGTAATGCTGAAATAGTACTTCTGTTCAAATGAAGTGAAATCTAGCCCAAATCTGCTCAAAAGCTTGTCTCTCTATTAGAGAAAGCTGTTTCATTCAGTATTCAGTGCAAATCTTGCCAAACTGATAGATGCTTATGCCTTATGAAGTACAATGTTTTCTGCAATGCTGTAAAACAGTTTTTAATGTGTTAGAAGTTATATACACAAAAACTAATGTTAGGACTTCAGTGATCAAGATTGTCAGTTTACAGCTTTCTGAGTCCAGTAATGCTGAAATAGTACTTCTGTTCAAATGAAGTGAAATCTAGCCCAAATCTGCTCAAAAGCTTGTCTCTCTATTAGAGAAAGCTGTTTCATTCAGTATTCAGTGCAAATCTTGCCAAACTGATAGATGCTTATGCCTTACGAAATACAATGTTTTCTGCAATGCTGTAAAACAGTTTTTAATGTGTTAGAAGTTATATACACAAAAACTAATGTTAGGACTTCAATGATCAAGATTGTCAGTTTACAGCTTTCTGAGTCCAGTAATGCTGAAACAGTACTTCTGTTCAAATGAAGTGAAATCTAGCCCAAATCTGCTCAAAAGCTTGTCTCTCTATTAGAGAAAGCTGTTTCATTCAGTATTCAGTGCAAATCTTGCCAAACTGACAGATGCTTATGCCTTATGAAGTACAATGTTTTCTGCAATGCTGTAAAACAGTTTTTAATGTGTTAGAAGTTATATACACAAAAACTAATGTTAGGACTTCAATGATCAAGATTGTCAGTTTACAGCTTTCTGAGTCCAGTAATGCTGAAATAGTACTTCTGTTCAAATGAAGTGAAATCTAGCCCAAATCTGCTCAAAAGCTTGTCTCTCCAATAGAGAAAGCTGTTTCATTCAGTATTCAGTGCAAATCTTGCCAAACTGATAGATGCTTATGCCTTATGAAGTACAATGTTTTCTGCAATGCTGTAAGACAGTTTTTAATGTGTTAGAAGTTATATTCACAAAAACTAATGTTAGGACTTCAATGATCGAGATTGTCAGTTTACAGCTTTCTGAGTCCAGTAATGTTGAAATAGTGTTTCTGTTCAAATGAAGTGAAATCAAGCCCAAATCTGCTCAAAAGCTTGTCTCTCTATTAGAGAAAGCTTTTTCATTCATTATTCAGTGCAAATCTTGCCAAACTGATAGATGCTTATGCCTTACGAAGTACAATGTTTTCTGCAATGCTGTAAGACAGTTTTTAATGTGTTAGAAGTTATATGCACAAAAACTAATGTTAGGACTTCAATGATCAAGATTGTCAGTTTACAGCTTTCTGAGTCCAGTAATGCTGAAATAGTACTTCTGTTCAAATGAAGTGAAATCTAGCCCAAATCTGCTCAAAAGGTTGTCTCTCTATTAGAGAAAGCTGTTTCATTCAGTATTCAGTGCAAATCTTGCCAAACTGATAGATGCTTATGCCTTATGAAGTACAATGTTTTCTGCAATGCTGTAAAAACAGTTTTTAATGTGTTAGAAGTTATATACACAAAAACTAATGTTAGGACTTCAGTGATCAAGATTGTCAGTTTACAGCTTTCTGAGTCCAGTAATGTTGAAATAGTGTTTCTGTTCAAATGAAGTGAAATCAAGCCCAAATCTGCTCAAAAGCTTGTCTCTCCAATAGAGAAAGCTGTTTCATTCAGTATTCAGTGCAAATCTTGCCAAACTGATAGATGCTTATGCCATATGAAACACAATGTTTTCTGCAATGCTGTAAGACAGTTTTTAATGTGTTAGAAGTTATATGCACAAAAACTTATGTTAGGACTTCAATGATCAAGATTGTCAGTTCACAGCTTTCTGAGTCCAGTAATGTTGAAATAGTGTTTCTGTTCAAATGAAGTGAAATCAAGCCCAAATCTGCTCAAAAGCTTGTCTCTCTATTAGAGAAAGCTTTTTCATTCATTATTCAGTGCAAATCTTGCCAAACTGATAGATGCTTATGCCATATGAAACACAATGTTTTCTGCAATGCTGTAAGACAGTTTTTAATGTGTTAGAAGTTATATGCACAAAAACTTATGTTAGGACTTCAATGATCAAGATTGTCAGTTCACAGCTTTCTGAGTCCAGTAATGTTGAAATAGTGTTTCTGTTCAAATGAAGTGAAATCAAGCCCAAATCTGCTCAAAAGCTTGTCTCTCTATTAGAGAAAGCTTTTTCATTCATTATTCAGTGCAAATCTTGCCAAACTGATAGATGCTTATGCCTTATGAAGTACAATGTTTTCTGCAATGCTGTAAGACAGTTTTTAATGTGTTAGAAGTTATATGCACAAAAACTAATGTTAGGACTTCAATGATCAAGATTGTCAGTTTACAGCTTTCTGAGTCCAGTAATGCTGAAATAGTACTTCTGTTCAAATGAAGTGAAATCTAGCCCAAATCTGCTCAAAAGCTTGTCTCTCTATTAGAGAAAGCTGTTTCATTCAGTATTCAGTGCAAATCTTGCCAAACTGATAGATGCTTATGCCTTATGAAGTACAATGTTTTCTGCAATGCTGTAAAACAGTTTTTAATGTGTTAGAAGTTATATGCACAAAAACTAATGTTAGGACTTCAATGATCAAGATTGTCAGTTTACAGCTTTCTGAGTCCAGTAATGCTGAAATAGTACTTCTGTTCAAATGAAGTGAAATCTAGCCCAAATCTGCTCAAAAGCTTGTCTCTCTATTAGAGAAAGCTGTTTCATTCAGTATTCAGTGCAAATCTTGCCAAACTGATAGATGCTTATGCCTTATGAAATACAATGTTTTCTGCAATGCTGTAAAACAGTTTTTAATGTGTTAGAAGTTATATGCACAAAAACTAATGTTAGGACTTCAATGATCAAGATTGTCAGTTTACAGCTTTCTGAGTCCAGTAATGCTGAAATAGTACTTCTGTTCAAATGAAGTGAAATCTAGCCCAAATCTGCTCAAAAGCTTGTCTCTCTATTAGAGAAAGCTGTTTCATTCAGTATTCAGTGCAAATCTTGCCAAACTGATAGATGCTTATGCCTTATGAAGTACAATGTTTTCTGCAATGCTGTAAAACAGTTTTTAATGTGTTAGAAGTTATATACACAAAAACTAATGTTAGGACTTCAATGATCAAGATTGTCAGTTTACAGCTTTCTGAGTCCAGTAATGTTGAAATAGTGTTTCTGTTCAAATGAAGTGAAATCAAGCCCAAATCTGCTCAAAAGCTTGTCTCTCCAATAGAGAAAGCTGTTTCATTCAGTATTCAGTGCAAATCTTGCCAAACTGATAGATGCTTATGCCTTATGAAGTACAATGTTTTCTGCAATACTGTAAGACAGTTTTTAATTTGTTAGAAGTTATATTCACAAAAACTAATGTTAGGACTTCAATGATCGAGATTGTCAGTTTACAGCTTTCTGAGTCCAGTAATGTTGAAATAGTGTTTCTGTTCAAATGAAGTGAAATCAAGCCCAAATCTGCTCAAAAGATTGTCTCTCTATTAGAGAAAGCTTTTTCATTCATTATTCAGTGCAAATCTTGCCAAACTGATAGATGCTTATGCCTTATGAAGTACAATGTTTTCTGCAATGCTGTAAGACAGTTTTTAATGTGTTAGAAGTTATATGCACAAAAACTAATGTTAGGACTTCAATGATCAAAATTGTCAGTTTACAGCTTTCTGAGTCCAGTAATGCTGAAATAGTACTTCTGTTCAAATGAAGTGAAATCTAGCCCAAATCTGCTCAAAAGCTTGTCTCTCTATTAGAGAAAGCTGTTTCATTCAGTATTCAGTGCAAATCTTGCCAAACTGATAGATGCTTATGCCTTATGAAGTACAATGTTTTCTGCAATGCTGTAAAACAGTTTTTAATGTGTTAGAAGTTATATACACAAAAACTAATGTTAGGACTTCAGTGATCAAGATTGTCAGTTTACAGCTTTCTGAGTCCAGTAATGCTGAAATAGTACTTCTGTTCAAATGAAGTGAAATCTAGCCCAAATCTGCTCAAAAGCGTGTCTCTCTATTAGAGAAAGCTGTTTCATTCAGTATTCAGTGCAAATCTTGCCAAACTGATAGATGCTTATGCCTTATGAAGTACAATGTTTTCTGCAATGCTGTAAGACAGTTTTTAATGTGTTAGAAGTTATATGCACAAAAACTAATGTTAGGACTTCAATGATCAAGATTGTCAGTTTACAGCTTTCTGAGTCCAGTAATGCTGAAATAGTACTTCTGTTCAAATGAAGTGAAATCTAGCCCAAATCTGCTCAAAAGCGTGTCTCTCTATTAGAGAAAGCTGTTTCATTCAGTATTCAGTGCAAATCTTGCCAAACTGATAGATGCTTATGCCTTATGAAGTACAATGTTTTCTGCAATGCTGTAAGACAGTTTTTAATGTGTTAGAAGTTATATGCACAAAAACTAATGTTAGGACTTCAATGATCAAGATTGTCAGTTTACAGCTTTCTGAGTCCAGTAATGCTGAAATAGTACTTCTGTTCAAATGAAGTGAAATCTAGCCCAAATCTGCTCAAAAGCTTGTCTCTCTATTAGAGAAAGCTGTTTCATTCAGTATTCAGTGCAAATCTTGCCAAACTGATAGATGCTTATGCCTTATGAAGTACAATGTTTTCTGCAATGCTGTAAAACAGTTTTTAATGTGTTAGAAGTTATATACACAAAAACTAATGTTAGGACTTCAATGATCAAGATTGTCAGTTTACAGCTTTCTGAGTCCAGTAATGTTGAAATAGTGTTTCTGTTCAAATGAAGTGAAATCAAGCCCAAATCTGCTCAAAAGCTTGTCTCTCCAATAGAGAAAGCTGTTTCATTCAGTATTCAGTGCAAATCTTGCCAAACTGATAGATGCTTATGCCTTATGAAGTACAATGTTTTCTGCAATACTGTAAGACAGTTTTTAATTTGTTAGAAGTTATATTCACAAAAACTAATGTTAGGACTTCAATGATCGAGATTGTCAGTTTACAGCTTTCTGAGTCCAGTAATGTTGAAATAGTGTTTCTGTTCAAATGAAGTGAAATCAAGCCCAAATCTGCTCAAAAGATTGTCTCTCTATTAGAGAAAGCTTTTTCATTCATTATTCAGTGCAAATCTTGCCAAACTGATAGATGCTTATGCCTTATGAAGTACAATGTTTTCTGCAATGCTGTAAGACAGTTTTTAATGTGTTAGAAGTTATATGCACAAAAACTAATGTTAGGACTTCAATGATCAAGATTGTCAGTTTACAGCTTTCTGAGTCCAGTAATGCTGAAATAGTACTTCTGTTCAAATGAAGTGAAATCTAGCCCAAATCTGCTCAAAAGCTTGTCTCTCTATTAGAGAAAGCTGTTTCATTCAGTATTCAGTGCAAATCTTGCCAAACTGATAGATGCTTATGCCTTATGAAGTACAATGTTTTCTGCAATGCTGTAAAACAGTTTTTAATGTGTTAGAAGTTATATACACAAAAACTAATGTTAGGACTTCAGTGATCAAGATTGTCAGTTTACAGCTTTCTGAGTCCAGTAATGCTGAAATAGTACTTCTGTTCAAATGAAGTGAAATCTAGCCCAAATCTGCTCAAAAGCGTGTCTCTCTATTAGAGAAAGCTGTTTCATTCAGTATTCAGTGCAAATCTTGCCAAACTGATAGATGCTTATGCCTTATGAAGTACAATGTTTTCTGCAATGCTGTAAGACAGTTTTTAATGTGTTAGAAGTTATATGCACAAAAACTAATGTTAGGACTTCAATGATCAAGATTGTCAGTTTACAGCTTTCTGAGTCCAGTAATGCTGAAATAGTACTTCTGTTCAAATGAAGTGAAATCTAGCCCAAATCTGCTCAAAAGCTTGTCTCTCTATTAGAGAAAGCTGTTTCATTCAGTATTCAGTGCAAATCTTGCCAAACTGATAGATGCTTATGCCTTATGAAGTACAATGTTTTCTGCAATGCTGTAAGACAGTTTTTAATGTGTTAGAAGTTATATACACAAAAACTAATGTTAGGACTTCAATGATCAAGATTGTCAGTTTACAGCTTTCTGAGTCCAGTAATGTTGAAATAGTGTTTCTGTTCAAATGAAGTGAAATCAAGCCCAAATCTGCTCAAAAGCTTGTCTCTCCAATAGAGAAAGCTGTTTCATTCAGTATTCAGTGCAAATCTTGCCAAACTGATAGATGCTTATGCCTTATGAAGTACAATGTTTTCTGCAATGCTGTAAGACAGTTTTTAATGTGTTAGAAGTTATATTCACAAAAACTAATGTTAGGACTTCAATGATCGAGATTGTCAGTTTACAGCTTTCTGAGTCCAGTAATGTTGAAATAGTGTTTCTGTTCAAATGAAGTGAAATCAAGCCCAAATCTGCTCAAAAGCTTGTCTCTCTATTAGAGAAAGCTTTTTCATTCATTATTCAGTGCAAATCTTGCCAAACTGATAGATGCTTATGCCTTACGAAGTACAATGTTTTCTGCAATGCTGTAAGACAGTTTTTAATGTGTTAGAAGTTATATGCACAAAAACTAATGTTAGGACTTCAATGATCAAGATTGTCAGTTTACAGCTTTCTGAGTCCAGTAATGCTGAAATAGTACTTCTGTTCAAATGAAGTGAAATCTAGCCCAAATCTGCTCAAAAGGTTGTCTCTCTATTAGAGAAAGCTGTTTCATTCAGTATTCAGTGCAAATCTTGCCAAACTGATAGATGCTTATGCCTTATGAAGTACAATGTTTTCTGCAATGCTGTAAAAACAGTTTTTAATGTGTTAGAAGTTATATACACAAAAACTAATGTTAGGACTTCAGTGATCAAGATTGTCAGTTTACAGCTTTCTGAGTCCAGTAATGTTGAAATAGTGTTTCTGTTCAAATGAAGTGAAATCAAGCCCAAATCTGCTCAAAAGCTTGTCTCTCCAATAGAGAAAGCTGTTTCATTCAGTATTCAGTGCAAATCTTGCCAAACTGATAGATGCTTATGCCATATGAAACACAATGTTTTCTGCAATGCTGTAAGACAGTTTTTAATGTGTTAGAAGTTATATGCACAAAAACTTATGTTAGGACTTCAATGATCAAGATTGTCAGTTCACAGCTTTCTGAGTCCAGTAATGTTGAAATAGTGTTTCTGTTCAAATGAAGTGAAATCAAGCCCAAATCTGCTCAAAAGCTTGTCTCTCTATTAGAGAAAGCTTTTTCATTCATTATTCAGTGCAAATCTTGCCAAACTGATAGATGCTTATGCCTTATGAAGTACAATGTTTTCTGCAATGCTGTAAGACAGTTTTTAATGTGTTAGAAGTTATATGCACAAAAACTAATGTTAGGACTTCAATGATCAAGATTGTCAGTTTACAGCTTTCTGAGTCCAGTAATGCTGAAATAGTACTTCTGTTCAAATGAAGTGAAATCTAGCCCAATTCTGCTCAAAAGCTTGTCTCTCTATTAGAGAAAGCTGTTTCATTCAGTATTCAGTGCAAATCTTGCCAAACTGATAGATGCTTATGCCTTATGAAGTACAATGTTTTCTGCAATGCTGTAAAACAGTTTTTAATGTGTTAGAAGTTATATACACAAAAACTAATGTTAGGACTTCAGTGATCAAGATTGTCAGTTTACAGCTTTCTGAGTCCAGTAATGTTGAAATAGTGTTTCTGTTCAAATGAATTGAAATCAAGCCCAAATCTGCTCAAAAGCTTGTCTCTCCAATAGAGAAAGCTGTTTCATTCAGTATTCAGTGCAAATCTTGCCAAACTGATAGATGCTTATGCCTTATGAAGTACAATGTTTTCTGCAATGCTGTAAGACAGTTTTTAATTTGTTAGAAGTTATATTCACAAAAACTAATGTTAGGACTTCAATGATCAAGATTGTCAGTTTACAGCTTTCTGAGTCCAGTAATGTTGAAATAGTGTTTCTGTTCAAATGAAGTGAAATCAAGCCCAAATCTGCTCAAAAGCTTGTCTCTCTAATAGAGAAAGCTGTTTCATTCAGTATTCAGTGCAAATCTTGCCAAACTGATAGATGCTTATGCCTTATGAAGTACAATGTTTTCTGCAATGCTGTAAAACAGTTTTTAATGTGTTAGAAGTTATATACACAAAAACTAATGTTAGGACTTCAATGATCAAGATTGTCAGTTTACAGCTTTATGAGTCCAGTAATGCTGAAATAGTACTTCTGTTCAAATGAAGTGAAATCTAGCCCAAATCTGCTCAAAAGCTTGTCTCTCTATTAGAGAAAGCTGTTTCATTCAGTATTCAGTGCAAATCTTGCCAAACTGATAGATGCTTATGCCTTATGAAGTACAATGTTTTCTGCAATGCTGTAAAACAGTTTTTAATGTGTTAGAAGTTATATACACAAAAACTAATGTTAGGACTTCAGTGATCAAGATTGTCAGTTTACAGCTTTCTGAGTCCAGTAATGTTGAAATAGTGTTTCTGTTCAAATGAATTGAAATCAAGCCCAAATCTGCTCAAAAGCTTGTCTCTCCAATAGAGAAAGCTGTTTCATTCAGTATTCAGTGCAAATCTTGCCAAACTGATAGATGCTTATGCCTTATGAAGTACAATGTTTTCTGCAATGCTGTAAGACAGTTTTTAATTTGTTAGAAGTTATATTCACAAAAACTAATGTTAGGACTTCAATGATCAAGATTGTCAGTTTACAGCTTTCTGAGTCCAGTAATGTTGAAATAGTGTTTCTGTTCAAATGAAGTGAAATCAAGCCCAAATCTGCTCAAAAGCTTGTCTCTCTAATAGAGAAAGCTGTTTCATTCAGTATTCAGTGCAAATCTTGCCAAACTGATAGATGCTTATGCCTTATGAAGTACAATGTTTTCTGCAATGCTGTAAAACAGTTTTTAATGTGTTAGAAGTTATATACACAAAAACTAATGTTAGGACTTCAATGATCAAGATTGTCAGTTTACAGCTTTATGAGTCCAGTAATGCTGAAATAGTACTTCTGTTCAAATGAAGTGAAATCTAGCCCAAATCTGCTCAAAAGCTTGTCTCTCTATTAGAGAAAGCTGTTTCATTCAGTATTCAGTGCAAATCTTGCCAAACTGATAGATGCTTATGCCTTATGAAGTACAATGTTTTCTGCAATGCTGTAAAACAGTTTTTAATGTGTTAGAAGTTATATACACAAAAACTAATGTTAGGACTTCAATGATCAAGATTGTCAGTTTACAGCTTTCTGAGTCCAGTAATGCTGAAACAGTACTTCTGTTCAAATGAAGTGAAATCTAGCCCAAATCTGCTCAAAAGCTTGTCTCTCTAATAGAGAAAGCTATTTCATTCAGTATTCAGTGCAAATCTTGCCAAACTGATAGATGCTTATGCCTTATGAAGTACAATGTTTTCTGCAATGCTGTAAGACAGTTTTTAATGTGTTAGAAGTTATATGCACAAAAACGTATGTTAGGACCTCAATGATCAAGATTGTCAGTTTACAGCTTTCTGAGTCCAGAAATGTTGAAATAGTGTTTCTGTTCAAATGAAGTGAAATCAAGCCCAAATCTGCTCAAAAGCTTGTCTCTCTAATAGAGAAAGCTGTTTCATTCAGTATTCAGTGCAAATCTTGCCAAACTGATAGATGCTTATGCCTTATGAAATACAATGTTTTCTGCAATGCTGTAAAACAGTTTTTAATGTGTTAGAAGTTATATGCACAAAAACTAATGTTAGGACTTCAATGATCAAGATTGTCAGTTTACAGCTTTCTGAGTCCAGTAATGCTGAAATAGTACTTCTGTTCAAATGAAGTGAAATCTAGCCCAAATCTGCTCAAAAGCGTGTCTCTCTATTAGAGAAAGCTGTTTCATTCAGTATTCAGTGCAAATCTTGCCAAACTGATAGATGCTTATGCCTTATGAAGTACAATGTTTTCTGCAATGCTGTAAGACAGTTTTTAATGTGTTAGAAGTTATATGCACAAAAACTAATGTTAGGACTTCAATGATCAAGATTGTCAGTTTACAGCTTTCTGAGTCCAGTAATGCTGAAATAGTACTTCTGTTCAAATGAAGTGAAATCTAGCCCAAATCTGCTCAAAAGCTTGTCTCTCTATTAGAGAAAGCTGTTTCATTCAGTATTCAGTGCAAATCTTGCCAAACTGATAGATGCTTATGCCTTATGAAGTACAATGTTTTCTGCAATGCTGTAAAACAGTTTTTAATGTGTTAGAAGTTATATACACAAAAACTAATGTTAGGACTTCAATGATCAAGATTGTCAGTTTACAGCTTTCTGAGTCCAGTAATGTTGAAATAGTGTTTCTGTTCAAATGAAGTGAAATCAAGCCCAAATCTGCTCAAAAGCTTGTCTCTCCAATAGAGAAAGCTGTTTCATTCAGTATTCAGTGCAAATCTTGCCAAACTGATAGATGCTTATGCCTTATGAAGTACAATGTTTTCTGCAATGCTGTAAGACAGTTTTTAATGTGTTAGAAGTTATATTCACAAAAACTAATGTTAGGACTTCAATGATCGAGATTGTCAGTTTACAGCTTTCTGAGTCCAGTAATGTTGAAATAGTGTTTCTGTTCAAATGAAGTGAAATCAAGCCCAAATCTGCTCAAAAGATTGTCTCTCTATTAGAGAAAGCTTTTTCATTCATTATTCAGTGCAAATCTTGCCAAACTGATAGATGCTTATGCCTTATGAAGTACAATGTTTTCTGCAATGCTGTAAGACAGTTTTTAATGTGTTAGAAGTTATATGCACAAAAACTAATGTTAGGACTTCAATGATCAAGATTGTCAGTTTACAGCTTTCTGAGTCCAGTAATGCTGAAATAGTACTTCTGTTCAAATGAAGTGAAATCTAGCCCAAATCTGCTCAAAAGCTTGTCTCTCTATTAGAGAAAGCTGTTTCATTCAGTATTCAGTGCAAATCTTGCCAAACTGATAGATGCTTATGCCTTATGAAGTACAATGTTTTCTGCAATGCTGTAAAACAGTTTTTAATGTGTTAGAAGTTATATACACAAAAACTAATGTTAGGACTTCAGTGATCAAGATTGTCAGTTTACAGCTTTCTGAGTCCAGTAATGCTGAAATAGTACTTCTGTTCAAATGAAGTGAAATCTAGCCCAAATCTGCTCAAAAGCTTGTCTCTCTATTAGAGAAAGCTGTTTCATTCAGTATTCAGTGCAAATCTTGCCAAACTGATAGATGCTTATGCCTTATGAAGTACAATGTTTTCTGCAATGCTGTAAAACAGTTTTTAATGTGTTAGAAGTTATATACACAAAAACTAATGTTAGGACTTCAATGATCAAGATTGTCAGTTTACAGCTTTCTGAGTCCAGTAATGCTGAAACAGTACTTCTGTTCAAATGAAGTGAAATCTAGCCCAAATCTGCTCAAAAGCTTGTCTCTCTATTAGAGAAAGCTGTTTCATTCAGTATTCAGTGCAAATCTTGCCAAACTGACAGATGCTTATGCCTTATGAAGTACAATGTTTTCTGCAATGCTGTAAGACAGTTTTTAATGTGTTAGAAGTTATATTCACAAAAACTAATGTTAGGACTTCAATGATCGAGATTGTCAGTTTACAGCTTTCTGAGTCCAGTAATGTTGAAATAGTGTTTCTGTTCAAATGAAGTGAAATCAAGCCCAAATCTGCTCAAAAGATTGTCTCTCTATTAGAGAAAGCTTTTTCATTCATTATTCAGTGCAAATCTTGCCAAACTGATAGATGCTTATGCCTTATGAAGTACAATGTTTTCTGCAATGCTGTAAGACAGTTTTTAATGTGTTAGAAGTTATATGCACAAAAACTAATGTTAGGACTTCAATGATCAAGATTGTCAGTTTACAGCTTTCTGAGTCCAGTAATGCTGAAATAGTACTTCTGTTCAAATGAAGTGAAATCTAGCCCAAATCTGCTCAAAAGCTTGTCTCTCTATTAGAGAAAGCTGTTTCATTCAGTATTCAGTGCAAATCTTGCCAAACTGATAGATGCTTATGCCTTATGAAGTACAATGTTTTCTGCAATGCTGTAAGACAGTTTTTAATGTGTTAGAAGTTATATGCACAAAAACTAATGTTAGGACTTCAATGATCAAGATTGTCAGTTTACAGCTTTCTGAGTCCAGTAATGCTGAAATAGTACTTCTGTTCAAATGAAGTGAAATCTAGCCCAAATCTGCTCAAAAGCTTGTCTCTCTATTAGAGAAAGCTGTTTCATTCAGTATTCAGTGCAAATCTTGCCAAACTGATAGATGCTTATGCCTTATGAAGTACAATGTTTTCTGCAATGCTGTAAAACAGTTTTTAATGTGTTAGAAGTTATATACACAAAAACTAATGTTAGGACTTCAGTGATCAAGATTGTCAGTTTACAGCTTTCTGAGTCCAGTAATGCTGAAATAGTACTTCTGTTCAAATGAAGTGAAATCTAGCCCAAATCTGCTCAAAAGCTTGTCTCTCTATTAGAGAAAGCTGTTTCATTCAGTATTCAGTGCAAATCTTGCCAAACTGATAGATGCTTATGCCTTATGAAGTACAATGTTTTCTGCAATGCTGTAAAACAGTTTTTAATGTGTTAGAAGTTATATACACAAAAACTAATGTTAGGACTTCAATGATCAAGATTGTCAGTTTACAGCTTTCTGAGTCCAGTAATGCTGAAACAGTACTTCTGTTCAAATGAAGTGAAATCTAGCCCAAATCTGCTCAAAAGCTTGTCTCTCTATTAGAGAAAGCTGTTTCATTCAGTATTCAGTGCAAATCTTGCCAAACTGACAGATGCTTATGCCTTATGAAGTACAATGTTTTCTGCAATGCTGTAAAACAGTTTTTAATGTGTTAGAAGTTATATACACAAAAACTAATGTTAGGACTTCAATGATCAAGATTGTCAGTTTACAGCTTTCTGAGTCCAGTAATGCTGAAATAGTACTTCTGTTCAAATGAAGTGAAATCTAGCCCAAATCTGCTCAAAAGCTTGTCTCTCTAATAGAGAAAGCTGTTTCATTCAGTATTCAGTGCAAATCTTGCCAAACTGATAGATGCTTATGCCATATGAAACACAATGTTTTCTGCAATGCTGTAAGACAGTTTTTAATGTGTTAGAAGTTATATGCACAAAAACTTATGTTAGGACTTCAATGATCAAGATTGTCAGTTCACAGCTTTCTGAGTCCAGTAATGCTGAAATAGTACTTCTGTTCAAATGAAGTGAAATCTAGCCCAAATCTGCTCAAAAGCTTGTCTCTCTATTAGAGAAAGCTGTTTCATTCAGTATTCAGTGCAAATCTTGCCAAACTGATAGATGCTTATGCCATATGAAATACAATGTTTTCTGCAATGCTGTAAGACAGTTTTTAATGTGTTAGAAGTTATATGCACAAAAACTAATGTTAGGACTTCAGTGATCAAGATTGTCAGTTTACAGCTTTCTGAGTCCAGTAATGTTGAAATAGTGTTTCTGTTCAAATGAAGTGAAATCAAGCCCAAATCTGCTCAAAAGCTTGTCTCTCCAATAGAGAAAGCTGTTTCATTCAGTATTCAGTGCAAATCTTGCCAAACTGATAGATGCTTATGCCTTATGAAGTACAATGTTTTCTGCAATGCTGTAAGACAGTTTTTAATGTGTTAGAAGTTATATTCACAAAAACTAATGTTAGGACTTCAATGATCGAGATTGTCAGTTTACAGCTTTCTGAGTCCAGTAATGTTGAAATAGTGTTTCTGTTCAAATGAAGTGAAATCTAGCCCAAATCTGCTCAAAAGCTTGTCTCTCTAATAGAGAAAGCTGTTTCATTCAGTATTCAGTGCAAATCTTGCCAAACTGATAGATGCTTATGCCATATGAAACACAATGTTTTCTGCAATGCTGTAAGACAGTTTTTAATGTGTTAGAAGTTATATGCACAAAAACTTATGTTAGGACTTCAATGATCAAGATTGTCAGTTCACAGCTTTCTGAGTCCAGTAATGCTGAAATAGTACTTCTGTTCAAATGAAGTGAAATCTAGCCCAAATCTGCTCAAAAGCTTGTCTCTCTATTAGAGAAAGCTGTTTCATTCAGTATTCAGTGCAAATCTTGCCAAACTGATAGATGCTTATGCCATATGAAATACAATGTTTTCTGCAATGCTGTAAGACAGTTTTTAATGTGTTAGAAGTTATATGCACAAAAACTAATGTTAGGACTTCAGTGATCAAGATTGTCAGTTTACAGCTTTCTGAGTCCAGTAATGTTGAAATAGTGTTTCTGTTCAAATGAAGTGAAATCAAGCCCAAATCTGCTCAAAAGCTTGTCTCTCCAATAGAGAAAGCTGTTTCATTCAGTATTCAGTGCAAATCTTGCCAAACTGATAGATGCTTATGCCTTATGAAGTACAATGTTTTCTGCAATGCTGTAAGACAGTTTTTAATGTGTTAGAAGTTATATTCACAAAAACTAATGTTAGGACTTCAATGATCGAGATTGTCAGTTTACAGCTTTCTGAGTCCAGTAATGTTGAAATAGTGTTTCTGTTCAAATGAAGTGAAATCAAGCCCAAATCTGCTCAAAAGATTGTCTCTCTATTAGAGAAAGCTTTTTCATTCATTATTCAGTGCAAATCTTGCCAAACTGATAGATGCTTATGCCTTATGAAGTACAATGTTTTCTGCAATGCTGTAAGACAGTTTTTAATGTGTTAGAAGTTATATGCACAAAAACTAATGTTAGGACTTCAATGATCAAGATTGTCAGTTTACAGCTTTCTGAGTCCAGTAATGCTGAAATAGTACTTCTGTTCAAATGAAGTGAAATCTAGCCCAAATCTGCTCAAAAGCTTGTCTCTCTATTAGAGAAAGCTGTTTCATTCAGTATTCAGTGCAAATCTTGCCAAACTGATAGATGCTTATGCCTTATGAAGTACAATGTTTTCTGCAATGCTGTAAAACAGTTTTTAATGTGTTAGAAGTTATATACACAAAAACTAATGTTAGGACTTCAGTGATCAAGATTGTCAGTTTACAGCTTTCTGAGTCCAGTAATGCTGAAATAGTACTTCTGTTCAAATGAAGTGAAATCTAGCCCAAATCTGCTCAAAAGCTTGTCTCTCTATTAGAGAAAGCTGTTTCATTCAGTATTCAGTGCAAATCTTGCCAAACTGATAGATGCTTATGCCTTATGAAGTACAATGTTTTCTGCAATGCTGTAAAACAGTTTTTAATGTGTTAGAAGTTATATACACAAAAACTAATGTTAGGACTTCAATGATCAAGATTGTCAGTTTACAGCTTTCTGAGTCCAGTAATGCTGAAACAGTACTTCTGTTCAAATGAAGTGAAATCTAGCCCAAATCTGCTCAAAAGCTTGTCTCTCTATTAGAGAAAGCTGTTTCATTCAGTATTCAGTGCAAATCTTGCCAAACTGACAGATGCTTATGCCTTATGAAGTACAATGTTTTCTGCAATGCTGTAAAACAGTTTTTAATGTGTTAGAAGTTATATACACAAAAACTAATGTTAGGACTTCAATGATCAAGATTGTCAGTTTACAGCTTTCTGAGTCCAGTAATGCTGAAATAGTACTTCTGTTCAAATGAAGTGAAATCTAGCCCAAATCTGCTCAAAAGCTTGTCTCTCTAATAGAGAAAGCTGTTTCATTCAGTATTCAGTGCAAATCTTGCCAAACTGATAGATGCTTATGCCATATGAAACACAATGTTTTCTGCAATGCTGTAAGACAGTTTTTAATGTGTTAGAAGTTATATGCACAAAAACTTATGTTAGGACTTCAATGATCAAGATTGTCAGTTCACAGCTTTCTGAGTCCAGTAATGCTGAAATAGTACTTCTGTTCAAATGAAGTGAAATCTAGCCCAAATCTGCTCAAAAGCTTGTCTCTCTATTAGAGAAAGCTGTTTCATTCAGTATTCAGTGCAAATCTTGCCAAACTGATAGATGCTTATGCCATATGAAATACAATGTTTTCTGCAATGCTGTAAGACAGTTTTTAATGTGTTAGAAGTTATATGCACAAAAACTAATGTTAGGACTTCAATGATCAAGATTGTCAGTTTACAGCTTTCTGAGTCCAGTAATGCTGAAATAGTACTTCTGTTCAAATGAAGTGAAATCTAGCCCAAATCTGCTCAAAAGCGTGTCTCTCTATTAGAGAAAGCTGTTTCATTCAGTATTCAGTGCAAATCTTGCCAAACTGATAGATGCTTATGCCTTATGAAGTACAATGTTTTCTGCAATGCTGTAAAACAGTTTTTAATGTGTTAGAAGTTATATACACAAAAACTAATGTTAGGACTTCAATGATCAAGATTGTCAGTTTACAGCTTTCTGAGTCCAGTAATGCTGAAACAGTACTTCTGTTCAAATGAAGTGAAATCTAGCCCAAATCTGCTCAAAAGCTTGTCTCTCTATTAGAGAAAGCTGTTTCATTCAGTATTCAGTGCAAATCTTGCCAAACTGACAGATGCTTATGCCTTATGAAGTACAATGTTTTCTGCAATGCTGTAAAACAGTTTTTAATGTGTTAGAAGTTATATACACAAAAACTAATGTTAGGACTTCAATGATCAAGATTGTCAGTTTACAGCTTTCTGAGTCCAGTAATGCTGAAATAGTACTTCTGTTCAAATGAAGTGAAATCTAGCCCAAATCTGCTCAAAAGCTTGTCTCTCTAATAGAGAAAGCTGTTTCATTCAGTATTCAGTGCAAATCTTGCCAAACTGATAGATGCTTATGCCATATGAAACACAATGTTTTCTGCAATGCTGTAAGACAGTTTTTAATGTGTTAGAAGTTATATGCACAAAAACTTATGTTAGGACTTCAATGATCAAGATTGTCAGTTCACAGCTTTCTGAGTCCAGTAATGCTGAAATAGTACTTCTGTTCAAATGAAGTGAAATCTAGCCCAAATCTGCTCAAAAGCTTGTCTCTCTATTAGAGAAAGCTGTTTCATTCAGTATTCAGTGCAAATCTTGCCAAACTGATAGATGCTTATGCCATATGAAATACAATGTTTTCTGCAATGCTGTAAGACAGTTTTTAATGTGTTAGAAGTTATATGCACAAAAACTAATGTTAGGACTTCAATGATCAAGATTGTCAGTTTACAGCTTTCTGAGTCCAGTAATGCTGAAATAGTACTTCTGTTCAAATGAAGTGAAATCTAGCCCAAATCTGCTCAAAAGCGTGTCTCTCTATTAGAGAAAGCTGTTTCATTCAGTATTCAGTGCAAATCTTGCCAAACTGATAGATGCTTATGCCTTATGAAGTACAATGTTTTCTGCAATGCTGTAAGACAGTTTTTAATGTGTTAGAAGTTATATGCACAAAAACTAATGTTAGGACTTCAATGATCAAGATTGTCAGTTTACAGCTTTCTGAGTCCAGTAATGCTGAAATAGTACTTCTGTTCAAATGAAGTGAAATCTAGCCCAAATCTGCTCAAAAGCTTGTCTCTCTATTAGAGAAAGCTGTTTCATTCAGTATTCAGTGCAAATCTTGCCAAACTGATAGATGCTTATGCCTTATGAAGTACAATGTTTTCTGCAATGCTGTAAGACAGTTTTTAATGTGTTAGAAGTTATATACACAAAAACTAATGTTAGGACTTCAATGATCAAGATTGTCAGTTTACAGCTTTCTGAGTCCAGTAACGTTGAAATAGTGTTTCTGTTCAAATGAAGTGAAATCAAGCCCAAATCTGCTCAAAAGCTTGTCTCTCCAATAGAGAAAGCTGTTTCATTCAGTATTCAGTGCAAATCTTGCCAAACTGATAGATGCTTATGCCTTATGAAGTACAATGTTTTCTGCAATGCTGTAAGACAGTTTTTAATGTGTTAGAAGTTATATTCACAAAAACTAATGTTAGGACTTCAATGATCGAGATTGTCAGTTTACAGCTTTCTGAGTCCAGTAATGTTGAAATAGTGTTTCTGTTCAAATGAAGTGAAATCAAGCCCAAATCTGCTCAAAAGCTTGTCTCTCTATTAGAGAAAGCTTTTTCATTCATTATTCAGTGCAAATCTTGCCAAACTGATAGATGCTTATGCCTTACGAAGTACAATGTTTTCTGCAATGCTGTAAGACAGTTTTTAATGTGTTAGAAGTTATATGCACAAAAACTAATGTTAGGACTTCAATGATCAAGATTGTCAGTTTACAGCTTTCTGAGTCCAGTAATGCTGAAATAGTACTTCTGTTCAAATGAAGTGAAATCTAGCCCAAATCTGCTCAAAAGCTTGTCTCTCTATTAGAGAAAGCTGTTTCATTCAGTATTCAGTGCAAATCTTGCCAAACTGATAGATGCTTATGCCTTATGAAGTACAATGTTTTCTGCAATGCTGTAAAACAGTTTTTAATGTGTTAGAAGTTATATACACAAAAACTAATGTTAGGACTTCAGTGATCAAGATTGTCAGTTTACAGCTTTCTGAGTCCAGTAATGTTGAAATAGTGTTTCTGTTCAAATGAAGTGAAATCAAGCCCAAATCTGCTCAAAAGCTTGTCTCTCCAATAGAGAAAGCTGTTTCATTCAGTATTCAGTGCAAATCTTGCCAAACTGATAGATGCTTATGCCATATGAAACACAATGTTTTCTGCAATGCTGTAAGACAGTTTTTAATGTGTTAGAAGTTATATGCACAAAAACTTATGTTAGGACTTCAATGATCAAGATTGTCAGTTCACAGCTTTCTGAGTCCAGTAATGTTGAAATAGTGTTTCTGTTCAAATGAAGTGAAATCAAGCCCAAATCTGCTCAAAAGCTTGTCTCTCTATTAGAGAAAGCTTTTTCATTCATTATTCAGTGCAAATCTTGCCAAACTGATAGATGCTTATGCCTTATGAAGTACAATGTTTTCTGCAATGCTGTAAGACAGTTTTTAATGTGTTAGAAGTTATATGCACAAAAACTAATGTTAGGACTTCAATGATCAAGATTGTCAGTTTACAGCTTTCTGAGTCCAGTAATGCTGAAATAGTACTTCTGTTCAAATGAAGTGAAATCTAGCCCAAATCTGCTCAAAAGCTTGTCTCTCTATTAGAGAAAACTGTTTCATTCAGTATTCAGTGCAAATCTTGCCAAACTGATAGATGCTTATGCCTTATGAAGTACAATGTTTTCTGCAATGCTGTAAAACAGTTTTTAATGTGTTAGAAGTTATATACACAAAAACTAATGTTAGGACTTCAGTGATCAAGATTGTCAGTTTACAGCTTTCTGAGTCCAGTAATGTTGAAATAGTGTTTCTGTTCAAATGAAGTGAAATCAAGCCCAAATCTGCTCAAAAGCTTGTCTCTCCAATAGAGAAAGCTGTTTCATTCAGTATTCAGTGCAAATCTTGCCAAACTGATAGATGCTTATGCCATATGAAACACAATGTTTTCTGCAATGCTGTAAGACAGTTTTTAATGTGTTAGAAGTTATATGCACAAAAACTTATGTTAGGACTTCAATGATCAAGATTGTCAGTTCACAGCTTTCTGAGTCCAGTAATGCTGAAATAGTACTTCTGTTCAAATGAAGTGAAATCTAGCCCAAATCTGCTCAAAAGCTTGTCTCTCTATTAGAGAAAGCTGTTTCATTCAGTATTCAGTGCAAATCTTGCCAAACTGATAGATGCTTATGCCTTATGAAGTACAATGTTTTCTGCAATGCTGTAAAACAGTTTTTAATGTGTTAGAAGTTATATACACAAAAACTAATGTTAGGACTTCAATGATCAAGATTGTCAGTTTACAGCTTTCTGAGTCCAGTAATGCTGAAACAGTACTTCTGTTCAAATGAAGTGAAATCTAGCCCAAATCTGCTCAAAAGCTTGTCTCTCTATTAGAGAAAGCTGTTTCATTCAGTATTCAGTGCAAATCTTGCCAAACTGATAGATGCTTATGCCTTATGAAGTACAATGTTTTCTGCAATGCTGTAAAACAGTTTTTAATGTGTTAGAAGTTATATACACAAAAACTAATGTTAGGACTTCAATGATCAAGATTGTCAGTTTACAGCTTTCTGAGTCCAGAAATGTTGAAATAGTGTTTCTGTTCAAATGAAGTGAAATCAAGCCCAAATCTGCTCAAAAGCTTGTCTCTCTAATAGAGAAAGCTGTTTCATTCAGTATTCAGTGCAAATCTTGCCAAACTGATAGATGCTTATGCCATATGAAATACAATGTTTTCTGCAATGCTGTAAGACAGTTTTTAATGTGTTAGAAGTTATATGCACAAAAACTAATGTTAGGACTTCAATGATCAAGATTGTCAGTTTACAGCTTTCTGAGTCCAGTAATGCTGAAATAGTACTTCTGTTCAAATGAAGTGAAATCTAGCCCAAATCTGCTCAAAAGTGTGTCTCTCTATTAGAGAAAGCTGTTTCATTCAGTATTCAGTGCAAATCTTGCCAAACTGATAGATGCTTATGCCTTATGAAGTACAATGTTTTCTGCAATGCTGTAAGACAGTTTTTAATGTGTTAGAAGTTATATTCACAAAAACTAATGTTAGGACTTCAATGATCGAGATTGTCAGTTTACAGCTTTCTGAGTCCAGTAATGTTGAAATAGTGTTTCTGTTCAAATGAAGTGAAATCAAGCCCAAATCTGCTCAAAAGCTTGTCTTTCTATTAGAGAAAGCTTTTTCATTCATTATTCAGTGCAAATCTTGCCAAACTGATAGATGCTTATGCCTTATGAAGTACAATGTTTTCTGCAATGCTGTAAGACAGTTTTTAATGTGTTAGAAGTTATATGCACAAAAACTAATGTTAGGACTTCAATGATCAAGATTGTCAGTTTACAGCTTTCTGAGTCCAGTAATGCTGAAATAGTACTTCTGTTCAAATGAAGTGAAATCTAGCCCAAATCTGCTCAAAAGCTTGTCTCTCTATTAGAGAAAGCTGTTTCATTCAGTATTCAGTGCAAATCTTGCCAAACTGATAGATGCTTATGCCTTATGAAGTACAATGTTTTCTGCAATGCTGTAAAACAGTTTTTAATGTGTTAGAAGTTATATACACAAAAACTAATGTTAGGACTTCAGTGATCAAGATTGTCAGTTTACAGCTTTCTGAGTCCAGTAATGCTGAAATAGTACTTCTGTTCAAATGAAGTGAAATCTAGCCCAAATCTGCTCAAAAGCTTGTCTCTCTATTAGAGAAAGCTGTTTCATTCAGTATTCAGTGCAAATCTTGCCAAACTGATAGATGCTTATGCCTTATGAAGTACAATGTTTTCTGCAATGCTGTAAAACAGTTTTTAATGTGTTAGAAGTTATATACACAAAAACTAATGTTAGGACTTCAATGATCAAGATTGTCAGTTTACAGCTTTCTGAGTCCAGTAATGCTGAAACAGTACTTCTGTTCAAATGAAGTGAAATCTAGCCCAAATCTGCTCAAAAGCTTGTCTCTCTATTAGAGAAAGCTGTTTCATTCAGTATTCAGTGCAAATCTTGCCAAACTGACAGATGCTTATGCCTTATGAAGTACAATGTTTTCTGCAATGCTGTAAAACAGTTTTTAATGTGTTAGAAGTTATATACACAAAAACTAATGTTAGGACTTCAATGATCAAGATTGTCAGTTTACAGCTTTCTGAGTCCAGTAATGCTGAAATAGTACTTCTGTTCAAATGAAGTGAAATCAAGCCCAAATCTGCTCAAAAGCTTGTCTCTCCAATAGAGAAAGCTGTTTCATTCAGTATTCAGTGCAAATCTTGCCAAACTGATAGATGCTTATGCCTTATGAAGTACAATGTTTTCTGCAATGCTGTAAAACAGTTTTTAATGTGTTAGAAGTTATATACACAAAAACTAATGTTAGGACTTCAATGATCAAGATTGTCAGTTTACAGCTTTCTGAGTCCAGTAATGTTGAAATAGTGTTTCTGTTCAAATGAAGTGAAATCAAGCCCAAATCTGCTCAAAAGCTTGTCTCTCCAATAGAGAAAGCTGTTTCATTCAGTATTCAGTGCAAATCTTGCCAAACTGATAGATGCTTATGCCTTATGAAGTACAATGTTTTCTGCAATGCTGTAAGACAGTTTTTAATGTGTTAGAAGTTATATTCACAAAAACTAATGTTAGGACTTCAATGATCGAGATTGTCAGTTTACAGCTTTCTGAGTCCAGTAATGTTGAAATAGTGTTTCTGTTCAAATGAAGTGAAATCAAGCCCAAATCTGCTCAAAAGATTGTCTCTCTATTAGAGAAAGCTTTTTCATTCATTATTCAGTGCAAATCTTGCCAAACTGATAGATGCTTATGCCTTATGAAGTACAATGTTTTCTGCAATGCTGTAAGACAGTTTTTAATGTGTTAGAAGTTATATGCACAAAAACTAATGTTAGGACTTCAATGATCAAGATTGTCAGTTTACAGCTTTTGAGTCCAGTAATGCTGAAATAGTACTTCTGTTCAAATGAAGTGAAATCTAGCCCAAATCTGCTCAAAAGCTTGTCTCTCTATTAGAGAAAGCTGTTTCATTCAGTATTCAGTGCAAATCTTGCCAAACTGATAGATGCTTATGCCTTATGAAGTACAATGTTTTCTGCAATGCTGTAAAACAGTTTTTAATGTGTTAGAAGTTATATACACAAAAACTAATGTTAGGACTTCAGTGATCAAGATTGTCAGTTTACAGCTTTCTGAGTCCAGTAATGCTGAAATAGTACTTCTGTTCAAATGAAGTGAAATCTAGCCCAAATCTGCTCAAAAGCTTGTCTCTCTATTAGAGAAAGCTGTTTCATTCAGTATTCAGTGCAAATCTTGCCAAACTGATAGATGCTTATGCCTTATGAAGTACAATGTTTTCTGCAATGCTGTAAAACAGTTTTTAATGTGTTAGAAGTTATATACACAAAAACTAATGTTAGGACTTCAATGATCAAGATTGTCAGTTTACAGCTTTCTGAGTCCAGTAATGCTGAAACAGTACTTCTGTTCAAATGAAGTGAAATCTAGCCCAAATCTGCTCAAAAGCTTGTCTCTCTATTAGAGAAAGCTGTTTCATTCAGTATTCAGTGCAAATCTTGCCAAACTGACAGATGCTTATGCCTTATGAAGTACAATGTTTTCTGCAATGCTGTAAAACAGTTTTTAATGTGTTAGAAGTTATATACACAAAAACTAATGTTAGGACTTCAATGATCAAGATTGTCAGTTTACAGCTTTCTGAGTCCAGTAATGCTGAAATAGTGTTTCTGTTCAAATGAAGTGAAATCAAGCCCAAATCTGCTCAAAAGCTTGTCTCTCCAATAGAGAAAGCTGTTTCATTCAGTATTCAGTGCAAATCTTGCCAAACTGATAGATGCTTATGCCATATGAAACACAATGTTTTCTGCAATGCTGTAAGACAGTTTTTAATGTGTTAGAAGTTATATGCACAAAAACTTATGTTAGGACTTCAATGATCAAGATTGTCAGTTCACAGCTTTCTGAGTCCAGTAATGCTGAAATAGTACTTCTGTTCAAATGAAGTGAAATCTAGCCCAAATCTGCTCAAAAGCTTGTCTCTCTATTAGAGAAAGCTGTTTCATTCAGTATTCAGTGCAAATCTTGCCAAACTGATAGATGCTTATGCCTTATGAAGTACAATGTTTTCTGCAATGCTGTAAAACAGTTTTTAATGTGTTAGAAGTTATATACACAAAAACTAATGTTAGGACTTCAATGATCAAGATTGTCAGTTTACAGCTTTCTGAGTCCAGTAATGCTGAAACAGTACTTCTGTTCAAATGAAGTGAAATCTAGCCCAAATCTGCTCAAAAGCTTGTCTCTCTATTAGAGAAAGCTGTTTCATTCAGTATTCAGTGCAAA
Organism: Carassius gibelio; assembly: GCF_023724105.1. Classification (NCBI taxonomy): domain Eukaryota; kingdom Metazoa; phylum Chordata; class Actinopteri; order Cypriniformes; family Cyprinidae; genus Carassius; species Carassius gibelio. The sequence continues at coordinate 28,332,005 of NC_068383.1, read as the reverse complement.
TCTTGCCAAACTGATAGATGCTTATGCCTTATGAAGTACAATGTTTTCTGCAATGCTGTAAAACAGTTTTTAATGTGTTAGAAGTTATATACACAAAAACTAATGTTAGGACTTCAATGATCAAGATTGTCAGTTTACAGCTTTCTGAGTCCAGAAATGTTGAAATAGTGTTTCTGTTCAAATGAAGTGAAATCAAGCCCAAATCTGCTCAAAAGCTTGTCTCTCTAATAGAGAAAGCTGTTTCATTCAGTATTCAGTGCAAATCTTGCCAAACTGATAGATGCTTATGCCATATGAAATACAATGTTTTCTGCAATGCTGTAAGACAGTTTTTAATGTGTTAGAAGTTATATGCACAAAAACTAATGTTAGGACTTCAATGATCAAGATTGTCAGTTTACAGCTTTCTGAGTCCAGTAATGCTGAAATAGTACTTCTGTTCAAATGAAGTGAAATCTAGCCCAAATCTGCTCAAAAGTGTGTCTCTCTATTAGAGAAAGCTGTTTCATTCAGTATTCAGTGCAAATCTTGCCAAACTGATAGATGCTTATGCCTTATGAAGTACAATGTTTTCTGCAATGCTGTAAGACAGTTTTTAATGTGTTAGAAGTTATATTCACAAAAACTAATGTTAGGACTTCAATGATCGAGATTGTCAGTTTACAGCTTTCTGAGTCCAGTAATGTTGAAATAGTGTTTCTGTTCAAATGAAGTGAAATCAAGCCCAAATCTGCTCAAAAGCTTGTCTTTCTATTAGAGAAAGCTTTTTCATTCATTATTCAGTGCAAATCTTGCCAAACTGATAGATGCTTATGCCTTATGAAGTACAATGTTTTCTGCAATGCTGTAAGACAGTTTTTAATGTGTTAGAAGTTATATGCACAAAAACTAATGTTAGGACTTCAATGATCAAGATTGTCAGTTTACAGCTTTCTGAGTCCAGTAATGCTGAAATAGTACTTCTGTTCAAATGAAGTGAAATCTAGCCCAAATCTGCTCAAAAGCTTGTCTCTCTATTAGAGAAAGCTGTTTCATTCAGTATTCAGTGCAAATCTTGCCAAACTGATAGATGCTTATGCCTTATGAAGTACAATGTTTTCTGCAATGCTGTAAAACAGTTTTTAATGTGTTAGAAGTTATATACACAAAAACTAATGTTAGGACTTCAGTGATCAAGATTGTCAGTTTACAGCTTTCTGAGTCCAGTAATGCTGAAATAGTACTTCTGTTCAAATGAAGTGAAATCTAGCCCAAATCTGCTCAAAAGCTTGTCTCTCTATTAGAGAAAGCTGTTTCATTCAGTATTCAGTGCAAATCTTGCCAAACTGATAGATGCTTATGCCTTATGAAGTACAATGTTTTCTGCAATGCTGTAAAACAGTTTTTAATGTGTTAGAAGTTATATACACAAAAACTAATGTTAGGACTTCAATGATCAAGATTGTCAGTTTACAGCTTTCTGAGTCCAGTAATGCTGAAACAGTACTTCTGTTCAAATGAAGTGAAATCTAGCCCAAATCTGCTCAAAAGCTTGTCTCTCTATTAGAGAAAGCTGTTTCATTCAGTATTCAGTGCAAATCTTGCCAAACTGACAGATGCTTATGCCTTATGAAGTACAATGTTTTCTGCAATGCTGTAAAACAGTTTTTAATGTGTTAGAAGTTATATACACAAAAACTAATGTTAGGACTTCAATGATCAAGATTGTCAGTTTACAGCTTTCTGAGTCCAGTAATGCTGAAATAGTACTTCTGTTCAAATGAAGTGAAATCAAGCCCAAATCTGCTCAAAAGCTTGTCTCTCCAATAGAGAAAGCTGTTTCATTCAGTATTCAGTGCAAATCTTGCCAAACTGATAGATGCTTATGCCTTATGAAGTACAATGTTTTCTGCAATGCTGTAAAACAGTTTTTAATGTGTTAGAAGTTATATACACAAAAACTAATGTTAGGACTTCAATGATCAAGATTGTCAGTTTACAGCTTTCTGAGTCCAGTAATGTTGAAATAGTGTTTCTGTTCAAATGAAGTGAAATCAAGCCCAAATCTGCTCAAAAGCTTGTCTCTCCAATAGAGAAAGCTGTTTCATTCAGTATTCAGTGCAAATCTTGCCAAACTGATAGATGCTTATGCCTTATGAAGTACAATGTTTTCTGCAATGCTGTAAGACAGTTTTTAATGTGTTAGAAGTTATATTCACAAAAACTAATGTTAGGACTTCAATGATCGAGATTGTCAGTTTACAGCTTTCTGAGTCCAGTAATGTTGAAATAGTGTTTCTGTTCAAATGAAGTGAAATCAAGCCCAAATCTGCTCAAAAGATTGTCTCTCTATTAGAGAAAGCTTTTTCATTCATTATTCAGTGCAAATCTTGCCAAACTGATAGATGCTTATGCCTTATGAAGTACAATGTTTTCTGCAATGCTGTAAGACAGTTTTTAATGTGTTAGAAGTTATATGCACAAAAACTAATGTTAGGACTTCAATGATCAAGATTGTCAGTTTACAGCTTTTGAGTCCAGTAATGCTGAAATAGTACTTCTGTTCAAATGAAGTGAAATCTAGCCCAAATCTGCTCAAAAGCTTGTCTCTCTATTAGAGAAAGCTGTTTCATTCAGTATTCAGTGCAAATCTTGCCAAACTGATAGATGCTTATGCCTTATGAAGTACAATGTTTTCTGCAATGCTGTAAAACAGTTTTTAATGTGTTAGAAGTTATATACACAAAAACTAATGTTAGGACTTCAGTGATCAAGATTGTCAGTTTACAGCTTTCTGAGTCCAGTAATGCTGAAATAGTACTTCTGTTCAAATGAAGTGAAATCTAGCCCAAATCTGCTCAAAAGCTTGTCTCTCTATTAGAGAAAGCTGTTTCATTCAGTATTCAGTGCAAATCTTGCCAAACTGATAGATGCTTATGCCTTATGAAGTACAATGTTTTCTGCAATGCTGTAAAACAGTTTTTAATGTGTTAGAAGTTATATACACAAAAACTAATGTTAGGACTTCAATGATCAAGATTGTCAGTTTACAGCTTTCTGAGTCCAGTAATGCTGAAACAGTACTTCTGTTCAAATGAAGTGAAATCTAGCCCAAATCTGCTCAAAAGCTTGTCTCTCTATTAGAGAAAGCTGTTTCATTCAGTATTCAGTGCAAATCTTGCCAAACTGACAGATGCTTATGCCTTATGAAGTACAATGTTTTCTGCAATGCTGTAAAACAGTTTTTAATGTGTTAGAAGTTATATACACAAAAACTAATGTTAGGACTTCAATGATCAAGATTGTCAGTTTACAGCTTTCTGAGTCCAGTAATGCTGAAATAGTACTTCTGTTCAAATGAAGTGAAATCTAGCCCAAATCTGCTCAAAAGCTTGTCTCTCTAATAGAGAAAGCTGTTTCATTCAGTATTCAGTGCAAATCTTGCCAAACTGATAGATGCTTATGCCTTATGAAGTACAATGTTTTCTGCAATGCTGTAAGACAGTTTTTAATGTGTTAGAAGTTATATTCACAAAAACTAATGTTAGGACTTCAATGATCGAGATTGTCAGTTTACAGCTTTCTGAGTCCAGTAATGTTGAAATAGTGTTTCTGTTCAAATGAAGTGAAATCAAGCCCAAATCTGCTCAAAAGCTTGTCTCTCTATTAGAGAAAGCTTTTTCATTCATTATTCAGTGCAAATCTTGCCAAACTGATAGATGCTTATGCCTTATGAAGTACAATGTTTTCTGCAATGCTGTAAGACAGTTTTTAATGTGTTAGAAGTTATATGCACAAAAACTAATGTTAGGACTTCAATGATCAAGATTGTCAGTTTACAGCTTTCTGAGTCCAGTAATGCTGAAATAGTACTTCTGTTCAAATGAAGTGAAATCTAGCCCAAATCTGCTCAAAAGCTTGTCTCTCTATTAGAGAAAGCTGTTTCATTCAGTATTCAGTGCAAATCTTGCCAAACTGATAGATGCTTATGCCTTATGAAGTACAATGTTTTCTGCAATGCTGTAAAACAGTTTTTAATGTGTTAGAAGTTATATACACAAAAACTAATGTTAGGACTTCAGTGATCAAGATTGTCAGTTTACAGCTTTCTGAGTCCAGTAATGTTGAAATAGTGTTTCTGTTCAAATGAAGTGAAATCAAGCCCAAATCTGCTCAAAAGCTTGTCTCTCCAATAGAGAAAGCTGTTTCATTCAGTATTCAGTGCAAATCTTGCCAAACTGATAGATGCTTATGCCATATGAAACACAATGTTTTCTGCAATGCTGTAAGACAGTTTTTAATGTGTTAGAAGTTATATGCACAAAAACTTATGTTAGGACTTCAATGATCAAGATTGTCAGTTCACAGCTTTCTGAGTCCAGTAATGTTGAAATAGTGTTTCTGTTCAAATGAAGTGAAATCAAGCCCAAATCTGCTCAAAAGCTTGTCTCTCTATTAGAGAAAGCTGTTTCATTCATTATTCAGTGCAAATCTTGCCAAACTGATAGATGCTTATGCCTTATGAAGTACAATGTTTTCTGCAATGCTGTAAGACAGTTTTTAATGTGTTAGAAGTTATATGCACAAAAACTAATGTTAGGACTTCAATGATCAAGATTGTCAGTTTACAGCTTTCTGAGTCCAGTAATGCTGAAATAGTACTTCTGTTCAAATGAAGTGAAATCTAGCCCAAATCTGCTCAAAAGCTTGTCTCTCTATTAGAGAAAGCTGTTTCATTCAGTATTCAGTGCAAATCTTGCCAAACTGATAGATGCTTATGCCTTATGAAGTACAATGTTTTCTGCAATGCTGTAAAACAGTTTTTAATGTGTTAGAAGTTATATACACAAAAACTAATGTTAGGACTTCAGTGATCAAGATTGTCAGTTTACAGCTTTCTGAGTCCAGTAATGTTGAAATAGTGTTTCTGTTCAAATGAAGTGAAATCAAGCCCAAATCTGCTCAAAAGCTTGTCTCTCCAATAGAGAAAGCTGTTTCATTCAGTATTCAGTGCAAATCTTGCCAAACTGATAGATGCTTATGCCATATGAAACACAATGTTTTCTGCAATGCTGTAAGACAGTTTTTAATGTGTTAGAAGTTATATGCACAAAAACTTATGTTAGGACTTCAATGATCAAGATTGTCAGTTCACAGCTTTCTGAGTCCAGTAATGCTGAAATAGTACTTCTGTTCAAATGAAGTGAAATCTAGCCCAAATCTGCTCAAAAGCTTGTCTCTCTATTAGAGAAAGCTGTTTCATTCAGTATTCAGTGCAAATCTTGCCAAACTGATAGATTCTTATGCCTTATGAAGTACAATGTTTTCTGCAATGCTGTAAAACAGTTTTTAATGTGTTAGAAGTTATATACACAAAAACTAATGTTAGGACTTCAATGATCAAGATTGTCAGTTTACAGCTTTCTGAGTCCAGTAATGCTGAAACAGTACTTCTGTTCAAATGAAGTGAAATCTAGCCCAAATCTGCTCAAAAGCTTGTCTCTCTATTAGAGAAAGCTGTTTCATTCAGTATTCAGTGCAAATCTTGCCAAACTGATAGATGCTTATGCCTTATGAAGTACAATGTTTTCTGCAATGCTGTAAAACAGTTTTTAATGTGTTAGAAGTTATATACACAAAAACTAATGTTAGGACTTCAATGATCAAGATTGTCAGTTTACAGCTTTCTGAGTCCAGAAATGTTGAAATAGTGTTTCTGTTCAAATGAAGTGAAATCAAGCCCAAATCTGCTCAAAAGCTTGTCTCTCTAATAGAGAAAGCTGTTTCATTCAGTATTCAGTGCAAATCTTGCCAAACTGATAGATGCTTATGCCATATGAAATACAATGTTTTCTGCAATGCTGTAAGACAGTTTTTAATGTGTTAGAAGTTATATGCACAAAAACTAATGTTAGGACTTCAATGATCAAGATTGTCAGTTTACAGCTTTCTGAGTCCAGTAATGCTGAAATAGTACTTCTGTTCAAATGAAGTGAAATCTAGCCCAAATCTGCTCAAAAGCGTGTCTCTCTATTAGAGAAAGCTGTTTCATTCAGTATTCAGTGCAAATCTTGCCAAACTGATAGATGCTTATGCCTTATGAAGTACAATGTTTTCTGCAATGCTGTAAGACAGTTTTTAATGTGTTAGAAGTTATATTCACAAAAACTAATGTTAGGACTTCAATGATCGAGATTGTCAGTTTACAGCTTTCTGAGTCCAGTAATGTTGAAATAGTGTTTCTGTTCAAATGAAGTGAAATCAAGCCCAAATCTGCTCAAAAGCTTGTCTCTCTATTAGAGAAAGCTTTTTCATTCATTATTCAGTGCAAATCTTGCCAAACTGATAGATGCTTATGCCTTATGAAGTACAATGTTTTCTGCAATGCTGTAAGACAGTTTTTAATGTGTTAGAAGTTATATGCACAAAAACTAATGTTAGGACTTCAATGATCAAGATTGTCAGTTTACAGCTTTCTGAGTCCAGTAATGCTGAAATAGTACTTCTGTTCAAATGAAGTGAAATCTAGCCCAAATCTGCTCAAAAGCTTGTCTCTCTATTAGAGAAAGCTGTTTCATTCAGTATTCAGTGCAAATCTTGCCAAACTGATAGATGCTTATGCCTTATGAAGTACAATGTTTTCTGCAATGCTGTAAAACAGTTTTTAATGTGTTAGAAGTTATATACACAAAAACTAATGTTAGGACTTCAGTGATCAAGATTGTCAGTTTACAGCTTTCTGAGTCCAGTAATGTTGAAATAGTGTTTCTGTTCAAATGAAGTGAAATCAAGCCCAAATCTGCTCAAAAGCTTGTCTCTCCAATAGAGAAAGCTGTTTCATTCAGTATTCAGTGCAAATCTTGCCAAACTGATAGATGCTTATGCCATATGAAACACAATGTTTTCTGCAATGCTGTAAGACAGTTTTTAATGTGTTAGAAGTTATATGCACAAAAACTTATGTTAGGACTTCAATGATCAAGATTGTCAGTTCACAGCTTTCTGAGTCCAGTAATGTTGAAATAGTGTTTCTGTTCAAATGAAGTGAAATCAAGCCCAAATCTGCTCAAAAGCTTGTCTCTCTATTAGAGAAAGCTGTTTCATTCATTATTCAGTGCAAATCTTGCCAAACTGATAGATGCTTATGCCTTATGAAGTACAATGTTTTCTGCAATGCTGTAAGACAGTTTTTAATGTGTTAGAAGTTATATGCACAAAAACTAATGTTAGGACTTCAATGATCAAGATTGTCAGTTTACAGCTTTCTGAGTCCAGTAATGCTGAAATAGTACTTCTGTTCAAATGAAGTGAAATCTAGCCCAAATCTGCTCAAAAGCTTGTCTCTCTATTAGAGAAAGCTGTTTCATTCAGTATTCAGTGCAAATCTTGCCAAACTGATAGATGCTTATGCCTTATGAAGTACAATGTTTTCTGCAATGCTGTAAAACAGTTTTTAATGTGTTAGAAGTTATATACACAAAAACTAATGTTAGGACTTCAGTGATCAAGATTGTCAGTTTACAGCTTTCTGAGTCCAGTAATGTTGAAATAGTGTTTCTGTTCAAATGAAGTGAAATCAAGCCCAAATCTGCTCAAAAGCTTGTCTCTCCAATAGAGAAAGCTGTTTCATTCAGTATTCAGTGCAAATCTTGCCAAACTGATAGATGCTTATGCCATATGAAACACAATGTTTTCTGCAATGCTGTAAGACAGTTTTTAATGTGTTAGAAGTTATATGCACAAAAACTTATGTTAGGACTTCAATGATCAAGATTGTCAGTTCACAGCTTTCTGAGTCCAGTAATGCTGAAATAGTACTTCTGTTCAAATGAAGTGAAATCTAGCCCAAATCTGCTCAAAAGCTTGTCTCTCTATTAGAGAAAGCTGTTTCATTCAGTATTCAGTGCAAATCTTGCCAAACTGATAGATTCTTATGCCTTATGAAGTACAATGTTTTCTGCAATGCTGTAAAACAGTTTTTAATGTGTTAGAAGTTATATACACAAAAACTAATGTTAGGACTTCAATGATCAAGATTGTCAGTTTACAGCTTTCTGAGTCCAGTAATGCTGAAACAGTACTTCTGTTCAAATGAAGTGAAATCTAGCCCAAATCTGCTCAAAAGCTTGTCTCTCTATTAGAGAAAGCTGTTTCATTCAGTATTCAGTGCAAATCTTGCCAAACTGATAGATGCTTATGCCTTATGAAGTACAATGTTTTCTGCAATGCTGTAAAACAGTTTTTAATGTGTTAGAAGTTATATACACAAAAACTAATGTTAGGACTTCAATGATCAAGATTGTCAGTTTACAGCTTTCTGAGTCCAGAAATGTTGAAATAGTGTTTCTGTTCAAATGAAGTGAAATCAAGCCCAAATCTGCTCAAAAGCTTGTCTCTCTAATAGAGAAAGCTGTTTCATTCAGTATTCAGTGCAAATCTTGCCAAACTGATAGATGCTTATGCCATATGAAATACAATGTTTTCTGCAATGCTGTAAGACAGTTTTTAATGTGTTAGAAGTTATATGCACAAAAACTAATGTTAGGACTTCAATGATCAAGATTGTCAGTTTACAGCTTTCTGAGTCCAGTAATGCTGAAATAGTACTTCTGTTCAAATGAAGTGAAATCTAGCCCAAATCTGCTCAAAAGCGTGTCTCTCTATTAGAGAAAGCTGTTTCATTCAGTATTCAGTGCAAATCTTGCCAAACTGATAGATGCTTATGCCTTATGAAGTACAATGTTTTCTGCAATGCTGTAAGACAGTTTTTAATGTGTTAGAAGTTATATACACAAAAACTAATGTTAGGACTTCAATGATCAAGATTGTCAGTTTACAGCTTTCTGAGTCCAGTAACGTTGAAATAGTGTTTCTGTTCAAATGAAGTGAAATCAAGCCCAAATCTGCTCAAAAGCTTGTCTCTCCAATAGAGAAAGCTGTTTCATTCAGTATTCAGTGCAAATCTTGCCAAACTGATAGATGCTTATGCCTTATGAAGTACAATGTTTTCTGCAATGCTGTAAGACAGTTTTTAATGTGTTAGAAGTTATATTCACAAAAACTAATGTTAGGACTTCAATGATCGAGATTGTCAGTTTACAGCTTTCTGAGTCCAGTAATGTTGAAATAGTGTTTCTGTTCAAATGAAGTGAAATCAAGCCCAAATCTGCTCAAAAGCTTGTCTCTCTATTAGAGAAAGCTTTTTCATTCATTATTCAGTGCAAATCTTGCCAAACTGATAGATGCTTATGCCTTACGAAGTACAATGTTTTCTGCAATGCTGTAAGACAGTTTTTAATGTGTTAGAAGTTATATGCACAAAAACTAATGTTAGGACTTCAATGATCAAGATTGTCAGTTTACAGCTTTCTGAGTCCAGTAATGCTGAAATAGTACTTCTGTTCAAATGAAGTGAAATCTAGCCCAAATCTGCTCAAAAGCTTGTCTCTCTATTAGAGAAAGCTGTTTCATTCAGTATTCAGTGCAAATCTTGCCAAACTGATAGATGCTTATGCCTTATGAAGTACAATGTTTTCTGCAATGCTGTAAAACAGTTTTTAATGTGTTAGAAGTTATATACACAAAAACTAATGTTAGGACTTCAGTGATCAAGATTGTCAGTTTACAGCTTTCTGAGTCCAGTAATGTTGAAATAGTGTTTCTGTTCAAATGAAGTGAAATCAAGCCCAAATCTGCTCAAAAGCTTGTCTCTCCAATAGAGAAAGCTGTTTCATTCAGTATTCAGTGCAAATCTTGCCAAACTGATAGATGCTTATGCCATATGAAACACAATGTTTTCTGCAATGCTGTAAGACAGTTTTTAATGTGTTAGAAGTTATATGCACAAAAACTTATGTTAGGACTTCAATGATCAAGATTGTCAGTTTACAGCTTTCTGAGTCCAGTAATGCTGAAATAGTACTTCTGTTCAAATGAAGTGAAATCTAGCCCAAATCTGCTCAAAAGCTTGTCTCTCTATTAGAGAAAACTGTTTCATTCAGTATTCAGTGCAAATCTTGCCAAACTGATAGATGCTTATGCCTTATGAAGTACAATGTTTTCTGCAATGCTGTAAAACAGTTTTTAATGTGTTAGAAGTTATATACACAAAAACTAATGTTAGGACTTCAGTGATCAAGATTGTCAGTTTACAGCTTTCTGAGTCCAGTAATGTTGAAATAGTGTTTCTGTTCAAATGAAGTGAAATCAAGCCCAAATCTGCTCAAAAGCTTGTCTCTCCAATAGAGAAAGCTGTTTCATTCAGTATTCAGTGCAAATCTTGCCAAACTGATAGATGCTTATGCCATATGAAACACAATGTTTTCTGCAATGCTGTAAGACAGTTTTTAATGTGTTAGAAGTTATATGCACAAAAACTTATGTTAGGACTTCAATGATCAAGATTGTCAGTTCACAGCTTTCTGAGTCCAGTAATGCTGAAATAGTACTTCTGTTCAAATGAAGTGAAATCTAGCCCAAATCTGCTCAAAAGCTTGTCTCTCTATTAGAGAAAGCTGTTTCATTCAGTATTCAGTGCAAATCTTGCCAAACTGATAGATGCTTATGCCTTATGAAGTACAATGTTTTCTGCAATGCTGTAAAACAGTTTTTAATGTGTTAGAAGTTATATACACAAAAACTAATGTTAGGACTTCAATGATCAAGATTGTCAGTTTACAGCTTTCTGAGTCCAGTAATGCTGAAACAGTACTTCTGTTCAAATGAAGTGAAATCTAGCCCAAATCTGCTCAAAAGCTTGTCTCTCTATTAGAGAAAGCTGTTTCATTCAGTATTCAGTGCAAATCTTGCCAAACTGATAGATGCTTATGCCTTATGAAGTACAATGTTTTCTGCAATGCTGTAAAACAGTTTTTAATGTGTTAGAAGTTATATACACAAAAACTAATGTTAGGACTTCAATGATCAAGATTGTCAGTTTACAGCTTTCTGAGTCCAGTAATGTTGAAATAGTGTTTCTGTTCAAATGAAGTGAAATCAAGCCCAAATCTGCTCAAAAGCTTGTCTCTCTATTAGAGAAAGCTTTTTCATTCATTATTCAGTGCAAATCTTGCCAAACTGATAGATGCTTATGCCTTATGAAGTACAATGTTTTCTGCAATGCTGTAAGACAGTTTTTAATGTGTTAGAAGTTATATGCACAAAAACTAATGTTAGGACTTCAATGATCAAGATTGTCAGTTTACAGCTTTCTGAGTCCAGTAATGCTGAAATAGTACTTCTGTTCAAATGAAGTGAAATCTAGCCCAAATCTGCTCAAAAGCTTGTCTCTCTATTAGAGAAAACTGTTTCATTCAGTATTCAGTGCAAATCTTGCCAAACTGATAGATGCTTATGCCTTATGAAGTACAATGTTTTCTGCAATGCTGTAAAACAGTTTTTAATGTGTTAGAAGTTATATACACAAAAACTAATGTTAGGACTTCAGTGATCAAGATTGTCAGTTTACAGCTTTCTGAGTCCAGTAATGTTGAAATAGTGTTTCTGTTCAAATGAAGTGAAATCAAGCCCAAATCTGCTCAAAAGCTTGTCTCTCCAATAGAGAAAGCTGTTTCATTCAGTATTCAGTGCAAATCTTGCCAAACTGATAGATGCTTATGCCATATGAAATACAATGTTTTCTGCAATGCTGTAAGACAGTTTTTAATGTGTTAGAAGTTATATGCACAAAAACTAATGTTAGGACTTCAATGATCAAGATTGTCAGTTTACAGCTTTCTGAGTCCAGTAATGCTGAAATAGTACTTCTGTTCAAATGAAGTGAAATCTAGCCCAAATCTGCTCAAAAGTGTGTCTCTCTATTAGAGAAAGCTGTTTCATTCAGTATTCAGTGCAAATCTTGCCAAACTGATAGATGCTTATGCCTTATGAAGTACAATGTTTTCTGCAATGCTGTAAGACAGTTTTTAATGTGTTAGAAGTTATATTCACAAAAACTAATGTTAGGACTTCAATGATCGAGATTGTCAGTTTACAGCTTTCTGAGTCCAGTAATGTTGAAATAGTGTTTCTGTTCAAATGAAGTGAAATCAAGCCCAAATCTGCTCAAAAGCTTGTCTTTCTATTAGAGAAAGCTTTTTCATTCATTATTCAGTGCAAATCTTGCCAAACTGATAGATGCTTATGCCTTATGAAGTACAATGTTTTCTGCAATGCTGTAAGACAGTTTTTAATGTGTTAGAAGTTATATGCACAAAAACTAATGTTAGGACTTCAATGATCAAGATTGTCAGTTTACAGCTTTCTGAGTCCAGTAATGCTGAAATAGTACTTCTGTTCAAATGAAGTGAAATCTAGCCCAAATCTGCTCAAAAGCTTGTCTCTCTATTAGAGAAAGCTGTTTCATTCAGTATTCAGTGCAAATCTTGCCAAACTGATAGATGCTTATGCCTTATGAAGTACAATGTTTTCTGCAATGCTGTAAAACAGTTTTTAATGTGTTAGAAGTTATATACACAAAAACTAATGTTAGGACTTCAGTGATCAAGATTGTCAGTTTACAGCTTTCTGAGTCCAGTAATGCTGAAATAGTACTTCTGTTCAAATGAAGTGAAATCTAGCCCAAATCTGCTCAAAAGCTTGTCTCTCTATTAGAGAAAGCTGTTTCATTCAGTATTCAGTGCAAATCTTGCCAAACTGATAGATGCTTATGCCTTATGAAGTACAATGTTTTCTGCAATGCTGTAAAACAGTTTTTAATGTGTTAGAAGTTATATACACAAAAACTAATGTTAGGACTTCAATGATCAAGATTGTCAGTTTACAGCTTTCTGAGTCCAGTAATGCTGAAACAGTACTTCTGTTCAAATGAAGTGAAATCTAGCCCAAATCTGCTCAAAAGCTTGTCTCTCTATTAGAGAAAGCTGTTTCATTCAGTATTCAGTGCAAATCTTGCCAAACTGACAGATGCTTATGCCTTATGAAGTACAATGTTTTCTGCAATGCTGTAAAACAGTTTTTAATGTGTTAGAAGTTATATACACAAAAACTAATGTTAGGACTTCAATGATCAAGATTGTCAGTTTACAGCTTTCTGAGTCCAGTAATGCTGAAATAGTACTTCTGTTCAAATGAAGTGAAATCAAGCCCAAATCTGCTCAAAAGCTTGTCTCTCCAATAGAGAAAGCTGTTTCATTCAGTATTCAGTGCAAATCTTGCCAAACTGATAGATGCTTATGCCTTATGAAGTACAATGTTTTCTGCAATGCTGTAAAACAGTTTTTAATGTGTTAGAAGTTATATACACAAAAACTAATGTTAGGACTTCAATGATCAAGATTGTCAGTTTACAGCTTTCTGAGTCCAGTAATGTTGAAATAGTGTTTCTGTTCAAATGAAGTGAAATCAAGCCCAAATCTGCTCAAAAGCTTGTCTCTCCAATAGAGAAAGCTGTTTCATTCAGTATTCAGTGCAAATCTTGCCAAACTGATAGATGCTTATGCCTTATGAAGTACAATGTTTTCTGCAATGCTGTAAGACAGTTTTTAATGTGTTAGAAGTTATATTCACAAAAACTAATGTTAGGACTTCAATGATCGAGATTGTCAGTTTACAGCTTTCTGAGTCCAGTAATGTTGAAATAGTGTTTCTGTTCAAATGAAGTGAAATCAAGCCCAAATCTGCTCAAAAGATTGTCTCTCTATTAGAGAAAGCTTTTTCATTCATTATTCAGTGCAAATCTTGCCAAACTGATAGATGCTTATGCCTTATGAAGTACAATGTTTTCTGCAATGCTGTAAGACAGTTTTTAATGTGTTAGAAGTTATATGCACAAAAACTAATGTTAGGACTTCAATGATCAAGATTGTCAGTTTACAGCTTTTGAGTCCAGTAATGCTGAAATAGTACTTCTGTTCAAATGAAGTGAAATCTAGCCCAAATCTGCTCAAAAGCTTGTCTCTCTATTAGAGAAAGCTGTTTCATTCAGTATTCAGTGCAAATCTTGCCAAACTGATAGATGCTTATGCCTTATGAAGTACAATGTTTTCTGCAATGCTGTAAAACAGTTTTTAATGTGTTAGAAGTTATATACACAAAAACTAATGTTAGGACTTCAGTGATCAAGATTGTCAGTTTACAGCTTTCTGAGTCCAGTAATGCTGAAATAGTACTTCTGTTCAAATGAAGTGAAATCTAGCCCAAATCTGCTCAAAAGCTTGTCTCTCTATTAGAGAAAGCTGTTTCATTCAGTATTCAGTGCAAATCTTGCCAAACTGATAGATGCTTATGCCTTATGAAGTACAATGTTTTCTGCAATGCTGTAAAACAGTTTTTAATGTGTTAGAAGTTATATACACAAAAACTAATGTTAGGACTTCAATGATCAAGATTGTCAGTTTACAGCTTTCTGAGTCCAGTAATGCTGAAACAGTACTTCTGTTCAAATGAAGTGAAATCTAGCCCAAATCTGCTCAAAAGCTTGTCTCTCTATTAGAGAAAGCTGTTTCATTCAGTATTCAGTGCAAATCTTGCCAAACTGACAGATGCTTATGCCTTATGAAGTACAATGTTTTCTGCAATGCTGTAAAACAGTTTTTAATGTGTTAGAAGTTATATACACAAAAACTAATGTTAGGACTTCAATGATCAAGATTGTCAGTTTACAGCTTTCTGAGTCCAGTAATGCTGAAATAGTACTTCTGTTCAAATGAAGTGAAATCTAGCCCAAATCTGCTCAAAAGCTTGTCTCTCTAATAGAGAAAGCTGTTTCATTCAGTATTCAGTGCAAATCTTGCCAAACTGATAGATGCTTATGCCATATGAAACACAATGTTTTCTGCAATGCTGTAAGACAGTTTTTAATGTGTTAGAAGTTATATGCACAAAAACTTATGTTAGGACTTCAATGATCAAGATTGTCAGTTCACAGCTTTCTGAGTCCAGTAATGCTGAAATAGTACTTCTGTTCAAATGAAGTGAAATCTAGCCCAAATCTGCTCAAAAGCTTGTCTCTCTATTAGAGAAAGCTGTTTCATTCAGTATTCAGTGCAAATCTTGCCAAACTGATAGATGCTTATGCCTTATGAAGTACAATGTTTTCTGCAATGCTGTAAAACAGTTTTTAATGTGTTAGAAGTTATATACACAAAAACTAATGTTAGGACTTCAGTGATCAAGATTGTCAGTTTACAGCTTTCTGAGTCCAGTAATGCTGAAATAGTACTTCTGTTCAAATGAAGTGAAATCTAGCCCAAATCTGCTCAAAAGCTTGTCTCTCTATTAGAGAAAGCTGTTTCATTCAGTATTCAGTGCAAATCTTGCCAAACTGATAGATGCTTATGCCTTATGAAGTACAATGTTTTCTGCAATGCTGTAAAACAGTTTTTAATGTGTTAGAAGTTATATACACAAAAACTAATGTTAGGACTTCAATGATCAAGATTGTCAGTTTACAGCTTTCTGAGTCCAGTAATGCTGAAACAGTACTTCTGTTCAAATGAAGTGAAATCTAGCCCAAATCTGCTCAAAAGCTTGTCTCTCTATTAGAGAAAGCTGTTTCATTCAGTATTCAGTGCAAATCTTGCCAAACTGACAGATGCTTATGCCTTATGAAGTACAATGTTTTCTGCAATGCTGTAAAACAGTTTTTAATGTGTTAGAAGTTATATACACAAAAACTAATGTTAGGACTTCAATGATCAAGATTGTCAGTTTACAGCTTTCTGAGTCCAGTAATGCTGAAATAGTACTTCTGTTCAAATGAAGTGAAATCAAGCCCAAATCTGCTCAAAAGCTTGTCTCTCCAATAGAGAAAGCTGTTTCATTCAGTATTCAGTGCAAATCTTGCCAAACTGATAGATGCTTATGCCTTATGAAGTACAATGTTTTCTGCAATGCTGTAAAACAGTTTTTAATGTGTTAGAAGTTATATACACAAAAACTAATGTTAGGACTTCAATGATCAAGATTGTCAGTTTACAGCTTTCTGAGTCCAGTAATGTTGAAATAGTGTTTCTGTTCAAATGAAGTGAAATCAAGCCCAAATCTGCTCAAAAGCTTGTCTCTCCAATAGAGAAAGCTGTTTCATTCAGTATTCAGTGCAAATCTTGCCAAACTGATAGATGCTTATGCCTTATGAAGTACAATGTTTTCTGCAATGCTGTAAGACAGTTTTTAATGTGTTAGAAGTTATATTCACAAAAACTAATGTTAGGACTTCAATGATCGAGATTGTCAGTTTACAGCTTTCTGAGTCCAGTAATGTTGAAATAGTGTTTCTGTTCAAATGAAGTGAAATCAAGCCCAAATCTGCTCAAAAGCTTGTCTCTCTATTAGAGAAAGCTTTTTCATTCATTATTCAGTGCAAATCTTGCCAAACTGATAGATGCTTATGCCTTATGAAGTACAATGTTTTCTGCAATGCTGTAAGACAGTTTTTAATGTGTTAGAAGTTATATGCACAAAAACTAATGTTAGGACTTCAATGATCAAGATTGTCAGTTTACAGCTTTCTGAGTCCAGTAATGCTGAAATAGTACTTCTGTTCAAATGAAGTGAAATCTAGCCCAAATCTGCTCAAAAGCTTGTCTCTCTATTAGAGAAAGCTGTTTCATTCAGTATTCAGTGCAAATCTTGCCAAACTGATAGATGCTTATGCCTTATGAAGTACAATGTTTTCTGCAATGCTGTAAAACAGTTTTTAATGTGTTAGAAGTTATATACACAAAAACTAATGTTAGGACTTCAGTGATCAAGATTGTCAGTTTACAGCTTTCTGAGTCCAGTAATGTTGAAATAGTGTTTCTGTTCAAATGAAGTGAAATCAAGCCCAAATCTGCTCAAAAGCTTGTCTCTCCAATAGAGAAAGCTGTTTCATTCAGTATTCAGTGCAAATCTTGCCAAACTGATAGATGCTTATGCCATATGAAACACAATGTTTTCTGCAATGCTGTAAGACAGTTTTTAATGTGTTAGAAGTTATATGCACAAAAACTTATGTTAGGACTTCAATGATCAAGATTGTCAGTTCACAGCTTTCTGAGTCCAGTAATGTTGAAATAGTGTTTCTGTTCAAATGAAGTGAAATCTAGCCCAAATCTGCTCAAAAGCTTGTCTCTCTATTAGAGAAAGCTGTTTCATTCAGTATTCAGTGCAAATCTTGCCAAACTGATAGATGCTTATGCCTTATGAAGTACAATGTTTTCTGCAATGCTGTAAAACAGTTTTTAATGTGTTAGAAGTTATATACACAAAAACTAATGTTAGGACTTCAGTGATCAAGATTGTCAGTTTACAGCTTTCTGAGTCCAGTAATGTTGAAATAGTGTTTCTGTTCAAATGAAGTGAAATCAAGCCCAAATCTGCTCAAAAGCTTGTCTCTCCAATAGAGAAAGCTGTTTCATTCAGTATTCAGTGCAAATCTTGCCAAACTGATAGATGCTTATGCCATATGAAACACAATGTTTTCTGCAATGCTGTAAGACAGTTTTTAATGTGTTAGAAGTTATATGCACAAAAACTTATGTTAGGACTTCAATGATCAAGATTGTCAGTTCACAGCTTTCTGAGTCCAGTAATGCTGAAATAGTACTTCTGTTCAAATGAAGTGAAATCTAGCCCAAATCTGCTCAAAAGCTTGTCTCTCTATTAGAGAAAGCTGTTTCATTCAGTATTCAGTGCAAATCTTGCCAAACTGATAGATTCTTATGCCTTATGAAGTACAATGTTTTCTGCAATGCTGTAAAACAGTTTTTAATGTGTTAGAAGTTATATACACAAAAACTAATGTTAGGACTTCAATGATCAAGATTGTCAGTTTACAGCTTTCTGAGTCCAGTAATGCTGAAACAGTACTTCTGTTCAAATGAAGTGAAATCTAGCCCAAATCTGCTCAAAAGCTTGTCTCTCTATTAGAGAAAGCTGTTTCATTCAGTATTCAGTGCAAATCTTGCCAAACTGATAGATGCTTATGCCTTATGAAGTACAATGTTTTCTGCAATGCTGTAAAACAGTTTTTAATGTGTTAGAAGTTATATACACAAAAACTAATGTTAGGACTTCAATGATCAAGATTGTCAGTTTACAGCTTTCTGAGTCCAGAAATGTTGAAATAGTGTTTCTGTTCAAATGAAGTGAAATCAAGCCCAAATCTGCTCAAAAGCTTGTCTCTCTAATAGAGAAAGCTGTTTCATTCAGTATTCAGTGCAAATCTTGCCAAACTGATAGATGCTTATGCCATATGAAATACAATGTTTTCTGCAATGCTGTAAGACAGTTTTTAATGTGTTAGAAGTTATATGCACAAAAACTAATGTTAGGACTTCAATGATCAAGATTGTCAGTTTACAGCTTTCTGAGTCCAGTAATGCTGAAATAGTACTTCTGTTCAAATGAAGTGAAATCTAGCCCAAATCTGCTCAAAAGCGTGTCTCTCTATTAGAGAAAGCTGTTTCATTCAGTATTCAGTGCAAATCTTGCCAAACTGATAGATGCTTATGCCTTATGAAGTACAATGTTTTCTGCAATGCTGTAAGACAGTTTTTAATGTGTTAGAAGTTATATTCACAAAAACTAATGTTAGGACTTCAATGATCGAGATTGTCAGTTTACAGCTTTCTGAGTCCAGTAATGTTGAAATAGTGTTTCTGTTCAAATGAAGTGAAATCAAGCCCAAATCTGCTCAAAAGCTTGTCTCTCTATTAGAGAAAGCTTTTTCATTCATTATTCAGTGCAAATCTTGCCAAACTGATAGATGCTTATGCCTTATGAAGTACAATGTTTTCTGCAATGCTGTAAGACAGTTTTTAATGTGTTAGAAGTTATATGCACAAAAACTAATGTTAGGACTTCAATGATCAAGATTGTCAGTTTACAGCTTTCTGAGTCCAGTAATGCTGAAATAGTACTTCTGTTCAAATGAAGTGAAATCTAGCCCAAATCTGCTCAAAAGCTTGTCTCTCTATTAGAGAAAGCTGTTTCATTCAGTATTCAGTGCAAATCTTGCCAAACTGATAGATGCTTATGCCTTATGAAGTACAATGTTTTCTGCAATGCTGTAAAACAGTTTTTAATGTGTTAGAAGTTATATACACAAAAACTAATGTTAGGACTTCAGTGATCAAGATTGTCAGTTTACAGCTTTCTGAGTCCAGTAATGTTGAAATAGTGTTTCTGTTCAAATGAAGTGAAATCAAGCCCAAATCTGCTCAAAAGCTTGTCTCTCCAATAGAGAAAGCTGTTTCATTCAGTATTCAGTGCAAATCTTGCCAAACTGATAGATGCTTATGCCATATGAAACACAATGTTTTCTGCAATGCTGTAAGACAGTTTTTAATGTGTTAGAAGTTATATGCACAAAAACTTATGTTAGGACTTCAATGATCAAGATTGTCAGTTCACAGCTTTCTGAGTCCAGTAATGTTGAAATAGTGTTTCTGTTCAAATGAAGTGAAATCAAGCCCAAATCTGCTCAAAAGCTTGTCTCTCTATTAGAGAAAGCTGTTTCATTCATTATTCAGTGCAAATCTTGCCAAACTGATAGATGCTTATGCCTTATGAAGTACAATGTTTTCTGCAATGCTGTAAGACAGTTTTTAATGTGTTAGAAGTTATATGCACAAAAACTAATGTTAGGACTTCAATGATCAAGATTGTCAGTTTACAGCTTTCTGAGTCCAGTAATGCTGAAATAGTACTTCTGTTCAAATGAAGTGAAATCTAGCCCAAATCTGCTCAAAAGCTTGTCTCTCTATTAGAGAAAGCTGTTTCATTCAGTATTCAGTGCAAATCTTGCCAAACTGATAGATGCTTATGCCTTATGAAGTACAATGTTTTCTGCAATGCTGTAAAACAGTTTTTAATGTGTTAGAAGTTATATACACAAAAACTAATGTTAGGACTTCAGTGATCAAGATTGTCAGTTTACAGCTTTCTGAGTCCAGTAATGTTGAAATAGTGTTTCTGTTCAAATGAAGTGAAATCAAGCCCAAATCTGCTCAAAAGCTTGTCTCTCCAATAGAGAAAGCTGTTTCATTCAGTATTCAGTGCAAATCTTGCCAAACTGATAGATGCTTATGCCATATGAAACACAATGTTTTCTGCAATGCTGTAAGACAGTTTTTAATGTGTTAGAAGTTATATGCACAAAAACTTATGTTAGGACTTCAATGATCAAGATTGTCAGTTCACAGCTTTCTGAGTCCAGTAATGCTGAAATAGTACTTCTGTTCAAATGAAGTGAAATCTAGCCCAAATCTGCTCAAAAGCTTGTCTCTCTATTAGAGAAAGCTGTTTCATTCAGTATTCAGTGCAAATCTTGCCAAACTGATAGATTCTTATGCCTTATGAAGTACAATGTTTTCTGCAATGCTGTAAAACAGTTTTTAATGTGTTAGAAGTTATATACACAAAAACTAATGTTAGGACTTCAATGATCAAGATTGTCAGTTTACAGCTTTCTGAGTCCAGTAATGCTGAAACAGTACTTCTGTTCAAATGAAGTGAAATCTAGCCCAAATCTGCTCAAAAGCTTGTCTCTCTATTAGAGAAAGCTGTTTCATTCAGTATTCAGTGCAAATCTTGCCAAACTGATAGATGCTTATGCCTTATGAAGTACAATGTTTTCTGCAATGCTGTAAAACAGTTTTTAATGTGTTAGAAGTTATATACACAAAAACTAATGTTAGGACTTCAATGATCAAGATTGTCAGTTTACAGCTTTCTGAGTCCAGAAATGTTGAAATAGTGTTTCTGTTCAAATGAAGTGAAATCAAGCCCAAATCTGCTCAAAAGCTTGTCTCTCTAATAGAGAAAGCTGTTTCATTCAGTATTCAGTGCAAATCTTGCCAAACTGATAGATGCTTATGCCATATGAAATACAATGTTTTCTGCAATGCTGTAAGACAGTTTTTAATGTGTTAGAAGTTATATGCACAAAAACTAATGTTAGGACTTCAATGATCAAGATTGTCAGTTTACAGCTTTCTGAGTCCAGTAATGCTGAAATAGTACTTCTGTTCAAATGAAGTGAAATCTAGCCCAAATCTGCTCAAAAGCGTGTCTCTCTATTAGAGAAAGCTGTTTCATTCAGTATTCAGTGCAAATCTTGCCAAACTGATAGATGCTTATGCCTTATGAAGTACAATGTTTTCTGCAATGCTGTAAGACAGTTTTTAATGTGTTAGAAGTTATATGCACAAAAACTAATGTTAGGACTTCAATGATCAAGATTGTCAGTTTACAGCTTTCTGAGTCCAGTAATGCTGAAATAGTACTTCTGTTCAAATGAAGTGAAATCTAGCCCAAATCTGCTCAAAAGCTTGTCTCTCTATTAGAGAAAGCTGTTTCATTCAGTATTCAGTGCAAATCTTGCCAAACTGATAGATGCTTATGCCTTATGAAGTACAATGTTTTCTGCAATGCTGTAAAACAGTTTTTAATGTGTTAGAAGTTATATACACAAAAACTAATGTTAGGACTTCAATGATCAAGATTGTCAGTTTACAGCTTTCTGAGTCCAGTAATGTTGAAATAGTGTTTCTGTTCAAATGAAGTGAAATCAAGCCCAAATCTGCTCAAAAGCTTGTCTCTCCAATAGAGAAAGCTGTTTCATTCAGTATTCAGTGCAAATCTTGCCAAACTGATAGATGCTTATGCCTTATGAAGTACAATGTTTTCTGCAATGCTGTAAGACAGTTTTTAATGTGTTAGAAGTTATATTCACAAAAACTAATGTTAGGACTTCAATGATCGAGATTGTCAGTTTACAGCTTTCTGAGTCCAGTAATGTTGAAATAGTGTTTCTGTTCAAATGAAGTGAAATCTAGCCCAAATCTGCTCAAAAGCTTGTCTCTCTATTAGAGAAAGCTTTTTCATTCATTATTCAGTGCAAATCTTGCCAAACTGATAGATGCTTATGCCTTATGAAGTACAATGTTTTCTGCAATGCTGTAAGACAGTTTTTAATGTGTTAGAAGTTATATGCACAAAAACTAATGTTAGGACTTCAATGATCAAGATTGTCAGTTTACAGCTTTCTGAGTCCAGTAATGCTGAAATAGTACTTCTGTTCAAATGAAGTGAAATCTAGCCCAAATCTGCTCAAAAGCTTGTCTCTCTATTAGAGAAAGCTGTTTCATTCAGTATTCAGTGCAAATCTTGCCAAACTGATAGATGCTTATGCCTTATGAAGTACAATGTTTTCTGCAATGCTGTAAAACAGTTTTTAATGTGTTAGAAGTTATATACACAAAAACTAATATTAGGACTTCAGTGATCAAGATTGTCAGTTTACAGCTTTCTGAGTCCAGTAATGTTGAAATAGTGTTTCTGTTCAAATGAATTGAAATCAAGCCCAAATCTGCTCAAAAGCTTGTCTCTCCAATAGAGAAAGCTGTTTCATTCAGTATTCAGTGCAAATCTTGCCAAACTGATAGATGCTTATGCCTTATGAAGTACAATGTTTTCTGCAATGCTGTAAGACAGTTTTTAATTTGTTAGAAGTTATATTCACAAAAACTAATGTTAGGACTTCAATGATCAAGATTGTCAGTTTACAGCTTTCTGAGTCCAGTAATGTTGAAATAGTGTTTCTGTTCAAATGAAGTGAAATCAAGCCCAAATCTGCTCAAAAGCTTGTCTCTCTAATAGAGAAAGCTGTTTCATTCAGTATTCAGTGCAAATCTTGCCAAACTGATAGATGCTTATGCCTTATGAAGTACAATGTTTTCTGCAATGCTGTAAAACAGTTTTTAATGTGTTAGAAGTTATATACACAAAAACTAATGTTAGGACTTCAATGATCAAGATTGTCAGTTTACAGCTTTATGAGTCCAGTAATGCTGAAATAGTACTTCTGTTCAAATGAAGTGAAATCTAGCCCAAATCTGCTCAAAAGCTTGTCTCTCTATTAGAGAAAGCTGTTTCATTCAGTATTCAGTGCAAATCTTGCCAAACTGATAGATGCTTATGCCTTATGAAGTACAATGTTTTCTGCAATGCTGTAAAACAGTTTTTAATGTGTTAGAAGTTATATACACAAAAACTAATGTTAGGACTTCAATGATCAAGATTGTCAGTTTACAGCTTTCTGAGTCCAGTAATGCTGAAACAGTACTTCTGTTCAAATGAAGTGAAATCTAGCCCAAATCTGCTCAAAAGCTTGTCTCTCTAATAGAGAAAGCTATTTCATTCAGTATTCAGTGCAAATCTTGCCAAACTGATAGATGCTTATGCCTTATGAAGTACAATGTTTTCTGCAATGCTGTAAGACAGTTTTTAATGTGTTAGAAGTTATATGCACAAAAACGTATGTTAGGACCTCAATGATCAAGATTGTCAGTTTACAGCTTTCTGAGTCCAGAAATGTTGAAATAGTGTTTCTGTTCAAATGAAGTGAAATCAAGCCCAAATCTGCTCAAAAGCTTGTCTCTCTAATAGAGAAAGCTGTTTCATTCAGTATTCAGTGCAAATCTTGCCAAACTGATAGATGCTTATGCCTTATGAAATACAATGTTTTCTGCAATGCTGTAAAACAGTTTTTAATGTGTTAGAAGTTATATGCACAAAAACTAATGTTAGGACTTCAATGATCAAGATTGTCAGTTTACAGCTTTCTGAGTCCAGTAATGCTGAAATAGTACTTCTGTTCAAATGAAGTGAAATCTAGCCCAAATCTGCTCAAAAGCGTGTCTCTCTATTAGAGAAAGCTGTTTCATTCAGTATTCAGTGCAAATCTTGCCAAACTGATAGATGCTTATGCCTTATGAAGTACAATGTTTTCTGCAATGCTGTAAGACAGTTTTTAATGTGTTAGAAGTTATATGCACAAAAACTAATGTTAGGACTTCAATGATCAAGATTGTCAGTTTACAGCTTTCTGAGTCCAGTAATGCTGAAATAGTACTTCTGTTCAAATGAAGTGAAATCTAGCCCAAATCTGCTCAAAAGCTTGTCTCTCTATTAGAGAAAGCTGTTTCATTCAGTATTCAGTGCAAATCTTGCCAAACTGATAGATGCTTATGCCTTATGAAGTACAATGTTTTCTGCAATGCTGTAAAACAGTTTTTAATGTGTTAGAAGTTATATACACAAAAACTAATGTTAGGACTTCAATGATCAAGATTGTCAGTTTACAGCTTTCTGAGTCCAGTAATGTTGAAATAGTGTTTCTGTTCAAATGAAGTGAAATCAAGCCCAAATCTGCTCAAAAGCTTGTCTCTCCAATAGAGAAAGCTGTTTCATTCAGTATTCAGTGCAAATCTTGCCAAACTGATAGATGCTTATGCCTTATGAAGTACAATGTTTTCTGCAATGCTGTAAGACAGTTTTTAATTTGTTAGAAGTTATATTCACAAAAACTAATGTTAGGACTTCAATGATCGAGATTGTCAGTTTACAGCTTTCTGAGTCCAGTAATGTTGAAATAGTGTTTCTGTTCAAATGAAGTGAAATCAAGCCCAAATCTGCTCAAAAGATTGTCTCTCTATTAGAGAAAGCTTTTTCATTCATTATTCAGTGCAAATCTTGCCAAACTGATAGATGCTTATGCCTTATGAAGTACAATGTTTTCTGCAATGCTGTAAGACAGTTTTTAATGTGTTAGAAGTTATATGCACAAAAACTAATGTTAGGACTTCAATGATCAAGATTGTCAGTTTACAGCTTTCTGAGTCCAGTAATGCTGAAATAGTACTTCTGTTCAAATGAAGTGAAATCTAGCCCAAATCTGCTCAAAAGCTTGTCTCTCTATTAGAGAAAGCTGTTTCATTCAGTATTCAGTGCAAATCTTGCCAAACTGATAGATGCTTATGCCTTATGAAGTACAATGTTTTCTGCAATGCTGTAAAACAGTTTTTAATGTGTTAGAAGTTATATACACAAAAACTAATGTTAGGACTTCAGTGATCAAGATTGTCAGTTTACAGCTTTCTGAGTCCAGTAATGCTGAAATAGTACTTCTGTTCAAATGAAGTGAAATCTAGCCCAAATCTGCTCAAAAGCGTGTCTCTCTATTAGAGAAAGCTGTTTCATTCAGTATTCAGTGCAAATCTTGCCAAACTGATAGATGCTTATGCCTTATGAAGTACAATGTTTTCTGCAATGCTGTAAAACAGTTTTTAATGTGTTAGAAGTTATATACACAAAAACTAATGTTAGGACTTCAATGATCAAGATTGTCAGTTTACAGCTTTCTGAGTCCAGTAATGCTGAAACAGTACTTCTGTTCAAATGAAGTGAAATCTAGCCCAAATCTGCTCAAAAGCTTGTCTCTCTATTAGAGAAAGCTGTTTCATTCAGTATTCAGTGCAAATCTTGCCAAACTGACAGATGCTTATGCCTTATGAAGTACAATGTTTTCTGCAATGCTGTAAAACAGTTTTTAATGTGTTAGAAGTTATATACACAAAAACTAATGTTAGGACTTCAATGATCAAGATTGTCAGTTTACAGCTTTCTGAGTCCAGTAATGCTGAAATAGTACTTCTGTTCAAATGAAGTGAAATCTAGCCCAAATCTGCTCAAAAGCTTGTCTCTCTAATAGAGAAAGCTGTTTCATTCAGTATTCAGTGCAAATCTTGCCAAACTGATAGATGCTTATGCCATATGAAACACAATGTTTTCTGCAATGCTGTAAGACAGTTTTTAATGTGTTAGAAGTTATATGCACAAAAACTTATGTTAGGACTTCAATGATCAAGATTGTCAGTTCACAGCTTTCTGAGTCCAGTAATGCTGAAATAGTACTTCTGTTCAAATGAAGTGAAATCTAGCCCAAATCTGCTCAAAAGCTTGTCTCTCTATTAGAGAAAGCTGTTTCATTCAGTATTCAGTGCAAATCTTGCCAAACTGATAGATGCTTATGCCTTATGAAGTACAATGTTTTCTGCAATGCTGTAAAACAGTTTTTAATGTGTTAGAAGTTATATACACAAAAACTAATGTTAGGACTTCAGTGATCAAGATTGTCAGTTTACAGCTTTCTGAGTCCAGTAATGCTGAAATAGTACTTCTGTTCAAATGAAGTGAAATCTAGCCCAAATCTGCTCAAAAGCTTGTCTCTCTATTAGAGAAAGCTGTTTCATTCAGTATTCAGTGCAAATCTTGCCAAACTGATAGATGCTTATGCCTTATGAAGTACAATGTTTTCTGCAATGCTGTAAAACAGTTTTTAATGTGTTAGAAGTTATATACACAAAAACTAATGTTAGGACTTCAATGATCAAGATTGTCAGTTTACAGCTTTCTGAGTCCAGTAATGCTGAAACAGTACTTCTGTTCAAATGAAGTGAAATCTAGCCCAAATCTGCTCAAAAGCTTGTCTCTCTATTAGAGAAAGCTGTTTCATTCAGTATTCAGTGCAAATCTTGCCAAACTGACAGATGCTTATGCCTTATGAAGTACAATGTTTTCTGCAATGCTGTAAAACAGTTTTTAATGTGTTAGAAGTTATATACACAAAAACTAATGTTAGGACTTCAATGATCAAGATTGTCAGTTTACAGCTTTCTGAGTCCAGTAATGCTGAAATAGTACTTCTGTTCAAATGAAGTGAAATCAAGCCCAAATCTGCTCAAAAGCTTGTCTCTCCAATAGAGAAAGCTGTTTCATTCAGTATTCAGTGCAAATCTTGCCAAACTGATAGATGCTTATGCCTTATGAAGTACAATGTTTTCTGCAATGCTGTAAAACAGTTTTTAATGTGTTAGAAGTTATATACACAAAAACTAATGTTAGGACTTCAATGATCAAGATTGTCAGTTTACAGCTTTCTGAGTCCAGTAATGTTGAAATAGTGTTTCTGTTCAAATGAAGTGAAATCAAGCCCAAATCTGCTCAAAAGCTTGTCTCTCCAATAGAGAAAGCTGTTTCATTCAGTATTCAGTGCAAATCTTGCCAAACTGATAGATGCTTATGCCTTATGAAGTACAATGTTTTCTGCAATGCTGTAAGACAGTTTTTAATGTGTTAGAAGTTATATTCACAAAAACTAATGTTAGGACTTCAATGATCGAGATTGTCAGTTTACAGCTTTCTGAGTCCAGTAATGTTGAAATAGTGTTTCTGTTCAAATGAAGTGAAATCAAGCCCAAATCTGCTCAAAAGCTTGTCTCTCTATTAGAGAAAGCTTTTTCATTCATTATTCAGTGCAAATCTTGCCAAACTGATAGATGCTTATGCCTTATGAAGTACAATGTTTTCTGCAATGCTGTAAGACAGTTTTTAATGTGTTAGAAGTTATATGCACAAAAACTAATGTTAGGACTTCAATGATCAAGATTGTCAGTTTACAGCTTTCTGAGTCCAGTAATGCTGAAATAGTACTTCTGTTCAAATGAAGTGAAATCTAGCCCAAATCTGCTCAAAAGCTTGTCTCTCTATTAGAGAAAGCTGTTTCATTCAGTATTCAGTGCAAATCTTGCCAAACTGATAGATGCTTATGCCTTATGAAGTACAATGTTTTCTGCAATGCTGTAAAACAGTTTTTAATGTGTTAGAAGTTATATACACAAAAACTAATGTTAGGACTTCAGTGATCAAGATTGTCAGTTTACAGCTTTCTGAGTCCAGTAATGTTGAAATAGTGTTTCTGTTCAAATGAAGTGAAATCAAGCCCAAATCTGCTCAAAAGCTTGTCTCTCCAATAGAGAAAGCTGTTTCATTCAGTATTCAGTGCAAATCTTGCCAAACTGATAGATGCTTATGCCATATGAAACACAATGTTTTCTGCAATGCTGTAAGACAGTTTTTAATGTGTTAGAAGTTATATGCACAAAAACTTATGTTAGGACTTCAATGATCAAGATTGTCAGTTCACAGCTTTCTGAGTCCAGTAATGTTGAAATAGTGTTTCTGTTCAAATGAAGTGAAATCAAGCCCAAATCTGCTCAAAAGCTTGTCTCTCTATTAGAGAAAGCTGTTTCATTCATTATTCAGTGCAAATCTTGCCAAACTGATAGATGCTTATGCCTTATGAAGTACAATGTTTTCTGCAATGCTGTAAGACAGTTTTTAATGTGTTAGAAGTTATATGCACAAAAACTAATGTTAGGACTTCAATGATCAAGATTGTCAGTTTACAGCTTTCTGAGTCCAGTAATGCTGAAATAGTACTTCTGTTCAAATGAAGTGAAATCTAGCCCAAATCTGCTCAAAAGCTTGTCTCTCTATTAGAGAAAGCTGTTTCATTCAGTATTCAGTGCAAATCTTGCCAAACTGATAGATGCTTATGCCTTATGAAGTACAATGTTTTCTGCAATGCTGTAAAACAGTTTTTAATGTGTTAGAAGTTATATACACAAAAACTAATGTTAGGACTTCAGTGATCAAGATTGTCAGTTTACAGCTTTCTGAGTCCAGTAATGTTGAAATAGTGTTTCTGTTCAAATGAAGTGAAATCAAGCCCAAATCTGCTCAAAAGCTTGTCTCTCCAATAGAGAAAGCTGTTTCATTCAGTATTCAGTGCAAATCTTGCCAAACTGATAGATGCTTATGCCATATGAAACACAATGTTTTCTGCAATGCTGTAAGACAGTTTTTAATGTGTTAGAAGTTATATGCACAAAAACTTATGTTAGGACTTCAATGATCAAGATTGTCAGTTCACAGCTTTCTGAGTCCAGTAATGCTGAAATAGTACTTCTGTTCAAATGAAGTGAAATCTAGCCCAAATCTGCTCAAAAGCTTGTCTCTCTATTAGAGAAAGCTGTTTCATTCAGTATTCAGTGCAAATCTTGCCAAACTGATAGATTCTTATGCCTTATGAAGTACAATGTTTTCTGCAATGCTGTAAAACAGTTTTTAATGTGTTAGAAGTTATATACACAAAAACTAATGTTAGGACTTCAATGATCAAGATTGTCAGTTTACAGCTTTCTGAGTCCAGTAATGCTGAAACAGTACTTCTGTTCAAATGAAGTGAAATCTAGCCCAAATCTGCTCAAAAGCTTGTCTCTCTATTAGAGAAAGCTGTTTCATTCAGTATTCAGTGCAAATCTTGCCAAACTGATAGATGCTTATGCCTTATGAAGTACAATGTTTTCTGCAATGCTGTAAAACAGTTTTTAATGTGTTAGAAGTTATATACACAAAAACTAATGTTAGGACTTCAATGATCAAGATTGTCAGTTTACAGCTTTCTGAGTCCAGTAATGTTGAAATAGTGTTTCTGTTCAAATGAAGTGAAATCAAGCCCAAATCTGCTCAAAAGCTTGTCTCTCCAATAGAGAAAGCTGTTTCATTCAGTATTCAGTGCAAATCTTGCCAAACTGATAGATGCTTATGCCTTATGAAGTACAATGTTTTCTGCAATGCTGTAAGACAGTTTTTAATGTGTTAGAAGTTATATTCACAAAAACTAATGTTAGGACTTCAATGATCGAGATTGTCAGTTTACAGCTTTCTGAGTCCAGTAATGTTGAAATAGTGTTTCTGTTCAAATGAAGTGAAATCAAGCCCAAATCTGCTCAAAAGCTTGTCTCTCTATTAGAGAAAGCTTTTTCATTCATTATTCAGTGCAAATCTTGCCAAACTGATAGATGCTTATGCCTTATGAAGTACAATGTTTTCTGCAATGCTGTAAGACAGTTTTTAATGTGTTAGAAGTTATATGCACAAAAACTAATGTTAGGACTTCAATGATCAAGATTGTCAGTTTACAGCTTTCTGAGTCCAGTAATGCTGAAATAGTACTTCTGTTCAAATGAAGTGAAATCTAGCCCAAATCTGCTCAAAAGCTTGTCTCTCTATTAGAGAAAGCTGTTTCATTCAGTATTCAGTGCAAATCTTGCCAAACTGATAGATGCTTATGCCTTATGAAGTACAATGTTTTCTGCAATGCTGTAAAACAGTTTTTAATGTGTTAGAAGTTATATACACAAAAACTAATGTTAGGACTTCAGTGATCAAGATTGTCAGTTTACAGCTTTCTGAGTCCAGTAATGTTGAAATAGTGTTTCTGTTCAAATGAAGTGAAATCAAGCCCAAATCTGCTCAAAAGCTTGTCTCTCCAATAGAGAAAGCTGTTTCATTCAGTATTCAGTGCAAATCTTGCCAAACTGATAGATGCTTATGCCATATGAAACACAATGTTTTCTGCAATGCTGTAAGACAGTTTTTAATGTGTTAGAAGTTATATGCACAAAAACTTATGTTAGGACTTCAATGATCAAGATTGTCAGTTCACAGCTTTCTGAGTCCAGTAATGTTGAAATAGTGTTTCTGTTCAAATGAAGTGAAATCAAGCCCAAATCTGCTCAAAAGCTTGTCTCTCTATTAGAGAAAGCTGTTTCATTCATTATTCAGTGCAAATCTTGCCAAACTGATAGATGCTTATGCCTTATGAAGTACAATGTTTTCTGCAATGCTGTAAGACAGTTTTTAATGTGTTAGAAGTTATATGCACAAAAACTAATGTTAGGACTTCAATGATCAAGATTGTCAGTTTACAGCTTTCTGAGTCCAGTAATGCTGAAATAGTACTTCTGTTCAAATGAAGTGAAATCTAGCCCAAATCTGCTCAAAAGCTTGTCTCTCTATTAGAGAAAGCTGTTTCATTCAGTATTCAGTGCAAATCTTGCCAAACTGATAGATGCTTATGCCTTATGAAGTACAATGTTTTCTGCAATGCTGTAAAACAGTTTTTAATGTGTTAGAAGTTATATACACAAAAACTAATGTTAGGACTTCAGTGATCAAGATTGTCAGTTTACAGCTTTCTGAGTCCAGTAATGTTGAAATAGTGTTTCTGTTCAAATGAAGTGAAATCAAGCCCAAATCTGCTCAAAAGCTTGTCTCTCCAATAGAGAAAGCTGTTTCATTCAGTATTCAGTGCAAATCTTGCCAAACTGATAGATGCTTATGCCATATGAAACACAATGTTTTCTGCAATGCTGTAAGACAGTTTTTAATGTGTTAGAAGTTATATGCACAAAAACTTATGTTAGGACTTCAATGATCAAGATTGTCAGTTCACAGCTTTCTGAGTCCAGTAATGCTGAAATAGTACTTCTGTTCAAATGAAGTGAAATCTAGCCCAAATCTGCTCAAAAGCTTGTCTCTCTATTAGAGAAAGCTGTTTCATTCAGTATTCAGTGCAAATCTTGCCAAACTGATAGATTCTTATGCCTTATGAAGTACAATGTTTTCTGCAATGCTGTAAAACAGTTTTTAATGTGTTAGAAGTTATATACACAAAAACTAATGTTAGGACTTCAATGATCAAGATTGTCAGTTTACAGCTTTCTGAGTCCAGTAATGCTGAAACAGTACTTCTGTTCAAATGAAGTGAAATCTAGCCCAAATCTGCTCAAAAGCTTGTCTCTCTATTAGAGAAAGCTGTTTCATTCAGTATTCAGTGCAAATCTTGCCAAACTGATAGATGCTTATGCCTTATGAAGTACAATGTTTTCTGCAATGCTGTAAAACAGTTTTTAATGTGTTAGAAGTTATATACACAAAAACTAATGTTAGGACTTCAATGATCAAGATTGTCAGTTTACAGCTTTCTGAGTCCAGAAATGTTGAAATAGTGTTTCTGTTCAAATGAAGTGAAATCAAGCCCAAATCTGCTCAAAAGCTTGTCTCTCTAATAGAGAAAGCTGTTTCATTCAGTATTCAGTGCAAATCTTGCCAAACTGATAGATGCTTATGCCATATGAAATACAATGTTTTCTGCAATGCTGTAAGACAGTTTTTAATGTGTTAGAAGTTATATGCACAAAAACTAATGTTAGGACTTCAATGATCAAGATTGTCAGTTTACAGCTTTCTGAGTCCAGTAATGCTGAAATAGTACTTCTGTTCAAATGAAGTGAAATCTAGCCCAAATCTGCTCAAAAGCGTGTCTCTCTATTAGAGAAAGCTGTTTCATTCAGTATTCAGTGCAAATCTTGCCAAACTGATAGATGCTTATGCCTTATGAAGTACAATGTTTTCTGCAATGCTGTAAGACAGTTTTTAATGTGTTAGAAGTTATATTCACAAAAACTAATGTTAGGACTTCAATGATCGAGATTGTCAGTTTACAGCTTTCTGAGTCCAGTAATGTTGAAATAGTGTTTCTGTTCAAATGAAGTGAAATCAAGCCCAAATCTGCTCAAAAGCTTGTCTCTCTATTAGAGAAAGCTTTTTCATTCATTATTCAGTGCAAATCTTGCCAAACTGATAGATGCTTATGCCTTATGAAGTACAATGTTTTCTGCAATGCTGTAAGACAGTTTTTAATGTGTTAGAAGTTATATGCACAAAAACTAATGTTAGGACTTCAATGATCAAGATTGTCAGTTTACAGCTTTCTGAGTCCAGTAATGCTGAAATAGTACTTCTGTTCAAATGAAGTGAAATCTAGCCCAAATCTGCTCAAAAGCTTGTCTCTCTATTAGAGAAAGCTGTTTCATTCAGTATTCAGTGCAAATCTTGCCAAACTGATAGATGCTTATGCCTTATGAAGTACAATGTTTTCTGCAATGCTGTAAAACAGTTTTTAATGTGTTAGAAGTTATATACACAAAAACTAATGTTAGGACTTCAGTGATCAAGATTGTCAGTTTACAGCTTTCTGAGTCCAGTAATGTTGAAATAGTGTTTCTGTTCAAATGAAGTGAAATCAAGCCCAAATCTGCTCAAAAGCTTGTCTCTCCAATAGAGAAAGCTGTTTCATTCAGTATTCAGTGCAAATCTTGCCAAACTGATAGATGCTTATGCCATATGAAACACAATGTTTTCTGCAATGCTGTAAGACAGTTTTTAATGTGTTAGAAGTTATATGCACAAAAACTTATGTTAGGACTTCAATGATCAAGATTGTCAGTTCACAGCTTTCTGAGTCCAGTAATGTTGAAATAGTGTTTCTGTTCAAATGAAGTGAAATCAAGCCCAAATCTGCTCAAAAGCTTGTCTCTCTATTAGAGAAAGCTGTTTCATTCATTATTCAGTGCAAATCTTGCCAAACTGATAGATGCTTATGCCTTATGAAGTACAATGTTTTCTGCAATGCTGTAAGACAGTTTTTAATGTGTTAGAAGTTATATGCACAAAAACTAATGTTAGGACTTCAATGATCAAGATTGTCAGTTTACAGCTTTCTGAGTCCAGTAATGCTGAAATAGTACTTCTGTTCAAATGAAGTGAAATCTAGCCCAAATCTGCTCAAAAGCTTGTCTCTCTATTAGAGAAAGCTGTTTCATTCAGTATTCAGTGCAAATCTTGCCAAACTGATAGATGCTTATGCCTTATGAAGTACAATGTTTTCTGCAATGCTGTAAAACAGTTTTTAATGTGTTAGAAGTTATATACACAAAAACTAATGTTAGGACTTCAGTGATCAAGATTGTCAGTTTACAGCTTTCTGAGTCCAGTAATGTTGAAATAGTGTTTCTGTTCAAATGAAGTGAAATCAAGCCCAAATCTGCTCAAAAGCTTGTCTCTCCAATAGAGAAAGCTGTTTCATTCAGTATTCAGTGCAAATCTTGCCAAACTGATAGATGCTTATGCCATATGAAACACAATGTTTTCTGCAATGCTGTAAGACAGTTTTTAATGTGTTAGAAGTTATATGCACAAAAACTTATGTTAGGACTTCAATGATCAAGATTGTCAGTTCACAGCTTTCTGAGTCCAGTAATGCTGAAATAGTACTTCTGTTCAAATGAAGTGAAATCTAGCCCAAATCTGCTCAAAAGCTTGTCTCTCTATTAGAGAAAGCTGTTTCATTCAGTATTCAGTGCAAATCTTGCCAAACTGATAGATTCTTATGCCTTATGAAGTACAATGTTTTCTGCAATGCTGTAAAACAGTTTTTAATGTGTTAGAAGTTATATACACAAAAACTAATGTTAGGACTTCAATGATCAAGATTGTCAGTTTACAGCTTTCTGAGTCCAGTAATGCTGAAACAGTACTTCTGTTCAAATGAAGTGAAATCTAGCCCAAATCTGCTCAAAAGCTTGTCTCTCTAATAGAGAAAGCTGTTTCATTCAGTATTCAGTGCAAATCTTGCCAAACTGATAGATGCTTATGCCTTATGAAATACAATGTTTTCTGCAATGCTGTAAAACAGTTTTTAATGTGTTAGAAGTTATATGCACAAAAACTAATGTTAGGACTTCAATGATCAAGATTGTCAGTTTACAGCTTTCTGAGTCCAGTAATGCTGAAATAGTACTTCTGTTCAAATGAAGTGAAATCTAGCCCAAATCTGCTCAAAAGCGTGTCTCTCTATTAGAGAAAGCTGTTTCATTCAGTATTCAGTGCAAATCTTGCCAAACTGATAGATGCTTATGCCTTATGAAGTACAATGTTTTCTGCAATGCTGTAAGACAGTTTTTAATGTGTTAGAAGTTATATGCACAAAAACTAATGTTAGGACTTCAATGATCAAGATTGTCAGTTTACAGCTTTCTGAGTCCAGTAATGCTGAAATAGTACTTCTGTTCAAATGAAGTGAAATCTAGCCCAAATCTGCTCAAAAGCTTGTCTCTCTATTAGAGAAAGCTGTTTCATTCAGTATTCAGTGCAAATCTTGCCAAACTGATAGATGCTTATGCCTTATGAAGTACAATGTTTTCTGCAATGCTGTAAAACAGTTTTTAATGTGTTAGAAGTTATATACACAAAAACTAATGTTAGGACTTCAATGATCAAGATTGTCAGTTTACAGCTTTCTGAGTCCAGTAATGTTGAAATAGTGTTTCTGTTCAAATGAAGTGAAATCAAGCCCAAATCTGCTCAAAAGCTTGTCTCTCCAATAGAGAAAGCTGTTTCATTCAGTATTCAGTGCAAATCTTGCCAAACTGATAGATGCTTATGCCTTATGAAGTACAATGTTTTCTGCAATGCTGTAAGACAGTTTTTAATTTGTTAGAAGTTATATTCACAAAAACTAATGTTAGGACTTCAATGATCGAGATTGTCAGTTTACAGCTTTCTGAGTCCAGTAATGTTGAAATAGTGTTTCTGTTCAAATGAAGTGAAATCAAGCCCAAATCTGCTCAAAAGATTGTCTCTCTATTAGAGAAAGCTTTTTCATTCATTATTCAGTGCAAATCTTGCCAAACTGATAGATGCTTATGCCTTATGAAGTACAATGTTTTCTGCAATGCTGTAAGACAGTTTTTAATGTGTTAGAAGTTATATGCACAAAAACTAATGTTAGGACTTCAATGATCAAGATTGTCAGTTTACAGCTTTCTGAGTCCAGTAATGCTGAAATAGTACTTCTGTTCAAATGAAGTGAAATCTAGCCCAAATCTGCTCAAAAGCTTGTCTCTCTATTAGAGAAAGCTGTTTCATTCAGTATTCAGTGCAAATCTTGCCAAACTGATAGATGCTTATGCCTTATGAAGTACAATGTTTTCTGCAATGCTGTAAAACAGTTTTTAATGTGTTAGAAGTTATATACACAAAAACTAATGTTAGGACTTCAGTGATCAAGATTGTCAGTTTACAGCTTTCTGAGTCCAGTAATGCTGAAATAGTACTTCTGTTCAAATGAAGTGAAATCTAGCCCAAATCTGCTCAAAAGCGTGTCTCTCTATTAGAGAAAGCTGTTTCATTCAGTATTCAGTGCAAATCTTGCCAAACTGATAGATGCTTATGCCTTATGAAGTACAATGTTTTCTGCAATGCTGTAAAGACAGTTTTTAATGTGTTAGAAGTTATATGCACAAAAACTAATGTTAGGACTTCAATGATCAAGATTGTCAGTTTACAGCTTTCTGAGTCCAGTAATGCTGAAATAGTACTTCTGTTCAAATGAAGTGAAATCTAGCCCAAATCTGCTCAAAAGCTTGTCTCTCTATTAGAGAAAGCTGTTTCATTCAGTATTCAGTGCAAATCTTGCCAAACTGATAGATGCTTATGCCTTATGAAGTACAATGTTTTCTGCAATGCTGTAAAACAGTTTTTAATGTGTTAGAAGTTATATACACAAAAACTAATGTTAGGACTTCAATGATCAAGATTGTCAGTTTACAGCTTTCTGAGTCCAGTAATGTTGAAATAGTGTTTCTGTTCAAATGAAGTGAAATCAAGCCCAAATCTGCTCAAAAGCTTGTCTCTCCAATAGAGAAAGCTGTTTCATTCAGTATTCAGTGCAAATCTTGCCAAACTGATAGATGCTTATGCCTTATGAAGTACAATGTTTTCTGCAATGCTGTAAAACAGTTTTTAATGTGTTAGAAGTTATATACACAAAAACTAATGTTAGGACTTCAATGATCAAGATTGTCAGTTTACAGCTTTATGAGTCCAGTAATGCTGAAATAGTACTTCTGTTCAAATGAAGTGAAATCTAGCCCAAATCTGCTCAAAAGCGTGTCTCTCTATTAGAGAAAGCTGTTTCATTCAGTATTCAGTGCAAATCTTGCCAAACTGATAGATGCTTATGCCTTATGAAGTACAATGTTTTCTGCAATGCTGTAAGACAGTTTTTAATGTGTTAGAAGTTATATGCACAAAAACTAATGTTAGGACTTCAATGATCAAGATTGTCAGTTTACAGCTTTCTGAGTCCAGTAATGCTGAAATAGTACTTCTGTTCAAATGAAGTGAAATCTAGCCCAAATCTGCTCAAAAGCTTGTCTCTCTATTAGAGAAAGCTGTTTCATTCAGTATTCAGTGCAAATCTTGCCAAACTGATAGATGCTTATGCCTTATGAAGTACAATGTTTTCTGCAATGCTGTAAAACAGTTTTTAATGTGTTAGAAGTTATATACACAAAAACTAATGTTAGGACTTCAATGATCAAGATTGTCAGTTTACAGCTTTCTGAGTCCAGTAATGTTGAAATAGTGTTTCTGTTCAAATGAAGTGAAATCAAGCCCAAATCTGCTCAAAAGCTTGTCTCTCCAATAGAGAAAGCTGTTTCATTCAGTATTCAGTGCAAATCTTGCCAAACTGATAGATGCTTATGCCTTATGAAGTACAATGTTTTCTGCAATGCTGTAAGACAGTTTTTAATTTGTTAGAAGTTATATTCACAAAAACTAATGTTAGGACTTCAATGATCGAGATTGTCAGTTTACAGCTTTCTGAGTCCAGTAATGTTGAAATAGTGTTTCTGTTCAAATGAAGTGAAATCAAGCCCAAATCTGCTCAAAAGATTGTCTCTCTATTAGAGAAAGCTTTTTCATTCATTATTCAGTGCAAATCTTGCCAAACTGATAGATGCTTATGCCTTATGAAGTACAATGTTTTCTGCAATGCTGTAAGACAGTTTTTA
This sequence comes from Carassius gibelio, assembly GCF_023724105.1. Lineage (NCBI taxonomy): Eukaryota > Metazoa > Chordata > Actinopteri > Cypriniformes > Cyprinidae > Carassius > Carassius gibelio. Next base: position 28,294,851 of record NC_068383.1, on the reverse strand, counting down.
ATGTGTTAGAAGTTATATGCACAAAAACTAATGTTAGGACTTCAATGATCAAGATTGTCAGTTTACAGCTTTCTGAGTCCAGTAATGCTGAAATAGTACTTCTGTTCAAATGAAGTGAAATCTAGCCCAAATCTGCTCAAAAGCTTGTCTCTCTATTAGAGAAAGCTGTTTCATTCAGTATTCAGTGCAAATCTTGCCAAACTGATAGATGCTTATGCCTTATGAAGTACAATGTTTTCTGCAATGCTGTAAAACAGTTTTTAATGTGTTAGAAGTTATATACACAAAAACTAATGTTAGGACTTCAGTGATCAAGATTGTCAGTTTACAGCTTTCTGAGTCCAGTAATGCTGAAATAGTACTTCTGTTCAAATGAAGTGAAATCTAGCCCAAATCTGCTCAAAAGCGTGTCTCTCTATTAGAGAAAGCTGTTTCATTCAGTATTCAGTGCAAATCTTGCCAAACTGATAGATGCTTATGCCTTATGAAGTACAATGTTTTCTGCAATGCTGTAAGACAGTTTTTAATGTGTTAGAAGTTATATGCACAAAAACTAATGTTAGGACTTCAATGATCAAGATTGTCAGTTTACAGCTTTCTGAGTCCAGTAATGCTGAAATAGTACTTCTGTTCAAATGAAGTGAAATCTAGCCCAAATCTGCTCAAAAGCTTGTCTCTCTATTAGAGAAAGCTGTTTCATTCAGTATTCAGTGCAAATCTTGCCAAACTGATAGATGCTTATGCCTTATGAAGTACAATGTTTTCTGCAATGCTGTAAAACAGTTTTTAATGTGTTAGAAGTTATATACACAAAAACTAATGTTAGGACTTCAATGATCAAGATTGTCAGTTTACAGCTTTCTGAGTCCAGTAATGTTGAAATAGTGTTTCTGTTCAAATGAAGTGAAATCAAGCCCAAATCTGCTCAAAAGCTTGTCTCTCCAATAGAGAAAGCTGTTTCATTCAGTATTCAGTGCAAATCTTGCCAAACTGATAGATGCTTATGCCTTATGAAGTACAATGTTTTCTGCAATGCTGTAAGACAGTTTTTAATTTGTTAGAAGTTATATTCACAAAAACTAATGTTAGGACTTCAATGATCGAGATTGTCAGTTTACAGCTTTCTGAGTCCAGTAATGTTGAAATAGTGTTTCTGTTCAAATGAAGTGAAATCAAGCCCAAATCTGCTCAAAAGATTGTCTCTCTATTAGAGAAAGCTTTTTCATTCATTATTCAGTGCAAATCTTGCCAAACTGATAGATGCTTATGCCTTATGAAGTACAATGTTTTCTGCAATGCTGTAAGACAGTTTTTAATGTGTTAGAAGTTATATGCACAAAAACTAATGTTAGGACTTCAATGATCAAGATTGTCAGTTTACAGCTTTCTGAGTCCAGTAATGCTGAAATAGTACTTCTGTTCAAATGAAGTGAAATCTAGCCCAAATCTGCTCAAAAGCTTGTCTCTCTATTAGAGAAAGCTGTTTCATTCAGTATTCAGTGCAAATCTTGCCAAACTGATAGATGCTTATGCCTTATGAAGTACAATGTTTTCTGCAATGCTGTAAAACAGTTTTTAATGTGTTAGAAGTTATATACACAAAAACTAATGTTAGGACTTCAGTGATCAAGATTGTCAGTTTACAGCTTTCTGAGTCCAGTAATGCTGAAATAGTACTTCTGTTCAAATGAAGTGAAATCTAGCCCAAATCTGCTCAAAAGCGTGTCTCTCTATTAGAGAAAGCTGTTTCATTCAGTATTCAGTGCAAATCTTGCCAAACTGATAGATGCTTATGCCTTATGAAGTACAATGTTTTCTGCAATGCTGTAAGACAGTTTTTAATGTGTTAGAAGTTATATGCACAAAAACTAATGTTAGGACTTCAATGATCAAGATTGTCAGTTTACAGCTTTCTGAGTCCAGTAATGCTGAAATAGTACTTCTGTTCAAATGAAGTGAAATCTAGCCCAAATCTGCTCAAAAGCTTGTCTCTCTATTAGAGAAAGCTGTTTCATTCAGTATTCAGTGCAAATCTTGCCAAACTGATAGATGCTTATGCCTTATGAAGTACAATGTTTTCTGCAATGCTGTAAGACAGTTTTTAATGTGTTAGAAGTTATATACACAAAAACTAATGTTAGGACTTCAATGATCAAGATTGTCAGTTTACAGCTTTCTGAGTCCAGTAATGTTGAAATAGTGTTTCTGTTCAAATGAAGTGAAATCAAGCCCAAATCTGCTCAAAAGCTTGTCTCTCCAATAGAGAAAGCTGTTTCATTCAGTATTCAGTGCAAATCTTGCCAAACTGATAGATGCTTATGCCTTATGAAGTACAATGTTTTCTGCAATGCTGTAAAACAGTTTTTAATGTGTTAGAAGTTATATACACAAAAACTAATGTTAGGACTTCAATGATCAAGATTGTCAGTTTACAGCTTTCTGAGTCCAGTAATGTTGAAATAGTGTTTCTGTTCAAATGAAGTGAAATCAAGCCCAAATCTGCTCAAAAGCTTGTCTCTCCAATAGAGAAAGCTGTTTCATTCAGTATTCAGTGCAAATCTTGCCAAACTGATAGATGCTTATGCCTTATGAAGTACAATGTTTTCTGCAATGCTGTAAGACAGTTTTTAATGTGTTAGAAGTTATATTCACAAAAACTAATGTTAGGACTTCAATGATCGAGATTGTCAGTTTACAGCTTTCTGAGTCCAGTAATGTTGAAATAGTGTTTCTGTTCAAATGAAGTGAAATCAAGCCCAAATCTGCTCAAAAGCTTGTCTCTCTATTAGAGAAAGCTTTTTCATTCATTATTCAGTGCAAATCTTGCCAAACTGATAGATGCTTATGCCTTACGAAGTACAATGTTTTCTGCAATGCTGTAAGACAGTTTTTAATGTGTTAGAAGTTATATGCACAAAAACTAATGTTAGGACTTCAATGATCAAGATTGTCAGTTTACAGCTTTCTGAGTCCAGTAATGCTGAAATAGTACTTCTGTTCAAATGAAGTGAAATCTAGCCCAAATCTGCTCAAAAGGTTGTCTCTCTATTAGAGAAAGTTGTTTCATTCAGTATTCAGTGCAAATCTTGCCAAACTGATAGATGCTTATGCCTTATGAAGTACAATGTTTTCTGCAATGCTGTAAAACAGTTTTTAATGTGTTAGAAGTTATATACACAAAAACTAATGTTAGGACTTCAGTGATCAAGATTGTCAGTTTACAGCTTTCTGAGTCCAGTAATGTTGAAATAGTGTTTCTGTTCAAATGAAGTGAAATCAAGCCCAAATCTGCTCAAAAGCTTGTCTCTCCAATAGAGAAAGCTGTTTCATTCAGTATTCAGTGCAAATCTTGCCAAACTGATAGATGCTTATGCCATATGAAACACAATGTTTTCTGCAATGCTGTAAGACAGTTTTTAATGTGTTAGAAGTTATATGCACAAAAACTTATGTTAGGACTTCAATGATCAAGATTGTCAGTTCACAGCTTTCTGAGTCCAGTAATGTTGAAATAGTGTTTCTGTTCAAATGAAGTGAAATCAAGCCCAAATCTGCTCAAAAGCTTGTCTCTCTATTAGAGAAAGCTTTTTCATTCATTATTCAGTGCAAATCTTGCCAAACTGATAGATGCTTATGCCTTATGAAGTACAATGTTTTCTGCAATGCTGTAAGACAGTTTTTAATGTGTTAGAAGTTATATGCACAAAAACTAATGTTAGGACTTCAATGATCAAGATTGTCAGTTTACAGCTTTCTGAGTCCAGTAATGCTGAAATAGTACTTCTGTTCAAATGAAGTGAAATCTAGCCCAAATCTGCTCAAAAGCTTGTCTCTCTATTAGAGAAAGCTGTTTCATTCAGTATTCAGTGCAAATCTTGCCAAACTGATAGATGCTTATGCCTTATGAAGTACAATGTTTTCTGCAATGCTGTAAAACAGTTTTTAATGTGTTAGAAGTTATATACACAAAAACTAATGTTAGGACTTCAGTGATCAAGATTGTCAGTTTACAGCTTTCTGAGTCCAGTAATGTTGAAATAGTGTTTCTGTTCAAATGAATTGAAATCAAGCCCAAATCTGCTCAAAAGCTTGTCTCTCCAATAGAGAAAGCTGTTTCATTCAGTATTCAGTGCAAATCTTGCCAAACTGATAGATGCTTATGCCTTATGAAGTACAATGTTTTCTGCAATGCTGTAAGACAGTTTTTAATTTGTTAGAAGTTATATTCACAAAAACTAATGTTAGGACTTCAATGATCAAGATTGTCAGTTTACAGCTTTCTGAGTCCAGTAATGTTGAAATAGTGTTTCTGTTCAAATGAAGTGAAATCAAGCCCAAATCTGCTCAAAAGCTTGTCTCTCTAATAGAGAAAGCTGTTTCATTCAGTATTCAGTGCAAATCTTGCCAAACTGATAGATGCTTATGCCTTATGAAGTACAATGTTTTCTGCAATGCTGTAAAACAGTTTTTAATGTGTTAGAAGTTATATACACAGAAACTAATGTTAGGACTTCAATGATCAAGATTGTCAGTTTACAGCTTTATGAGTCCAGTAATGCTGAAATAGTACTTCTGTTCAAATGAAGTGAAATCTAGCCCAAATCTGCTCAAAAGCTTGTCTCTCTATTAGAGAAAGCTGTTTCATTCAGTATTCAGTGCAAATCTTGCCAAACTGATAGATGCTTATGCCTTATGAAGTACAATGTTTTCTGCAATGCTGTAAAACAGTTTTTAATGTGTTAGAAGTTATATACACAAAAACTAATGTTAGGACTTCAATGATCAAGATTGTCAGTTTACAGCTTTCTGAGTCCAGTAATGCTGAAACAGTACTTCTGTTCAAATGAAGTGAAATCTAGCCCAAATCTGCTCAAAAGCTTGTCTCTCTAATAGAGAAAGCTATTTCATTCAGTATTCAGTGCAAATCTTGCCAAACTGATAGATGCTTATGCCTTATGAAGTACAATGTTTTCTGCAATGCTGTAAGACAGTTTTTAATGTGTTAGAAGTTATATGCACAAAAACGTATGTTAGGACCTCAATGATCAAGATTGTCAGTTTACAGCTTTCTGAGTCCAGAAATGTTGAAATAGTGTTTCTGTTCAAATGAAGTGAAATCAAGCCCAAATCTGCTCAAAAGCTTGTCTCTCTAATAGAGAAAGCTGTTTCATTCAGTATTCAGTGCAAATCTTGCCAAACTGATAGATGCTTATGCCTTATGAAATACAATGTTTTCTGCAATGCTGTAAAACAGTTTTTAATGTGTTAGAAGTTATATGCACAAAAACTAATGTTAGGACTTCAATGATCAAGATTGTCAGTTTACAGCTTTCTGAGTCCAGTAATGCTGAAATAGTACTTCTGTTCAAATGAAGTGAAATCTAGCCCAAATCTGCTCAAAAGCGTGTCTCTCTATTAGAGAAAGCTGTTTCATTCAGTATTCAGTGCAAATCTTGCCAAACTGATAGATGCTTATGCCTTATGAAGTACAATGTTTTCTGCAATGCTGTAAGACAGTTTTTAATGTGTTAGAAGTTATATGCACAAAAACTAATGTTAGGACTTCAATGATCAAGATTGTCAGTTTACAGCTTTCTGAGTCCAGTAATGCTGAAATAGTACTTCTGTTCAAATGAAGTGAAATCTAGCCCAAATCTGCTCAAAAGCTTGTCTCTCTATTAGAGAAAGCTGTTTCATTCAGTATTCAGTGCAAATCTTGCCAAACTGATAGATGCTTATGCCTTATGAAGTACAATGTTTTCTGCAATGCTGTAAAACTGTTTTTAATGTGTTAGAAGTTATATACACAAAAACTAATGTTAGGACTTCAATGATCAAGATTGTCAGTTTACAGCTTTCTGAGTCCAGTAATGTTGAAATAGTGTTTCTGTTCAAATGAAGTGAAATCAAGCCCAAATCTGCTCAAAAGCTTGTCTCTCCAATAGAGAAAGCTGTTTCATTCAGTATTCAGTGCAAATCTTGCCAAACTGATAGATGCTTATGCCTTATGAAGTACAATGTTTTCTGCAATGCTGTAAGACAGTTTTTAATGTGTTAGAAGTTATATTCACAAAAACTAATGTTAGGACTTCAATGATCGAGATTGTCAGTTTACAGCTTTCTGAGTCCAGTAATGTTGAAATAGTGTTTCTGTTCAAATGAAGTGAAATCAAGCCCAAATCTGCTCAAAAGATTGTCTCTCTATTAGAGAAAGCTTTTTCATTCATTATTCAGTGCAAATCTTGCCAAACTGATAGATGCTTATGCCTTATGAAGTACAATGTTTTCTGCAATGCTGTAAGACAGTTTTTAATGTGTTAGAAGTTATATGCACAAAAACTAATGTTAGGACTTCAATGATCAAGATTGTCAGTTTACAGCTTTCTGAGTCCAGTAATGCTGAAATAGTACTTCTGTTCAAATGAAGTGAAATCTAGCCCAAATCTGCTCAAAAGCTTGTCTCTCTATTAGAGAAAGCTGTTTCATTCAGTATTCAGTGCAAATCTTGCCAAACTGATAGATGCTTATGCCTTATGAAGTACAATGTTTTCTGCAATGCTGTAAAACAGTTTTTAATGTGTTAGAAGTTATATACACAAAAACTAATGTTAGGACTTCAGTGATCAAGATTGTCAGTTTACAGCTTCCTGAGTCCAGTAATGCTGAAATAGTACTTCTGTTCAAATGAAGTGAAATCTAGCCCAAATCTGCTCAAAAGCTTGTCTCTCTATTAGAGAAAGCTGTTTCATTCAGTATTCAGTGCAAATCTTGCCAAACTGATAGATGCTTATGCCTTATGAAGTACAATGTTTTCTGCAATTCTGTAAAACAGTTTTTAATGTGTTAGAAGTTATATACACAAAAACTAATGTTAGGACTTCAATGATCAAGATTGTCAGTTTACAGCTTTCTGAGTCCAGTAATGCTGAAACAGTACTTCTGTTCAAATGAAGTGAAATCTAGCCCAAATCTGCTCAAAAGCTTGTCTCTCTATTAGAGAAAGCTGTTTCATTCAGTATTCAGTGCAAATCTTGCCAAACTGACAGATGCTTATGCCTTATGAAGTACAATGTTTTCTGCAATGCTGTAAAACAGTTTTTAATGTGTTAGAAGTTATATACACAAAAACTAATGTTAGGACTTCAATGATCAAGATTGTCAGTTTACAGCTTTCTGAGTCCAGTAATGCTGAAATAGTACTTCTGTTCAAATGAAGTGAAATCTAGCCCAAATCTGCTCAAAAGCTTGTCTCTCTAATAGAGAAAGCTGTTTCATTCAGTATTCAGTGCAAATCTTGCCAAACTGATAGATGCTTATGCCATATGAAACACAATGTTTTCTGCAATGCTGTAGACAGTTTTTAATGTGTTAGAAGTTATATGCACAAAAACTTATGTTAGGACTTCAATGATCAAGATTGTCAGTTCACAGCTTTCTGAGTCCAGTAATGCTTAAATAGTACTTCTGTTCAAATGAAGTGAAATCTAGCCCAAATCTGCTCAAAAGCTTGTCTCTCTATTAGAGAAAGCTGTTTCATTCAGTATTCAGTGCAAATCTTGCCAAACTGATAGATGCTTATGCCTTATGAAGTACAATGTTTTCTGCAATGCTGTAAGACAGTTTTTAATTTGTTAGAAGTTATATTCACAAAAACTAATGTTAGGACTTCAATGATCAAGATTGTCAGTTTACAGCTTTCTGAGTCCAGTAATGTTGAAATAGTGTTTCTGTTCAAATGAAGTGAAATCAAGCCCAAATCTGCTCAAAAGCTTGTCTCTCTAATAGAGAAAGCTGTTTCATTCAGTATTCAGTGCAAATCTTGCCAAACTGATAGATGCTTATGCCTTATGAAGTACAATGTTTTCTGCAATGCTGTAAAACAGTTTTTAATGTGTTAGAAGTTATATACACAAAAACTAATGTTAGGACTTCAATGATCAAGATTGTCAGTTTACAGCTTTATGAGTCCAGTAATGCTGAAATAGTACTTCTGTTCAAATGAAGTGAAATCTAGCCCAAATCTGCTCAAAAGCTTGTCTCTCTATTAGAGAAAGCTGTTTCATTCAGTATTCAGTGCAAATCTTGCCAAACTGATAGATGCTTATGCCTTATGAAGTACAATGTTTTCTGCAATGCTGTAAAACAGTTTTTAATGTGTTAGAAGTTATATACACAAAAACTAATGTTAGGACTTCAATGATCAAGATTGTCAGTTTACAGCTTTCTGAGTCCAGTAATGCTGAAACAGTACTTCTGTTCAAATGAAGTGAAATCTAGCCCAAATCTGCTCAAAAGCTTGTCTCTCTAATAGAGAAAGCTATTTCATTCAGTATTCAGTGCAAATCTTGCCAAACTGATAGATGCTTATGCCTTATGAAGTACAATGTTTTCTGCAATGCTGTAAGACAGTTTTTAATGTGTTAGAAGTTATATGCACAAAAACTAATGTTAGGACTTCAATGATCAAGATTGTCAGTTTACAGCTTTCTGAGTCCAGTAATGCTGAAATAGTACTTCTGTTCAAATGAAGTGAAATCTAGCCCAAATCTGCTCAAAAGCTTGTCTCTCTATTAGAGAAAGCTGTTTCATTCAGTATTCAGTGCAAATCTTGCCAAACTGATAGATGCTTATGCCTTATGAAGTACAATGTTTTCTGCAATGCTGTAAGACAGTTTTTAATGTGTTAGAAGTTATATACACAAAAACTAATGTTAGGACTTCAATGATCAAGATTGTCAGTTTACAGCTTTCTGAGTCCAGTAATGTTGAAATAGTGTTTCTGTTCAAATGAAGTGAAATCAAGCCCAAATCTGCTCAAAAGCTTGTCTCTCCAATAGAGAAAGCTGTTTCATTCAGTATTCAGTGCAAATCTTGCCAAACTGATAGATGCTTATGCCTTATGAAGTACAATGTTTTCTGCAATGCTGTAAGACAGTTTTTAATGTGTTAGAAGTTATATGCACAAAAACTAATGTTAGGACTTCAATGATCAAGATTGTCAGTTTACAGCATTCTGAGTCCAGTAATGTTGAAATAGTGTTTCTGTTCAAATGAAGTGAAATCAAGCCCAAATCTGCTCAAAAGATTGTCTCTCTATTAGAGAAAGCTTTTTCATTCATTATTCAGTGCAAATCTTGCCAAACTGATAGATGCTTATGCCTTATGAAGTACAATGTTTTCTGCAATGCTGTAAGACAGTTTTTAATGTGTTAGAAGTTATATGCACAAAAACTAATGTTAGGACTTCAATGATCAAGATTGTCAGTTTACAGCTTTCTGAGTCCAGTAATGCTGAAATAGTACTTCTGTTCAAATGAAGTGAAATCTAGCCCAAATCTGCTCAAAAGCTTGTCTCTCTATTAGAGAAAGCTGTTTCATTCAGTATTCAGTGCAAATCTTGCCAAACTGATAGATGCTTATGCCTTATGAAGTACAATGTTTTCTGCAATGCTGTAAAACAGTTTTTAATGTGTTAGAAGTTATATACACAAAAACTAATGTTAGGACTTCAGTGATCAAGATTGTCAGTTTACAGCTTTCTGAGTCCAGTAATGCTGAAATAGTACTTCTGTTCAAATGAAGTGAAATCTAGCCCAAATCTGCTCAAAAGCTTGTCTCTCTATTAGAGAAAGCTGTTTCATTCAGTATTCAGTGCAAATCTTGCCAAACTGATAGATGCTTATGCCTTATGAAGTACAATGTTTTCTGCAATGCTGTAAAACAGTTTTTAATGTGTTAGAAGTTATATACACAAAAACTAATGTTAGGACTTCAATGATCAAGATTGTCAGTTTACAGCTTTCTGAGTCCAGTAATGCTGAAACAGTACTTCTGTTCAAATGAAGTGAAATCTAGCCCAAATCTGCTCAAAAGCTTGTCTCTCTATTAGAGAAAGCTGTTTCATTCAGTATTCAGTGCAAATCTTGCCAAACTGACAGATGCTTATGCCTTATGAAGTACAATGTTTTCTGCAATGCTGTAAAACAGTTTTTAATGTGTTAGAAGTTATATACACAAAAACTAATGTTAGGACTTCAATGATCAAGATTGTCAGTTTACAGCTTTCTGAGTCCAGTAATGCTGAAATAGTACTTCTGTTCAAATGAAGTGAAATCTAGCCCAAATCTGCTCAAAAGCTTGTCTCTCTAATAGAGAAAGCTGTTTCATTCAGTATTCAGTGCAAATCTTGCCAAACTGATAGATGCTTATGCCATATGAAACACAATGTTTTCTGCAATGCTGTAAGACAGTTTTTAATGTGTTAGAAGTTATATGCACAAAAACTTATGTTAGGACTTCAATGATCAAGATTGTCAGTTCACAGCTTTCTGAGTCCAGTAATGCTGAAATAGTACTTCTGTTCAAATGAAGTGAAATCTAGCCCAAATCTGCTCAAAAGCTTGTCTCTCTATTAGAGAAAGCTGTTTCATTCAGTATTCAGTGCAAATCTTGCCAAACTGATAGATGCTTATGCCATATGAAATACAATGTTTTCTGCAATGCTGTAAGACAGTTTTTAATGTGTTAGAAGTTATATGCACAAAAACTAATGTTAGGACTTCAGTGATCAAGATTGTCAGTTTACAGCTTTCTGAGTCCAGTAATGTTGAAATAGTGTTTCTGTTCAAATGAAGTGAAATCAAGCCCAAATCTGCTCAAAAGCTTGTCTCTCCAATAGAGAAAGCTGTTTCATTCAGTATTCAGTGCAAATCTTGCCAAACTGATAGATGCTTATGCCTTATGAAGTACAATGTTTTCTGCAATGCTGTAAGACAGTTTTTAATGTGTTAGAAGTTATATTCACAAAAACTAATGTTAGGACTTCAATGATCGAGATTGTCAGTTTACAGCTTTCTGAGTCCAGTAATGTTGAAATAGTGTTTCTGTTCAAATGAAGTGAAATCAAGCCCAAATCTGCTCAAAAGATTGTCTCTCTATTAGAGAAAGCTTTTTCATTCATTATTCAGTGCAAATCTTGCCAAACTGATAGATGCTTATGCCTTATGAAGTACAATGTTTTCTGCAATGCTGTAAGACAGTTTTTAATGTGTTAGAAGTTATATGCACAAAAACTAATGTTAGGACTTCAATGATCAAGATTGTCAGTTTACAGCTTTCTGAGTCCAGTAATGCTGAAATAGTACTTCTGTTCAAATGAAGTGAAATCTAGCCCAAATCTGCTCAAAAGCTTGTCTCTCTATTAGAGAAAGCTGTTTCATTCAGTATTCAGTGCAAATCTTGCCAAACTGATAGATGCTTATGCCTTATGAAGTACAATGTTTTCTGCAATGCTGTAAAACAGTTTTTAATGTGTTAGAAGTTATATACACAAAAACTAATGTTAGGACTTCAGTGATCAAGATTGTCAGTTTACAGCTTTCTGAGTCCAGTAATGCTGAAATAGTACTTCTGTTCAAATGAAGTGAAATCTAGCCCAAATCTGCTCAAAAGCGTGTCTCTCTATTAGAGAAAGCTGTTTCATTCAGTATTCAGTGCAAATCTTGCCAAACTGATAGATGCTTATGCCTTATGAAGTACAATGTTTTCTGCAATGCTGTAAGACAGTTTTTAATGTGTTAGAAGTTATATGCACAAAAACTAATGTTAGGACTTCAATGATCAAGATTGTCAGTTTACAGCTTTCTGAGTCCAGTAATGCTGAAATAGTACTTCTGTTCAAATGAAGTGAAATCTAGCCCAAATCTGCTCAAAAGCTTGTCTCTCTATTAGAGAAAGCTGTTTCATTCAGTATTCAGTGCAAATCTTGCCAAACTGATAGATGCTTATGCCTTATGAAGTACAATGTTTTCTGCAATGCTGTAAAACAGTTTTTAATGTGTTAGAAGTTATATACACAAAAACTAATGTTAGGACTTCAATGATCAAGATTGTCAGTTTACAGCTTTCTGAGTCCAGTAATGTTGAAATAGTGTTTCTGTTCAAATGAAGTGAAATCAAGCCCAAATCTGCTCAAAAGCTTGTCTCTCCAATAGAGAAAGCTGTTTCATTCAGTATTCAGTGCAAATCTTGCCAAACTGATAGATGCTTATGCCTTATGAAGTACAATGTTTTCTGCAATGCTGTAAGACAGTTTTTAATTTGTTAGAAGTTATATTCACAAAAACTAATGTTAGGACTTCAATGATCGAGATTGTCAGTTTACAGCTTTCTGAGTCCAGTAATGTTGAAATAGTGTTTCTGTTCAAATGAAGTGAAATCAAGCCCAAATCTGCTCAAAAGATTGTCTCTCTATTAGAGAAAGCTTTTTCATTCATTATTCAGTGCAAATCTTGCCAAACTGATAGATGCTTATGCCTTATGAAGTACAATGTTTTCTGCAATGCTGTAAGACAGTTTTTAATGTGTTAGAAGTTATATGCACAAAAACTAATGTTAGGACTTCAATGATCAAGATTGTCAGTTTACAGCTTTCTGAGTCCAGTAATGCTGAAATAGTACTTCTGTTCAAATGAAGTGAAATCTAGCCCAAATCTGCTCAAAAGCTTGTCTCTCTATTAGAGAAAGCTGTTTCATTCAGTATTCAGTGCAAATCTTGCCAAACTGATAGATGCTTATGCCTTATGAAGTACAATGTTTTCTGCAATGCTGTAAAACAGTTTTTAATGTGTTAGAAGTTATATACACAAAAACTAATGTTAGGACTTCAGTGATCAAGATTGTCAGTTTACAGCTTTCTGAGTCCAGTAATGCTGAAATAGTACTTCTGTTCAAATGAAGTGAAATCTAGCCCAAATCTGCTCAAAAGCGTGTCTCTCTATTAGAGAAAGCTGTTTCATTCAGTATTCAGTGCAAATCTTGCCAAACTGATAGATGCTTATGCCTTATGAAGTACAATGTTTTCTGCAATGCTGTAAGACAGTTTTTAATGTGTTAGAAGTTATATGCACAAAAACTAATGTTAGGACTTCAATGATCAAGATTGTCAGTTTACAGCTTTCTGAGTCCAGTAATGCTGAAATAGTACTTCTGTTCAAATGAAGTGAAATCTAGCCCAAATCTGCTCAAAAGCTTGTCTCTCTATTAGAGAAAGCTGTTTCATTCAGTATTCAGTGCAAATCTTGCCAAACTGATAGATGCTTATGCCTTATGAAGTACAATGTTTTCTGCAATGCTGTAAGACAGTTTTTAATGTGTTAGAAGTTATATACACAAAAACTAATGTTAGGACTTCAATGATCAAGATTGTCAGTTTACAGCTTTCTGAGTCCAGTAATGTTGAAATAGTGTTTCTGTTCAAATGAAGTGAAATCAAGCCCAAATCTGCTCAAAAGCTTGTCTCTCCAATAGAGAAAGCTGTTTCATTCAGTATTCAGTGCAAATCTTGCCAAACTGATAGATGCTTATGCCTTATGAAGTACAATGTTTTCTGCAATGCTGTAAAACAGTTTTTAATGTGTTAGAAGTTATATACACAAAAACTAATGTTAGGACTTCAATGATCAAGATTGTCAGTTTACAGCTTTCTGAGTCCAGTAATGTTGAAATAGTGTTTCTGTTCAAATGAAGTGAAATCAAGCCCAAATCTGCTCAAAAGCTTGTCTCTCCAATAGAGAAAGCTGTTTCATTCAGTATTCAGTGCAAATCTTGCCAAACTGATAGATGCTTATGCCTTATGAAGTACAATGTTTTCTGCAATGCTGTAAGACAGTTTTTAATGTGTTAGAAGTTATATTCACAAAAACTAATGTTAGGACTTCAATGATCGAGATTGTCAGTTTACAGCTTTCTGAGTCCAGTAATGTTGAAATAGTGTTTCTGTTCAAATGAAGTGAAATCAAGCCCAAATCTGCTCAAAAGCTTGTCTCTCTATTAGAGAAAGCTTTTTCATTCATTATTCAGTGCAAATCTTGCCAAACTGATAGATGCTTATGCCTTACGAAGTACAATGTTTTCTGCAATGCTGTAAGACAGTTTTTAATGTGTTAGAAGTTATATGCACAAAAACTAATGTTAGGACTTCAATGATCAAGATTGTCAGTTTACAGCTTTCTGAGTCCAGTAATGCTGAAATAGTACTTCTGTTCAAATGAAGTGAAATCTAGCCCAAATCTGCTCAAAAGGTTGTCTCTCTATTAGAGAAAGTTGTTTCATTCAGTATTCAGTGCAAATCTTGCCAAACTGATAGATGCTTATGCCTTATGAAGTACAATGTTTTCTGCAATGCTGTAAAACAGTTTTTAATGTGTTAGAAGTTATATACACAAAAACTAATGTTAGGACTTCAGTGATCAAGATTGTCAGTTTACAGCTTTCTGAGTCCAGTAATGTTGAAATAGTGTTTCTGTTCAAATGAAGTGAAATCAAGCCCAAATCTGCTCAAAAGCTTGTCTCTCCAATAGAGAAAGCTGTTTCATTCAGTATTCAGTGCAAATCTTGCCAAACTGATAGATGCTTATGCCATATGAAACACAATGTTTTCTGCAATGCTGTAAGACAGTTTTTAATGTGTTAGAAGTTATATGCACAAAAACTTATGTTAGGACTTCAATGATCAAGATTGTCAGTTCACAGCTTTCTGAGTCCAGTAATGTTGAAATAGTGTTTCTGTTCAAATGAAGTGAAATCAAGCCCAAATCTGCTCAAAAGCTTGTCTCTCTATTAGAGAAAGCTTTTTCATTCATTATTCAGTGCAAATCTTGCCAAACTGATAGATGCTTATGCCTTATGAAGTACAATGTTTTCTGCAATGCTGTAAGACAGTTTTTAATGTGTTAGAAGTTATATGCACAAAAACTAATGTTAGGACTTCAATGATCAAGATTGTCAGTTTACAGCTTTCTGAGTCCAGTAATGCTGAAATAGTACTTCTGTTCAAATGAAGTGAAATCTAGCCCAAATCTGCTCAAAAGCTTGTCTCTCTATTAGAGAAAGCTGTTTCATTCAGTATTCAGTGCAAATCTTGCCAAACTGATAGATGCTTATGCCTTATGAAGTACAATGTTTTCTGCAATGCTGTAAAACAGTTTTTAATGTGTTAGAAGTTATATACACAAAAACTAATGTTAGGACTTCAGTGATCAAGATTGTCAGTTTACAGCTTTCTGAGTCCAGTAATGTTGAAATAGTGTTTCTGTTCAAATGAATTGAAATCAAGCCCAAATCTGCTCAAAAGCTTGTCTCTCCAATAGAGAAAGCTGTTTCATTCAGTATTCAGTGCAAATCTTGCCAAACTGATAGATGCTTATGCCTTATGAAGTACAATGTTTTCTGCAATGCTGTAAGACAGTTTTTAATTTGTTAGAAGTTATATTCACAAAAACTAATGTTAGGACTTCAATGATCAAGATTGTCAGTTTACAGCTTTCTGAGTCCAGTAATGTTGAAATAGTGTTTCTGTTCAAATGAAGTGAAATCAAGCCCAAATCTGCTCAAAAGCTTGTCTCTCTAATAGAGAAAGCTGTTTCATTCAGTATTCAGTGCAAATCTTGCCAAACTGATAGATGCTTATGCCTTATGAAGTACAATGTTTTCTGCAATGCTGTAAAACAGTTTTTAATGTGTTAGAAGTTATATACACAGAAACTAATGTTAGGACTTCAATGATCAAGATTGTCAGTTTACAGCTTTATGAGTCCAGTAATGCTGAAATAGTACTTCTGTTCAAATGAAGTGAAATCTAGCCCAAATCTGCTCAAAAGCTTGTCTCTCTATTAGAGAAAGCTGTTTCATTCAGTATTCAGTGCAAATCTTGCCAAACTGATAGATGCTTATGCCTTATGAAGTACAATGTTTTCTGCAATGCTGTAAAACAGTTTTTAATGTGTTAGAAGTTATATACACAAAAACTAATGTTAGGACTTCAATGATCAAGATTGTCAGTTTACAGCTTTCTGAGTCCAGTAATGCTGAAACAGTACTTCTGTTCAAATGAAGTGAAATCTAGCCCAAATCTGCTCAAAAGCTTGTCTCTCTAATAGAGAAAGCTATTTCATTCAGTATTCAGTGCAAATCTTGCCAAACTGATAGATGCTTATGCCTTATGAAGTACAATGTTTTCTGCAATGCTGTAAGACAGTTTTTAATGTGTTAGAAGTTATATGCACAAAAACGTATGTTAGGACCTCAATGATCAAGATTGTCAGTTTACAGCTTTCTGAGTCCAGAAATGTTGAAATAGTGTTTCTGTTCAAATGAAGTGAAATCAAGCCCAAATCTGCTCAAAAGCTTGTCTCTCTAATAGAGAAAGCTGTTTCATTCAGTATTCAGTGCAAATCTTGCCAAACTGATAGATGCTTATGCCTTATGAAATACAATGTTTTCTGCAATGCTGTAAAACAGTTTTTAATGTGTTAGAAGTTATATGCACAAAAACTAATGTTAGGACTTCAATGATCAAGATTGTCAGTTTACAGCTTTCTGAGTCCAGTAATGCTGAAATAGTACTTCTGTTCAAATGAAGTGAAATCTAGCCCAAATCTGCTCAAAAGCGTGTCTCTCTATTAGAGAAAGCTGTTTCATTCAGTATTCAGTGCAAATCTTGCCAAACTGATAGATGCTTATGCCTTATGAAGTACAATGTTTTCTGCAATGCTGTAAGACAGTTTTTAATGTGTTAGAAGTTATATGCACAAAAACTAATGTTAGGACTTCAATGATCAAGATTGTCAGTTTACAGCTTTCTGAGTCCAGTAATGCTGAAATAGTACTTCTGTTCAAATGAAGTGAAATCTAGCCCAAATCTGCTCAAAAGCTTGTCTCTCTATTAGAGAAAGCTGTTTCATTCAGTATTCAGTGCAAATCTTGCCAAACTGATAGATGCTTATGCCTTATGAAGTACAATGTTTTCTGCAATGCTGTAAAACTGTTTTTAATGTGTTAGAAGTTATATACACAAAAACTAATGTTAGGACTTCAATGATCAAGATTGTCAGTTTACAGCTTTCTGAGTCCAGTAATGTTGAAATAGTGTTTCTGTTCAAATGAAGTGAAATCAAGCCCAAATCTGCTCAAAAGCTTGTCTCTCCAATAGAGAAAGCTGTTTCATTCAGTATTCAGTGCAAATCTTGCCAAACTGATAGATGCTTATGCCTTATGAAGTACAATGTTTTCTGCAATGCTGTAAGACAGTTTTTAATGTGTTAGAAGTTATATTCACAAAAACTAATGTTAGGACTTCAATGATCGAGATTGTCAGTTTACAGCTTTCTGAGTCCAGTAATGTTGAAATAGTGTTTCTGTTCAAATGAAGTGAAATCAAGCCCAAATCTGCTCAAAAGATTGTCTCTCTATTAGAGAAAGCTTTTTCATTCATTATTCAGTGCAAATCTTGCCAAACTGATAGATGCTTATGCCTTATGAAGTACAATGTTTTCTGCAATGCTGTAAGACAGTTTTTAATGTGTTAGAAGTTATATGCACAAAAACTAATGTTAGGACTTCAATGATCAAGATTGTCAGTTTACAGCTTTCTGAGTCCAGTAATGCTGAAATAGTACTTCTGTTCAAATGAAGTGAAATCTAGCCCAAATCTGCTCAAAAGCTTGTCTCTCTATTAGAGAAAGCTGTTTCATTCAGTATTCAGTGCAAATCTTGCCAAACTGATAGATGCTTATGCCTTATGAAGTACAATGTTTTCTGCAATGCTGTAAAACAGTTTTTAATGTGTTAGAAGTTATATACACAAAAACTAATGTTAGGACTTCAGTGATCAAGATTGTCAGTTTACAGCTTCCTGAGTCCAGTAATGCTGAAATAGTACTTCTGTTCAAATGAAGTGAAATCTAGCCCAAATCTGCTCAAAAGCTTGTCTCTCTATTAGAGAAAGCTGTTTCATTCAGTATTCAGTGCAAATCTTGCCAAACTGATAGATGCTTATGCCTTATGAAGTACAATGTTTTCTGCAATTCTGTAAAACAGTTTTTAATGTGTTAGAAGTTATATACACAAAAACTAATGTTAGGACTTCAATGATCAAGATTGTCAGTTTACAGCTTTCTGAGTCCAGTAATGCTGAAACAGTACTTCTGTTCAAATGAAGTGAAATCTAGCCCAAATCTGCTCAAAAGCTTGTCTCTCTATTAGAGAAAGCTGTTTCATTCAGTATTCAGTGCAAATCTTGCCAAACTGACAGATGCTTATGCCTTATGAAGTACAATGTTTTCTGCAATGCTGTAAAACAGTTTTTAATGTGTTAGAAGTTATATACACAAAAACTAATGTTAGGACTTCAATGATCAAGATTGTCAGTTTACAGCTTTCTGAGTCCAGTAATGCTGAAATAGTACTTCTGTTCAAATGAAGTGAAATCTAGCCCAAATCTGCTCAAAAGCTTGTCTCTCTAATAGAGAAAGCTGTTTCATTCAGTATTCAGTGCAAATCTTGCCAAACTGATAGATGCTTATGCCATATGAAACACAATGTTTTCTGCAATGCTGTAGACAGTTTTTAATGTGTTAGAAGTTATATGCACAAAAACTTATGTTAGGACTTCAATGATCAAGATTGTCAGTTCACAGCTTTCTGAGTCCAGTAATGCTTAAATAGTACTTCTGTTCAAATGAAGTGAAATCTAGCCCAAATCTGCTCAAAAGCTTGTCTCTCTATTAGAGAAAGCTGTTTCATTCAGTATTCAGTGCAAATCTTGCCAAACTGATAGATGCTTATGCCTTATGAAGTACAATGTTTTCTGCAATGCTGTAAGACAGTTTTTAATTTGTTAGAAGTTATATTCACAAAAACTAATGTTAGGACTTCAATGATCAAGATTGTCAGTTTACAGCTTTCTGAGTCCAGTAATGTTGAAATAGTGTTTCTGTTCAAATGAAGTGAAATCAAGCCCAAATCTGCTCAAAAGCTTGTCTCTCTAATAGAGAAAGCTGTTTCATTCAGTATTCAGTGCAAATCTTGCCAAACTGATAGATGCTTATGCCTTATGAAGTACAATGTTTTCTGCAATGCTGTAAAACAGTTTTTAATGTGTTAGAAGTTATATACACAAAAACTAATGTTAGGACTTCAATGATCAAGATTGTCAGTTTACAGCTTTATGAGTCCAGTAATGCTGAAATAGTACTTCTGTTCAAATGAAGTGAAATCTAGCCCAAATCTGCTCAAAAGCTTGTCTCTCTATTAGAGAAAGCTGTTTCATTCAGTATTCAGTGCAAATCTTGCCAAACTGATAGATGCTTATGCCTTATGAAGTACAATGTTTTCTGCAATGCTGTAAAACAGTTTTTAATGTGTTAGAAGTTATATACACAAAAACTAATGTTAGGACTTCAATGATCAAGATTGTCAGTTTACAGCTTTCTGAGTCCAGTAATGCTGAAACAGTACTTCTGTTCAAATGAAGTGAAATCTAGCCCAAATCTGCTCAAAAGCTTGTCTCTCTAATAGAGAAAGCTATTTCATTCAGTATTCAGTGCAAATCTTGCCAAACTGATAGATGCTTATGCCTTATGAAGTACAATGTTTTCTGCAATGCTGTAAGACAGTTTTTAATGTGTTAGAAGTTATATGCACAAAAACTAATGTTAGGACTTCAATGATCAAGATTGTCAGTTTACAGCTTTCTGAGTCCAGTAATGCTGAAATAGTACTTCTGTTCAAATGAAGTGAAATCTAGCCCAAATCTGCTCAAAAGCTTGTCTCTCTATTAGAGAAAGCTGTTTCATTCAGTATTCAGTGCAAATCTTGCCAAACTGATAGATGCTTATGCCTTATGAAGTACAATGTTTTCTGCAATGCTGTAAGACAGTTTTTAATGTGTTAGAAGTTATATACACAAAAACTAATGTTAGGACTTCAATGATCAAGATTGTCAGTTTACAGCTTTCTGAGTCCAGTAATGTTGAAATAGTGTTTCTGTTCAAATGAAGTGAAATCAAGCCCAAATCTGCTCAAAAGCTTGTCTCTCCAATAGAGAAAGCTGTTTCATTCAGTATTCAGTGCAAATCTTGCCAAACTGATAGATGCTTATGCCTTATGAAGTACAATGTTTTCTGCAATGCTGTAAGACAGTTTTTAATGTGTTAGAAGTTATATGCACAAAAACTAATGTTAGGACTTCAATGATCAAGATTGTCAGTTTACAGCATTCTGAGTCCAGTAATGTTGAAATAGTGTTTCTGTTCAAATGAAGTGAAATCAAGCCCAAATCTGCTCAAAAGATTGTCTCTCTATTAGAGAAAGCTTTTTCATTCATTATTCAGTGCAAATCTTGCCAAACTGATAGATGCTTATGCCTTATGAAGTACAATGTTTTCTGCAATGCTGTAAGACAGTTTTTAATGTGTTAGAAGTTATATGCACAAAAACTAATGTTAGGACTTCAATGATCAAGATTGTCAGTTTACAGCTTTCTGAGTCCAGTAATGCTGAAATAGTACTTCTGTTCAAATGAAGTGAAATCTAGCCCAAATCTGCTCAAAAGCTTGTCTCTCTATTAGAGAAAGCTGTTTCATTCAGTATTCAGTGCAAATCTTGCCAAACTGATAGATGCTTATGCCTTATGAAGTACAATGTTTTCTGCAATGCTGTAAAACAGTTTTTAATGTGTTAGAAGTTATATACACAAAAACTAATGTTAGGACTTCAGTGATCAAGATTGTCAGTTTACAGCTTTCTGAGTCCAGTAATGCTGAAATAGTACTTCTGTTCAAATGAAGTGAAATCTAGCCCAAATCTGCTCAAAAGCTTGTCTCTCTATTAGAGAAAGCTGTTTCATTCAGTATTCAGTGCAAATCTTGCCAAACTGATAGATGCTTATGCCTTATGAAGTACAATGTTTTCTGCAATGCTGTAAAACAGTTTTTAATGTGTTAGAAGTTATATACACAAAAACTAATGTTAGGACTTCAATGATCAAGATTGTCAGTTTACAGCTTTCTGAGTCCAGTAATGCTGAAACAGTACTTCTGTTCAAATGAAGTGAAATCTAGCCCAAATCTGCTCAAAAGCTTGTCTCTCTATTAGAGAAAGCTGTTTCATTCAGTATTCAGTGCAAATCTTGCCAAACTGACAGATGCTTATGCCTTATGAAGTACAATGTTTTCTGCAATGCTGTAAAACAGTTTTTAATGTGTTAGAAGTTATATACACAAAAACTAATGTTAGGACTTCAATGATCAAGATTGTCAGTTTACAGCTTTCTGAGTCCAGTAATGCTGAAATAGTACTTCTGTTCAAATGAAGTGAAATCTAGCCCAAATCTGCTCAAAAGCTTGTCTCTCTAATAGAGAAAGCTGTTTCATTCAGTATTCAGTGCAAATCTTGCCAAACTGATAGATGCTTATGCCATATGAAACACAATGTTTTCTGCAATGCTGTAAGACAGTTTTTAATGTGTTAGAAGTTATATGCACAAAAACTTATGTTAGGACTTCAATGATCAAGATTGTCAGTTCACAGCTTTCTGAGTCCAGTAATGCTGAAATAGTACTTCTGTTCAAATGAAGTGAAATCTAGCCCAAATCTGCTCAAAAGCTTGTCTCTCTATTAGAGAAAGCTGTTTCATTCAGTATTCAGTGCAAATCTTGCCAAACTGATAGATGCTTATGCCATATGAAATACAATGTTTTCTGCAATGCTGTAAGACAGTTTTTAATGTGTTAGAAGTTATATGCACAAAAACTAATGTTAGGACTTCAGTGATCAAGATTGTCAGTTTACAGCTTTCTGAGTCCAGTAATGTTGAAATAGTGTTTCTGTTCAAATGAAGTGAAATCAAGCCCAAATCTGCTCAAAAGCTTGTCTCTCCAATAGAGAAAGCTGTTTCATTCAGTATTCAGTGCAAATCTTGCCAAACTGATAGATGCTTATGCCTTATGAAGTACAATGTTTTCTGCAATGCTGTAAGACAGTTTTTAATGTGTTAGAAGTTATATTCACAAAAACTAATGTTAGGACTTCAATGATCGAGATTGTCAGTTTACAGCTTTCTGAGTCCAGTAATGTTGAAATAGTGTTTCTGTTCAAATGAAGTGAAATCAAGCCCAAATCTGCTCAAAAGATTGTCTCTCTATTAGAGAAAGCTTTTTCATTCATTATTCAGTGCAAATCTTGCCAAACTGATAGATGCTTATGCCTTATGAAGTACAATGTTTTCTGCAATGCTGTAAGACAGTTTTTAATGTGTTAGAAGTTATATGCACAAAAACTAATGTTAGGACTTCAATGATCAAGATTGTCAGTTTACAGCTTTCTGAGTCCAGTAATGCTGAAATAGTACTTCTGTTCAAATGAAGTGAAATCTAGCCCAAATCTGCTCAAAAGCTTGTCTCTCTATTAGAGAAAGCTGTTTCATTCAGTATTCAGTGCAAATCTTGCCAAACTGATAGATGCTTATGCCTTATGAAGTACAATGTTTTCTGCAATGCTGTAAAACAGTTTTTAATGTGTTAGAAGTTATATACACAAAAACTAATGTTAGGACTTCAGTGATCAAGATTGTCAGTTTACAGCTTTCTGAGTCCAGTAATGCTGAAATAGTACTTCTGTTCAAATGAAGTGAAATCTAGCCCAAATCTGCTCAAAAGCTTGTCTCTCTATTAGAGAAAGCTGTTTCATTCAGTATTCAGTGCAAATCTTGCCAAACTGATAGATGCTTATGCCTTATGAAGTACAATGTTTTCTGCAATGCTGTAAAACAGTTTTTAATGTGTTAGAAGTTATATACACAAAAACTAATGTTAGGACTTCAATGATCAAGATTGTCAGTTTACAGCTTTCTGAGTCCAGTAATGCTGAAACAGTACTTCTGTTCAAATGAAGTGAAATCTAGCCCAAATCTGCTCAAAAGCTTGTCTCTCTATTAGAGAAAGCTGTTTCATTCAGTATTCAGTGCAAATCTTGCCAAACTGACAGATGCTTATGCCTTATGAAGTACAATGTTTTCTGCAATGCTGTAAAACAGTTTTTAATGTGTTAGAAGTTATATACACAAAAACTAATGTTAGGACTTCAATGATCAAGATTGTCAGTTTACAGCTTTCTGAGTCCAGTAATGCTGAAATAGTACTTCTGTTCAAATGAAGTGAAATCTAGCCCAAATCTGCTCAAAAGCTTGTCTCTCTAATAGAGAAAGCTGTTTCATTCAGTATTCAGTGCAAATCTTGCCAAACTGATAGATGCTTATGCCATATGAAACACAATGTTTTCTGCAATGCTGTAAGACAGTTTTTAATGTGTTAGAAGTTATATGCACAAAAACTTATGTTAGGACTTCAATGATCAAGATTGTCAGTTCACAGCTTTCTGAGTCCAGTAATGCTGAAATAGTACTTCTGTTCAAATGAAGTGAAATCTAGCCCAAATCTGCTCAAAAGCTTGTCTCTCTATTAGAGAAAGCTGTTTCATTCAGTATTCAGTGCAAATCTTGCCAAACTGATAGATGCTTATGCCATATGAAATACAATGTTTTCTGCAATGCTGTAAGACAGTTTTTAATGTGTTAGAAGTTATATGCACAAAAACTAATGTTAGGACTTCAATGATCAAGATTGTCAGTTTACAGCTTTCTGAGTCCAGTAATGCTGAAATAGTACTTCTGTTCAAATGAAGTGAAATCTAGCCCAAATCTGCTCAAAAGCGTGTCTCTCTATTAGAGAAAGCTGTTTCATTCAGTATTCAGTGCAAATCTTGCCAAACTGATAGATGCTTATGCCTTATGAAGTACAATGTTTTCTGCAATGCTGTAAGACAGTTTTTAATGTGTTAGAAGTTATATGCACAAAAACTAATGTTAGGACTTCAATGATCAAGATTGTCAGTTTACAGCTTTCTGAGTCCAGTAATGCTGAAATAGTACTTCTGTTCAAATGAAGTGAAATCTAGCCCAAATCTGCTCAAAAGCTTGTCTCTCTATTAGAGAAAGCTGTTTCATTCAGTATTCAGTGCAAATCTTGCCAAACTGATAGATGCTTATGCCTTATGAAGTACAATGTTTTCTGCAATGCTGTAAGACAGTTTTTAATGTGTTAGAAGTTATATACACAAAAACTAATGTTAGGACTTCAATGATCAAGATTGTCAGTTTACAGCTTTCTGAGTCCAGTAATGTTGAAATAGTGTTTCTGTTCAAATGAAGTGAAATCAAGCCCAAATCTGCTCAAAAGCTTGTCTCTCCAATAGAGAAAGCTGTTTCATTCAGTATTCAGTGCAAATCTTGCCAAACTGATAGATGCTTATGCCTTATGAAGTACAATGTTTTCTGCAATGCTGTAAGACAGTTTTTAATGTGTTAGAAGTTATATTCACAAAAACTAATGTTAGGACTTCAATGATCGAGATTGTCAGTTTACAGCTTTCTGAGTCCAGTAATGCTGAAATAGTACTTCTGTTCAAATGAAGTGAAATCTAGCCCAAATCTGCTCAAAAGCTTGTCTCTCTATTAGAGAAAGCTGTTTCATTCAGTATTCAGTGCAAATCTTGCCAAACTGATAGATGCTTATGCCTTATGAAGTACAATGTTTTCTGCAATGCTGTAAAACAGTTTTTAATGTGTTAGAAGTTATATACACAAAAACTAATGTTAGGACTTCAGTGATCAAGATTGTCAGTTTACAGCTTTCTGAGTCCAGTAATGTTGAAATAGTGTTTCTGTTCAAATGAAGTGAAATCAAGCCCAAATCTGCTCAAAAGCTTGTCTCTCCAATAGAGAAAGCTGTTTCATTCAGTATTCAGTGCAAATCTTGCCAAACTGATAGATGCTTATGCCATATGAAACACAATGTTTTCTGCAATGCTGTAAGACAGTTTTTAATGTGTTAGAAGTTATATACACAAAAACTAATGTTAGGACTTCAGTGATCAAGATTGTCAGTTTACAGCTTTCTGAGTCCAGTAATGCTGAAATAGTACTTCTGTTCAAATGAAGTGAAATCTAGCCCAAATCTGCTCAAAAGCTTGTCTCTCTATTAGAGAAAGCTGTTTCATTCAGTATTCAGTGCAAATCTTGCCAAACTGATAGATGCTTATGCCTTATGAAGTACAATGTTTTCTGCAATGCTGTAAAACAGTTTTTAATGTGTTAGAAGTTATATACACAAAAACTAATGTTAGGACTTCAATGATCAAGATTGTCAGTTTACAGCTTTCTGAGTCCAGTAATGCTGAAACAGTACTTCTGTTCAAATGAAGTGAAATCTAGCCCAAATCTGCTCAAAAGCTTGTCTCTCTATTAGAGAAAGCTGTTTCATTCAGTATTCAGTGCAAATCTTGCCAAACTGACAGATGCTTATGCCTTATGAAGTACAATGTTTTCTGCAATGCTGTAAAACAGTTTTTAATGTGTTAGAAGTTATATACACAAAAACTAATGTTAGGACTTCAATGATCAAGATTGTCAGTTTACAGCTTTCTGAGTCCAGTAATGCTGAAATAGTACTTCTGTTCAAATGAAGTGAAATCTAGCCCAAATCTGCTCAAAAGCTTGTCTCTCTAATAGAGAAAGCTGTTTCATTCAGTATTCAGTGCAAATCTTGCCAAACTGATAGATGCTTATGCCATATGAAACACAATGTTTTCTGCAATGCTGTAAGACAGTTTTTAATGTGTTAGAAGTTATATGCACAAAAACTTATGTTAGGACTTCAATGATCAAGATTGTCAGTTCACAGCTTTCTGAGTCCAGTAATGCTGAAATAGTACTTCTGTTCAAATGAAGTGAAATCTAGCCCAAATCTGCTCAAAAGCTTGTCTCTCTATTAGAGAAAGCTGTTTCATTCAGTATTCAGTGCAAATCTTGCCAAACTGATAGATGCTTATGCCATATGAAATACAATGTTTTCTGCAATGCTGTAAGACAGTTTTTAATGTGTTAGAAGTTATATGCACAAAAACTAATGTTAGGACTTCAATGATCAAGATTGTCAGTTTACAGCTTTCTGAGTCCAGTAATGCTGAAATAGTACTTCTGTTCAAATGAAGTGAAATCTAGCCCAAATCTGCTCAAAAGCGTGTCTCTCTATTAGAGAAAGCTGTTTCATTCAGTATTCAGTGCAAATCTTGCCAAACTGATAGATGCTTATGCCTTATGAAGTACAATGTTTTCTGCAATGCTGTAAGACAGTTTTTAATGTGTTAGAAGTTATATGCACAAAAACTAATGTTAGGACTTCAATGATCAAGATTGTCAGTTTACAGCTTTCTGAGTCCAGTAATGCTGAAATAGTACTTCTGTTCAAATGAAGTGAAATCTAGCCCAAATCTGCTCAAAAGCTTGTCTCTCTATTAGAGAAAGCTGTTTCATTCAGTATTCAGTGCAAATCTTGCCAAACTGATAGATGCTTATGCCTTATGAAGTACAATGTTTTCTGCAATGCTGTAAGACAGTTTTTAATGTGTTAGAAGTTATATACACAAAAACTAATGTTAGGACTTCAATGATCAAGATTGTCAGTTTACAGCTTTCTGAGTCCAGAAATGTTGAAATAGTGTTTCTGTTCAAATGAAGTGAAATCAAGCCCAAATCTGCTCAAAAGCTTGTCTCTCCAATAGAGAAAGCTGTTTCATTCAGTATTCAGTGCAAATCTTGCCAAACTGATAGATGCTTATGCCTTATGAAGTACAATGTTTTCTGCAATGCTGTAAGACAGTTTTTAATGTGTTAGAAGTTATATTCACAAAAACTAATGTTAGGACTTCAATGATCGAGATTGTCAGTTTACAGCTTTCTGAGTCCAGTAATGTTGAAATAGTGTTTCTGTTCAAATGAAGTGAAATCAAGCCCAAATCTGCTCAAAAGCTTGTCTCTCTATTAGAGAAAGCTTTTTCATTCATTATTCAGTGCAAATCTTGCCAAACTGATAGATGCTTATGCCTTACGAAGTACAATGTTTTCTGCAATGCTGTAAGACAGTTTTTAATGTGTTAGAAGTTATATGCACAAAAACTAATGTTAGGACTTCAATGATCAAGATTGTCAGTTTACAGCTTTCTGAGTCCAGTAATGCTGAAATAGTACTTCTGTTCAAATGAAGTGAAATCTAGCCCAAATCTGCTCAAAAGCTTGTCTCTCTATTAGAGAAAGCTGTTTCATTCAGTATTCAGTGCAAATCTTGCCAAACTGATAGATGCTTATGCCTTATGAAGTACAATGTTTTCTGCAATGCTGTAAAACAGTTTTTAATGTGTTAGAAGTTATATACACAAAAACTAATGTTAGGACTTCAGTGATCAAGATTGTCAGTTTACAGCTTTCTGAGTCCAGTAATGTTGAAATAGTGTTTCTGTTCAAATGAAGTGAAATCAAGCCCAAATCTGCTCAAAAGCTTGTCTCTCCAATAGAGAAAGCTGTTTCATTCAGTATTCAGTGCAAATCTTGCCAAACTGATAGATGCTTATGCCATATGAAACACAATGTTTTCTGCAATGCTGTAAGACAGTTTTTAATGTGTTAGAAGTTATATGCACAAAAACTTATGTTAGGACTTCAATGATCAAGATTGTCAGTTCACAGCTTTCTGAGTCCAGTAATGTTGAAATAGTGTTTCTGTTCAAATGAAGTGAAATCAAGCCCAAATCTGCTCAAAAGCTTGTCTCTCTATTAGAGAAAGCTTTTTCATTCATTATTCAGTGCAAATCTTGCCAAACTGATAGATGCTTATGCCTTATGAAGTACAATGTTTTCTGCAATGCTGTAAGACAGTTTTTAATGTGTTAGAAGTTATATGCACAAAAACTAATGTTAGGACTTCAATGATCAAGATTGTCAGTTTACAGCTTTCTGAGTCCAGTAATGCTGAAATAGTACTTCTGTTCAAATGAAGTGAAATCTAGCCCAAATCTGCTCAAAAGCTTGTCTCTCTATTAGAGAAAACTGTTTCATTCAGTATTCAGTGTAAATCTTGCCAAACTGATAGATGCTTATGCCTTATGAAGTACAATGTTTTCTGCAATGCTGTAAAACAGTTTTTAATGTGTTAGAAGTTATATACACAAAAACTAATGTTAGGACTTCAGTGATCAAGATTGTCAGTTTACAGCTTTCTGAGTCCAGTAATGCTGAAATAGTACTTCTGTTCAAATGAAGTGAAATCTAGCCCAAATCTGCTCAAAAGCTTGTCTCTCTATTAGAGAAAGCTGTTTCATTCAGTATTCAGTGCAAATCTTGCCAAACTGATAGATGCTTATGCCTTATGAAGTACAATGTTTTCTGCAATGCTGTAAGACAGTTTTTAATGTGTTAGAAGTTATATACACAAAAACTAATGTTAGGACTTCAATGATCAAGATTGTCAGTTTACAGCTTTCTGAGTCCAGTAATGTTGAAATAGTGTTTCTGTTCAAATGAAGTGAAATCAAGCCCAAATCTGCTCAAAAGCTTGTCTCTCCAATAGAGAAAGCTGTTTCATTCAGTATTCAGTGCAAATCTTGCCAAACTGATAGATGCTTATGCCTTATGAAGTACAATGTTTTCTGCAATGCTGTAAGACAGTTTTTAATGTGTTAGAAGTTATATGCACAAAAACTAATGTTAGGACTTCAATGATCAAGATTGTCAGTTTACAGCTTTCTGAGTCCAGTAATGTTGAAATAGTGTTTCTGTTCAAATGAAGTGAAATCAAGCCCAAATCTGCTCAAAAGATTGTCTCTCTATTAGAGAAAGCTTTTTCATTCATTATTCAGTGCAAATCTTGCCAAACTGATAGATGCTTATGCCTTATGAAGTACAATGTTTTCTGCAATGCTGTAAGACAGTTTTTAATGTGTTAGAAGTTATATGCACAAAAACTAATGTTAGGACTTCAATGATCAAGATTGTCAGTTTACAGCTTTCTGAGTCCAGTAATGCTGAAATAGTACTTCTGTTCAAATGAAGTGAAATCTAGCCCAAATCTGCTCAAAAGCTTGTCTCTCTATTAGAGAAAGCTGTTTCATTCAGTATTCAGTGCAAATCTTGCCAAACTGATAGATGCTTATGCCTTATGAAGTACAATGTTTTCTGCAATGCTGTAAAACAGTTTTTAATGTGTTAGAAGTTATATACACAAAAACTAATGTTAGGACTTCAGTGATCAAGATTGTCAGTTTACAGCTTTCTGAGTCCAGTAATGCTGAAATAGTACTTCTGTTCAAATGAAGTGAAATCTAGCCCAAATCTGCTCAAAAGCTTGTCTCTCTATTAGAGAAAGCTGTTTCATTCAGTATTCAGTGCAAATCTTGCCAAACTGATAGATGCTTATGCCTTATGAAGTACAATGTTTTCTGCAATGCTGTAAAACAGTTTTTAATGTGTTAGAAGTTATATACACAAAAACTAATGTTAGGACTTCAATGATCAAGATTGTCAGTTTACAGCTTTCTGAGTCCAGTAATGCTGAAACAGTACTTCTGTTCAAATGAAGTGAAATCTAGCCCAAATCTGCTCAAAAGCTTGTCTCTCTATTAGAGAAAGCTGTTTCATTCAGTATTCAGTGCAAATCTTGCCAAACTGACAGATGCTTATGCCTTATGAAGTACAATGTTTTCTGCAATGCTGTAAAACAGTTTTTAATGTGTTAGAAGTTATATACACAAAAACTAATGTTAGGACTTCAATGATCAAGATTGTCAGTTTACAGCTTTCTGAGTCCAGTAATGCTGAAATAGTACTTCTGTTCAAATGAAGTGAAATCTAGCCCAAATCTGCTCAAAAGCTTGTCTCTCTAATAGAGAAAGCTGTTTCATTCAGTATTCAGTGCAAATCTTGCCAAACTGATAGATGCTTATGCCATATGAAACACAATGTTTTCTGCAATGCTGTAAGACAGTTTTTAATGTGTTAGAAGTTATATGCACAAAAACTTATGTTAGGACTTCAATGATCAAGATTGTCAGTTCACAGCTTTCTGAGTCCAGTAATGCTGAAATAGTACTTCTGTTCAAATGAAGTGAAATCTAGCCCAAATCTGCTCAAAAGCTTGTCTCTCTATTAGAGAAAGCTGTTTCATTCAGTATTCAGTGCAAATCTTGCCAAACTGATAGATGCTTATGCCATATGAAATACAATGTTTTCTGCAATGCTGTAAGACAGTTTTTAATGTGTTAGAAGTTATATGCACAAAAACTAATGTTAGGACTTCAGTGATCAAGATTGTCAGTTTACAGCTTTCTGAGTCCAGTAATGTTGAAATAGTGTTTCTGTTCAAATGAAGTGAAATCAAGCCCAAATCTGCTCAAAAGCTTGTCTCTCCAATAGAGAAAGCTGTTTCATTCAGTATTCAGTGCAAATCTTGCCAAACTGATAGATGCTTATGCCTTATGAAGTACAATGTTTTCTGCAATGCTGTAAGACAGTTTTTAATGTGTTAGAAGTTATATTCACAAAAACTAATGTTAGGACTTCAATGATCGAGATTGTCAGTTTACAGCTTTCTGAGTCCAGTAATGTTGAAATAGTGTTTCTGTTCAAATGAAGTGAAATCAAGCCCAAATCTGCTCAAAAGATTGTCTCTCTATTAGAGAAAGCTTTTTCATTCATTATTCAGTGCAAATCTTGCCAAACTGATAGATGCTTATGCCTTATGAAGTACAATGTTTTCTGCAATGCTGTAAGACAGTTTTTAATGTGTTAGAAGTTATATGCACAAAAACTAATGTTAGGACTTCAATGATCAAGATTGTCAGTTTACAGCTTTCTGAGTCCAGTAATGCTGAAATAGTACTTCTGTTCAAATGAAGTGAAATCTAGCCCAAATCTGCTCAAAAGCTTGTCTCTCTATTAGAGAAAGCTGTTTCATTCAGTATTCAGTGCAAATCTTGCCAAACTGATAGATGCTTATGCCTTATGAAGTACAATGTTTTCTGCAATGCTGTAAAACAGTTTTTAATGTGTTAGAAGTTATATACACAAAAACTAATGTTAGGACTTCAGTGATCAAGATTGTCAGTTTACAGCTTTCTGAGTCCAGTAATGCTGAAATAGTACTTCTGTTCAAATGAAGTGAAATCTAGCCCAAATCTGCTCAAAAGCTTGTCTCTCTATTAGAGAAAGCTGTTTCATTCAGTATTCAGTGCAAATCTTGCCAAACTGATAGATGCTTATGCCTTATGAAGTACAATGTTTTCTGCAATGCTGTAAAAGAGTTTTTAATGTGTTAGAAGTTATATACACAAAAACTAATGTTAGGACTTCAATGATCAAGATTGTCAGTTTACAGCTTTCTGAGTCCAGTAATGCTGAAACAGTACTTCTGTTCAAATGAAGTGAAATCTAGCCCAAATCTGCTCAAAAGCTTGTCTCTCTATTAGAGAAAGCTGTTTCATTCAGTATTCAGTGCAAATCTTGCCAAACTGACAGATGCTTATGCCTTATGAAGTACAATGTTTTCTGCAATGCTGTAAAACAGTTTTTAATGTGTTAGAAGTTATATACACAAAAACTAATGTTAGGACTTCAATGATCAAGATTGTCAGTTTACAGCTTTCTGAGTCCAGTAATGCTGAAATAGTACTTCTGTTCAAATGAAGTGAAATCTAGCCCAAATCTGCTCAAAAGCTTGTCTCTCTAATAGAGAAAGCTGTTTCATTCAGTATTCAGTGCAAATCTTGCCAAACTGATAGATGCTTATGCCATATGAAACACAATGTTTTCTGCAATGCTGTAAGACAGTTTTTAATGTGTTAGAAGTTATATGCACAAAAACTTATGTTAGGACTTCAATGATCAAGATTGTCAGTTCACAGCTTTCTGAGTCCAGTAATGCTGAAATAGTACTTCTGTTCAAATGAAGTGAAATCTAGCCCAAATCTGCTCAAAAGCTTGTCTCTCTATTAGAGAAAGCTGTTTCATTCAGTATTCAGTGCAAATCTTGCCAAACTGATAGATGCTTATGCCATATGAAATACAATGTTTTCTGCAATGCTGTAAGACAGTTTTTAATGTGTTAGAAGTTATATGCACAAAAACTAATGTTAGGACTTCAATGATCAAGATTGTCAGTTTACAGCTTTCTGAGTCCAGTAATGCTGAAATAGTACTTCTGTTCAAATGAAGTGAAATCTAGCCCAAATCTGCTCAAAAGCGTGTCTCTCTATTAGAGAAAGCTGTTTCATTCAGTATTCAGTGCAAATCTTGCCAAACTGATAGATGCTTATGCCTTATGAAGTACAATGTTTTCTGCAATGCTGTAAGACAGTTTTTAATGTGTTAGAAGTTATATGCACAAAAACTAATGTTAGGACTTCAATGATCAAGATTGTCAGTTTACAGCTTTCTGAGTCCAGTAATGCTGAAATAGTACTTCTGTTCAAATGAAGTGAAATCTAGCCCAAATCTGCTCAAAAGCTTGTCTCTCTATTAGAGAAAGCTGTTTCATTCAGTATTCAGTGCAAATCTTGCCAAACTGATAGATGCTTATGCCTTATGAAGTACAATGTTTTCTGCAATGCTGTAAGACAGTTTTTAATGTGTTAGAAGTTATATACACAAAAACTAATGTTAGGACTTCAATGATCAAGATTGTCAGTTTACAGCTTTCTGAGTCCAGAAATGTTGAAATAGTGTTTCTGTTCAAATGAAGTGAAATCAAGCCCAAATCTGCTCAAAAGCTTGTCTCTCCAATAGAGAAAGCTGTTTCATTCAGTATTCAGTGCAAATCTTGCCAAACTGATAGATGCTTATGCCTTATGAAGTACAATGTTTTCTGCAATGCTGTAAGACAGTTTTTAATGTGTTAGAAGTTATATTCACAAAAACTAATGTTAGGACTTCAATGATCGAGATTGTCAGTTTACAGCTTTCTGAGTCCAGTAATGTTGAAATAGTGTTTCTGTTCAAATGAAGTGAAATCAAGCCCAAATCTGCTCAAAAGCTTGTCTCTCTATTAGAGAAAGCTTTTTCATTCATTATTCAGTGCAAATCTTGCCAAACTGATAGATGCTTATGCCTTACGAAGTACAATGTTTTCTGCAATGCTGTAAGACAGTTTTTAATGTGTTAGAAGTTATATGCACAAAAACTAATGTTAGGACTTCAATGATCAAGATTGTCAGTTTACAGCTTTCTGAGTCCAGTAATGCTGAAATAGTACTTCTGTTCAAATGAAGTGAAATCTAGCCCAAATCTGCTCAAAAGCTTGTCTCTCTATTAGAGAAAGCTGTTTCATTCAGTATTCAGTGCAAATCTTGCCAAACTGATAGATGCTTATGCCTTATGAAGTACAATGTTTTCTGCAATGCTGTAAAACAGTTTTTAATGTGTTAGAAGTTATATACACAAAAACTAATGTTAGGACTTCAGTGATCAAGATTGTCAGTTTACAGCTTTCTGAGTCCAGTAATGTTGAAATAGTGTTTCTGTTCAAATGAAGTGAAATCAAGCCCAAATCTGCTCAAAAGCTTGTCTCTCCAATAGAGAAAGCTGTTTCATTCAGTATTCAGTGCAAATCTTGCCAAACTGATAGATGCTTATGCCATATGAAACACAATGTTTTCTGCAATGCTGTAAGACAGTTTTTAATGTGTTAGAAGTTATATGCACAAAAACTTATGTTAGGACTTCAATGATCAAGATTGTCAGTTCACAGCTTTCTGAGTCCAGTAATGTTGAAATAGTGTTTCTGTTCAAATGAAGTGAAATCAAGCCCAAATCTGCTCAAAAGCTTGTCTCTCTATTAGAGAAAGCTTTTTCATTCATTATTCAGTGCAAATCTTGCCAAACTGATAGATGCTTATGCCTTATGAAGTACAATGTTTTCTGCAATGCTGTAAGACAGTTTTTAATGTGTTAGAAGTTATATGCACAAAAACTAATGTTAGGACTTCAATGATCAAGATTGTCAGTTTACAGCTTTCTGAGTCCAGTAATGCTGAAATAGTACTTCTGTTCAAATGAAGTGAAATCTAGCCCAAATCTGCTCAAAAGCTTGTCTCTCTATTAGAGAAAACTGTTTCATTCAGTATTCAGTGTAAATCTTGCCAAACTGATAGATGCTTATGCCTTATGAAGTACAATGTTTTCTGCAATGCTGTAAAACAGTTTTTAATGTGTTAGAAGTTATATACACAAAAACTAATGTTAGGACTTCAGTGATCAAGATTGTCAGTTTACAGCTTTCTGAGTCCAGTAATGCTGAAATAGTACTTCTGTTCAAATGAAGTGAAATCTAGCCCAAATCTGCTCAAAAGCTTGTCTCTCTATTAGAGAAAGCTGTTTCATTCAGTATTCAGTGCAAATCTTGCCAAACTGATAGATGCTTATGCCTTATGAAGTACAATGTTTTCTGCAATGCTGTAAGACAGTTTTTAATGTGTTAGAAGTTATATACACAAAAACTAATGTTAGGACTTCAATGATCAAGATTGTCAGTTTACAGCTTTCTGAGTCCAGTAATGTTGAAATAGTGTTTCTGTTCAAATGAAGTGAAATCAAGCCCAAATCTGCTCAAAAGCTTGTCTCTCCAATAGAGAAAGCTGTTTCATTCAGTATTCAGTGCAAATCTTGCCAAACTGATAGATGCTTATGCCTTATGAAGTACAATGTTTTCTGCAATGCTGTAAGACAGTTTTTAATGTGTTAGAAGTTATATGCACAAAAACTAATGTTAGGACTTCAATGATCAAGATTGTCAGTTTACAGCTTTCTGAGTCCAGTAATGCTGAAATAGTACTTCTGTTCAAATGAAGTGAAATCTAGCCCAAATCTGCTCAAAAGCTTGTCTCTCTATTAGAGAAAGCTGTTTCATTCAGTATTCAGTGCAAATCTTGCCAAACTGATAGATGCTTATGCCTTATGAAGTACAATGTTTTCTGCAATGCTGTAAAACAGTTTTTAATGTGTTAGAAGTTATATACACAAAAACTAATGTTAGGACTTCAGTGATCAAGATTGTCAGTTTACAGCTTTCTGAGTCCAGTAATGCTGAAATAGTACTTCTGTTCAAATGAAGTGAAATCTAGCCCAAATCTGCTCAAAAGCTTGTCTCTCTATTAGAGAAAGCTGTTTCATTCAGTATTCAGTGCAAATCTTGCCAAACTGATAGATGCTTATGCCTTATGAAGTACAATGTTTTCTGCAATGCTGTAAAACAGTTTTTAATGTGTTAGAAGTTATATACACAAAAACTAATGTTAGGACTTCAATGATCAAGATTGTCAGTTTACAGCTTTCTGAGTCCAGTAATGCTGAAACAGTACTTCTGTTCAAATGAAGTGAAATCTAGCCCAAATCTGCTCAAAAGCTTGTCTCTCTATTAGAGAAAGCTGTTTCATTCAGTATTCAGTGCAAATCTTGCCAAACTGACAGATGCTTATGCCTTATGAAGTACAATGTTTTCTGCAATGCTGTAAAACAGTTTTTAATGTGTTAGAAGTTATATACACAAAAACTAATGTTAGGACTTCAATGATCAAGATTGTCAGTTTACAGCTTTCTGAGTCCAGTAATGCTGAAATAGTACTTCTGTTCAAATGAAGTGAAATCTAGCCCAAATCTGCTCAAAAGCTTGTCTCTCTAATAGAGAAAGCTGTTTCATTCAGTATTCAGTGCAAATCTTGCCAAACTGATAGATGCTTATGCCATATGAAACACAATGTTTTCTGCAATGCTGTAAGACAGTTTTTAATGTGTTAGAAGTTATATGCACAAAAACTTATGTTAGGACTTCAATGATCAAGATTGTCAGTTCACAGCTTTCTGAGTCCAGTAATGCTGAAATAGTACTTCTGTTCAAATGAAGTGAAATCTAGCCCAAATCTGCTCAAAAGCTTGTCTCTCTATTAGAGAAAGCTGTTTCATTCAGTATTCAGTGCAAATCTTGCCAAACTGATAGATGCTTATGCCATATGAAATACAATGTTTTCTGCAATGCTGTAAGAC
Source organism: Carassius gibelio (assembly GCF_023724105.1). Classification (NCBI taxonomy): domain Eukaryota; kingdom Metazoa; phylum Chordata; class Actinopteri; order Cypriniformes; family Cyprinidae; genus Carassius; species Carassius gibelio. The sequence goes on along the minus strand of NC_068383.1, from coordinate 28,259,093 downwards.
AGTTTTTAATGTGTTAGAAGTTATATGCACAAAAACTAATGTTAGGACTTCAGTGATCAAGATTGTCAGTTTACAGCTTTCTGAGTCCAGTAATGTTGAAATAGTGTTTCTGTTCAAATGAAGTGAAATCAAGCCCAAATCTGCTCAAAAGCTTGTCTCTCCAATAGAGAAAGCTGTTTCATTCAGTATTCAGTGCAAATCTTGCCAAACTGATAGATGCTTATGCCTTATGAAGTACAATGTTTTCTGCAATGCTGTAAGACAGTTTTTAATGTGTTAGAAGTTATATTCACAAAAACTAATGTTAGGACTTCAATGATCGAGATTGTCAGTTTACAGCTTTCTGAGTCCAGTAATGTTGAAATAGTGTTTCTGTTCAAATGAAGTGAAATCAAGCCCAAATCTGCTCAAAAGATTGTCTCTCTATTAGAGAAAGCTTTTTCATTCATTATTCAGTGCAAATCTTGCCAAACTGATAGATGCTTATGCCTTATGAAGTACAATGTTTTCTGCAATGCTGTAAGACAGTTTTTAATGTGTTAGAAGTTATATGCACAAAAACTAATGTTAGGACTTCAATGATCAAGATTGTCAGTTTACAGCTTTCTGAGTCCAGTAATGCTGAAATAGTACTTCTGTTCAAATGAAGTGAAATCTAGCCCAAATCTGCTCAAAAGCTTGTCTCTCTATTAGAGAAAGCTGTTTCATTCAGTATTCAGTGCAAATCTTGCCAAACTGATAGATGCTTATGCCTTATGAAGTACAATGTTTTCTGCAATGCTGTAAAACAGTTTTTAATGTGTTAGAAGTTATATACACAAAAACTAATGTTAGGACTTCAATGATCAAGATTGTCAGTTTACAGCTTTCTGAGTCCAGTAATGCTGAAATAGTACTTCTGTTCAAATGAAGTGAAATCTAGCCCAAATCTGCTCAAAAGCTTGTCTCTCTAATAGAGAAAGCTGTTTCATTCAGTATTCAGTGCAAATCTTGCCAAACTGATAGATGCTTATGCCATATGAAACACAATGTTTTCTGCAATGCTGTAAGACAGTTTTTAATGTGTTAGAAGTTATATGCACAAAAACTTATGTTAGGACTTCAATGATCAAGATTGTCAGTTCACAGCTTTCTGAGTCCAGTAATGCTGAAATAGTACTTCTGTTCAAATGAAGTGAAATCTAGCCCAAATCTGCTCAAAAGCTTGTCTCTCTATTAGAGAAAGCTGTTTCATTCAGTATTCAGTGCAAATCTTGCCAAACTGATAGATGCTTATGCCATATGAAATACAATGTTTTCTGCAATGCTGTAAGACAGTTTTTAATGTGTTAGAAGTTATATGCACAAAAACTAATGTTAGGACTTCAATGATCAAGATTGTCAGTTTACAGCTTTCTGAGTCCAGTAATGCTGAAATAGTACTTCTGTTCAAATGAAGTGAAATCTAGCCCAAATCTGCTCAAAAGCGTGTCTCTCTATTAGAGAAAGCTGTTTCATTCAGTATTCAGTGCAAATCTTGCCAAACTGATAGATGCTTATGCCTTATGAAGTACAATGTTTTCTGCAATGCTGTAAGACAGTTTTTAATGTGTTAGAAGTTATATGCACAAAAACTAATGTTAGGACTTCAATGATCAAGATTGTCAGTTTACAGCTTTCTGAGTCCAGTAATGCTGAAATAGTACTTCTGTTCAAATGAAGTGAAATCTAGCCCAAATCTGCTCAAAAGCTTGTCTCTCTATTAGAGAAAGCTGTTTCATTCAGTATTCAGTGCAAATCTTGCCAAACTGATAGATGCTTATGCCTTATGAAGTACAATGTTTTCTGCAATGCTGTAAGACAGTTTTTAATGTGTTAGAAGTTATATACACAAAAACTAATGTTAGGACTTCAATGATCAAGATTGTCAGTTTACAGCTTTCTGAGTCCAGAAATGTTGAAATAGTGTTTCTGTTCAAATGAAGTGAAATCAAGCCCAAATCTGCTCAAAAGCTTGTCTCTCCAATAGAGAAAGCTGTTTCATTCAGTATTCAGTGCAAATCTTGCCAAACTGATAGATGCTTATGCCTTATGAAGTACAATGTTTTCTGCAATGCTGTAAGACAGTTTTTAATGTGTTAGAAGTTATATTCACAAAAACTAATGTTAGGACTTCAATGATCGAGATTGTCAGTTTACAGCTTTCTGAGTCCAGTAATGTTGAAATAGTGTTTCTGTTCAAATGAAGTGAAATCAAGCCCAAATCTGCTCAAAAGCTTGTCTCTCTATTAGAGAAAGCTTTTTCATTCATTATTCAGTGCAAATCTTGCCAAACTGATAGATGCTTATGCCTTACGAAGTACAATGTTTTCTGCAATGCTGTAAGACAGTTTTTAATGTGTTAGAAGTTATATGCACAAAAACTAATGTTAGGACTTCAATGATCAAGATTGTCAGTTTACAGCTTTCTGAGTCCAGTAATGCTGAAATAGTACTTCTGTTCAAATGAAGTGAAATCTAGCCCAAATCTGCTCAAAAGCTTGTCTCTCTATTAGAGAAAGCTGTTTCATTCAGTATTCAGTGCAAATCTTGCCAAACTGATAGATGCTTATGCCTTATGAAGTACAATGTTTTCTGCAATGCTGTAAAACAGTTTTTAATGTGTTAGAAGTTATATACACAAAAACTAATGTTAGGACTTCAGTGATCAAGATTGTCAGTTTACAGCTTTCTGAGTCCAGTAATGTTGAAATAGTGTTTCTGTTCAAATGAAGTGAAATCAAGCCCAAATCTGCTCAAAAGCTTGTCTCTCCAATAGAGAAAGCTGTTTCATTCAGTATTCAGTGCAAATCTTGCCAAACTGATAGATGCTTATGCCATATGAAACACAATGTTTTCTGCAATGCTGTAAGACAGTTTTTAATGTGTTAGAAGTTATATGCACAAAAACTTATGTTAGGACTTCAATGATCAAGATTGTCAGTTCACAGCTTTCTGAGTCCAGTAATGTTGAAATAGTGTTTCTGTTCAAATGAAGTGAAATCAAGCCCAAATCTGCTCAAAAGCTTGTCTCTCTATTAGAGAAAGCTTTTTCATTCATTATTCAGTGCAAATCTTGCCAAACTGATAGATGCTTATGCCTTATGAAGTACAATGTTTTCTGCAATGCTGTAAGACAGTTTTTAATGTGTTAGAAGTTATATGCACAAAAACTAATGTTAGGACTTCAATGATCAAGATTGTCAGTTTACAGCTTTCTGAGTCCAGTAATGCTGAAATAGTACTTCTGTTCAAATGAAGTGAAATCTAGCCCAAATCTGCTCAAAAGCTTGTCTCTCTATTAGAGAAAACTGTTTCATTCAGTATTCAGTGTAAATCTTGCCAAACTGATAGATGCTTATGCCTTATGAAGTACAATGTTTTCTGCAATGCTGTAAAACAGTTTTTAATGTGTTAGAAGTTATATACACAAAAACTAATGTTAGGACTTCAGTGATCAAGATTGTCAGTTTACAGCTTTCTGAGTCCAGTAATGCTGAAATAGTACTTCTGTTCAAATGAAGTGAAATCTAGCCCAAATCTGCTCAAAAGCTTGTCTCTCTATTAGAGAAAGCTGTTTCATTCAGTATTCAGTGCAAATCTTGCCAAACTGATAGATGCTTATGCCTTATGAAGTACAATGTTTTCTGCAATGCTGTAAGACAGTTTTTAATGTGTTAGAAGTTATATACACAAAAACTAATGTTAGGACTTCAATGATCAAGATTGTCAGTTTACAGCTTTCTGAGTCCAGTAATGTTGAAATAGTGTTTCTGTTCAAATGAAGTGAAATCAAGCCCAAATCTGCTCAAAAGCTTGTCTCTCCAATAGAGAAAGCTGTTTCATTCAGTATTCAGTGCAAATCTTGCCAAACTGATAGATGCTTATGCCTTATGAAGTACAATGTTTTCTGCAATGCTGTAAGACAGTTTTTAATGTGTTAGAAGTTATATGCACAAAAACTAATGTTAGGACTTCAATGATCAAGATTGTCAGTTTACAGCTTTCTGAGTCCAGTAATGCTGAAATAGTACTTCTGTTCAAATGAAGTGAAATCTAGCCCAAATCTGCTCAAAAGCTTGTCTCTCTATTAGAGAAAGCTGTTTCATTCAGTATTCAGTGCAAATCTTGCCAAACTGATAGATGCTTATGCCTTATGAAGTACAATGTTTTCTGCAATGCTGTAAAACAGTTTTTAATGTGTTAGAAGTTATATACACAAAAACTAATGTTAGGACTTCAGTGATCAAGATTGTCAGTTTACAGCTTTCTGAGTCCAGTAATGCTGAAATAGTACTTCTGTTCAAATGAAGTGAAATCTAGCCCAAATCTGCTCAAAAGCTTGTCTCTCTATTAGAGAAAGCTGTTTCATTCAGTATTCAGTGCAAATCTTGCCAAACTGATAGATGCTTATGCCTTATGAAGTACAATGTTTTCTGCAATGCTGTAAAACAGTTTTTAATGTGTTAGAAGTTATATACACAAAAACTAATGTTAGGACTTCAATGATCAAGATTGTCAGTTTACAGCTTTCTGAGTCCAGTAATGCTGAAACAGTACTTCTGTTCAAATGAAGTGAAATCTAGCCCAAATCTGCTCAAAAGCTTGTCTCTCTATTAGAGAAAGCTGTTTCATTCAGTATTCAGTGCAAATCTTGCCAAACTGACAGATGCTTATGCCTTATGAAGTACAATGTTTTCTGCAATGCTGTAAAACAGTTTTTAATGTGTTAGAAGTTATATACACAAAAACTAATGTTAGGACTTCAATGATCAAGATTGTCAGTTTACAGCTTTCTGAGTCCAGTAATGCTGAAATAGTACTTCTGTTCAAATGAAGTGAAATCTAGCCCAAATCTGCTCAAAAGCTTGTCTCTCTAATAGAGAAAGCTGTTTCATTCAGTATTCAGTGCAAATCTTGCCAAACTGATAGATGCTTATGCCATATGAAACACAATGTTTTCTGCAATGCTGTAAGACAGTTTTTAATGTGTTAGAAGTTATATGCACAAAAACTTATGTTAGGACTTCAATGATCAAGATTGTCAGTTCACAGCTTTCTGAGTCCAGTAATGCTGAAATAGTACTTCTGTTCAAATGAAGTGAAATCTAGCCCAAATCTGCTCAAAAGCTTGTCTCTCTATTAGAGAAAGCTGTTTCATTCAGTATTCAGTGCAAATCTTGCCAAACTGATAGATGCTTATGCCATATGAAATACAATGTTTTCTGCAATGCTGTAAGACAGTTTTTAATGTGTTAGAAGTTATATGCACAAAAACTAATGTTAGGACTTCAGTGATCAAGATTGTCAGTTTACAGCTTTCTGAGTCCAGTAATGTTGAAATAGTGTTTCTGTTCAAATGAAGTGAAATCAAGCCCAAATCTGCTCAAAAGCTTGTCTCTCCAATAGAGAAAGCTGTTTCATTCAGTATTCAGTGCAAATCTTGCCAAACTGATAGATGCTTATGCCTTATGAAGTACAATGTTTTCTGCAATGCTGTAAGACAGTTTTTAATGTGTTAGAAGTTATATTCACAAAAACTAATGTTAGGACTTCAATGATCGAGATTGTCAGTTTACAGCTTTCTGAGTCCAGTAATGTTGAAATAGTGTTTCTGTTCAAATGAAGTGAAATCAAGCCCAAATCTGCTCAAAAGATTGTCTCTCTATTAGAGAAAGCTTTTTCATTCATTATTCAGTGCAAATCTTGCCAAACTGATAGATGCTTATGCCTTATGAAGTACAATGTTTTCTGCAATGCTGTAAGACAGTTTTTAATGTGTTAGAAGTTATATGCACAAAAACTAATGTTAGGACTTCAATGATCAAGATTGTCAGTTTACAGCTTTCTGAGTCCAGTAATGCTGAAATAGTACTTCTGTTCAAATGAAGTGAAATCTAGCCCAAATCTGCTCAAAAGCTTGTCTCTCTATTAGAGAAAGCTGTTTCATTCAGTATTCAGTGCAAATCTTGCCAAACTGATAGATGCTTATGCCTTATGAAGTACAATGTTTTCTGCAATGCTGTAAAACAGTTTTTAATGTGTTAGAAGTTATATACACAAAAACTAATGTTAGGACTTCAGTGATCAAGATTGTCAGTTTACAGCTTTCTGAGTCCAGTAATGCTGAAATAGTACTTCTGTTCAAATGAAGTGAAATCTAGCCCAAATCTGCTCAAAAGCTTGTCTCTCTATTAGAGAAAGCTGTTTCATTCAGTATTCAGTGCAAATCTTGCCAAACTGATAGATGCTTATGCCTTATGAAGTACAATGTTTTCTGCAATGCTGTAAAACAGTTTTTAATGTGTTAGAAGTTATATACACAAAAACTAATGTTAGGACTTCAATGATCAAGATTGTCAGTTTACAGCTTTCTGAGTCCAGTAATGCTGAAACAGTACTTCTGTTCAAATGAAGTGAAATCTAGCCCAAATCTGCTCAAAAGCTTGTCTCTCTATTAGAGAAAGCTGTTTCATTCAGTATTCAGTGCAAATCTTGCCAAACTGACAGATGCTTATGCCTTATGAAGTACAATGTTTTCTGCAATGCTGTAAAACAGTTTTTAATGTGTTAGAAGTTATATACACAAAAACTAATGTTAGGACTTCAATGATCAAGATTGTCAGTTTACAGCTTTCTGAGTCCAGTAATGCTGAAATAGTACTTCTGTTCAAATGAAGTGAAATCTAGCCCAAATCTGCTCAAAAGCTTGTCTCTCTAATAGAGAAAGCTGTTTCATTCAGTATTCAGTGCAAATCTTGCCAAACTGATAGATGCTTATGCCATATGAAACACAATGTTTTCTGCAATGCTGTAAGACAGTTTTTAATGTGTTAGAAGTTATATGCACAAAAACTTATGTTAGGACTTCAATGATCAAGATTGTCAGTTCACAGCTTTCTGAGTCCAGTAATGCTGAAATAGTACTTCTGTTCAAATGAAGTGAAATCTAGCCCAAATCTGCTCAAAAGCTTGTCTCTCTATTAGAGAAAGCTGTTTCATTCAGTATTCAGTGCAAATCTTGCCAAACTGATAGATGCTTATGCCATATGAAATACAATGTTTTCTGCAATGCTGTAAGACAGTTTTTAATGTGTTAGAAGTTATATGCACAAAAACTAATGTTAGGACTTCAATGATCAAGATTGTCAGTTTACAGCTTTCTGAGTCCAGTAATGCTGAAATAGTACTTCTGTTCAAATGAAGTGAAATCTAGCCCAAATCTGCTCAAAAGCGTGTCTCTCTATTAGAGAAAGCTGTTTCATTCAGTATTCAGTGCAAATCTTGCCAAACTGATAGATGCTTATGCCTTATGAAGTACAATGTTTTCTGCAATGCTGTAAGACAGTTTTTAATGTGTTAGAAGTTATATGCACAAAAACTAATGTTAGGACTTCAATGATCAAGATTGTCAGTTTACAGCTTTCTGAGTCCAGTAATGCTGAAATAGTACTTCTGTTCAAATGAAGTGAAATCTAGCCCAAATCTGCTCAAAAGCTTGTCTCTCTATTAGAGAAAGCTGTTTCATTCAGTATTCAGTGCAAATCTTGCCAAACTGATAGATGCTTATGCCTTATGAAGTACAATGTTTTCTGCAATGCTGTAAGACAGTTTTTAATGTGTTAGAAGTTATATACACAAAAACTAATGTTAGGACTTCAATGATCAAGATTGTCAGTTTACAGCTTTCTGAGTCCAGTAATGTTGAAATAGTGTTTCTGTTCAAATGAAGTGAAATCAAGCCCAAATCTGCTCAAAAGCTTGTCTCTCCAATAGAGAAAGCTGTTTCATTCAGTATTCAGTGCAAATCTTGCCAAACTGATAGATGCTTATGCCTTATGAAGTACAATGTTTTCTGCAATGCTGTAAGACAGTTTTTAATGTGTTAGAAGTTATATTCACAAAAACTAATGTTAGGACTTCAATGATCGAGATTGTCAGTTTACAGCTTTCTGAGTCCAGTAATGCTGAAATAGTACTTCTGTTCAAATGAAGTGAAATCTAGCCCAAATCTGCTCAAAAGCTTGTCTCTCTATTAGAGAAAGCTGTTTCATTCAGTATTCAGTGCAAATCTTGCCAAACTGATAGATGCTTATGCCTTATGAACTACAATGTTTTCTGCAATGCTGTAAAACAGTTTTTAATGTGTTAGAAGTTATATACACAAAAACTAATGTTAGGACTTCAGTGATCAAGATTGTCAGTTTACAGCTTTCTGAGTCCAGTAATGTTGAAATAGTGTTTCTGTTCAAATGAAGTGAAATCAAGCCCAAATCTGCTCAAAAGCTTGTCTCTCCAATAGAGAAAGCTGTTTCATTCAGTATTCAGTGCAAATCTTGCCAAACTGATAGATGCTTATGCCATATGAAACACAATGTTTTCTGCAATGCTGTAAGACAGTTTTTAATGTGTTAGAAGTTATATACACAAAAACTAATGTTAGGACTTCAGTGATCAAGATTGTCAGTTTACAGCTTTCTGAGTCCAGTAATGCTGAAATAGTACTTCTGTTCAAATGAAGTGAAATCTAGCCCAAATCTGCTCAAAAGCTTGTCTCTCTATTAGAGAAAGCTGTTTCATTCAGTATTCAGTGCAAATCTTGCCAAACTGATAGATGCTTATGCCTTATGAAGTACAATGTTTTCTGCAATGCTGTAAAACAGTTTTTAATGTGTTAGAAGTTATATACACAAAAACTAATGTTAGGACTTCAATGATCAAGATTGTCAGTTTACAGCTTTCTGAGTCCAGTAATGCTGAAACAGTACTTCTGTTCAAATGAAGTGAAATCTAGCCCAAATCTGCTCAAAAGCTTGTCTCTCTATTAGAGAAAGCTGTTTCATTCAGTATTCAGTGCAAATCTTGCCAAACTGACAGATGCTTATGCCTTATGAAGTACAATGTTTTCTGCAATGCTGTAAAACAGTTTTTAATGTGTTAGAAGTTATATACACAAAAACTAATGTTAGGACTTCAATGATCAAGATTGTCAGTTTACAGCTTTCTGAGTCCAGTAATGCTGAAATAGTACTTCTGTTCAAATGAAGTGAAATCTAGCCCAAATCTGCTCAAAAGCTTGTCTCTCTAATAGAGAAAGCTGTTTCATTCAGTATTCAGTGCAAATCTTGCCAAACTGATAGATGCTTATGCCATATGAAACACAATGTTTTCTGCAATGCTGTAAGACAGTTTTTAATGTGTTAGAAGTTATATGCACAAAAACTTATGTTAGGACTTCAATGATCAAGATTGTCAGTTCACAGCTTTCTGAGTCCAGTAATGCTGAAATAGTACTTCTGTTCAAATGAAGTGAAATCTAGCCCAAATCTGCTCAAAAGCTTGTCTCTCTATTAGAGAAAGCTGTTTCATTCAGTATTCAGTGCAAATCTTGCCAAACTGATAGATGCTTATGCCTTATGAAATACAATGTTTTCTGCAATGCTGTAAGACAGTTTTTAATGTGTTAGAAGTTATATGCACAAAAACTAATGTTAGGACTTCAATGATCAAGATTGTCAGTTTACAGCTTTCTGAGTCCAGTAATGCTGAAATAGTACTTCTGTTCAAATGAAGTGAAATCTAGCCCAAATCTGCTCAAAAGCGTGTCTCTCTATTAGAGAAAGCTGTTTCATTCAGTATTCAGTGCAAATCTTGCCAAACTGATAGATGCTTATGCCTTATGAAGTACAATGTTTTCTGCAATGCTGTAAGACAGTTTTTAATGTGTTAGAAGTTATATGCACAAAAACTAATGTTAGGACTTCAATGATCAAGATTGTCAGTTTACAGCTTTCTGAGTCCAGTAATGCTGAAATAGTACTTCTGTTCAAATGAAGTGAAATCTAGCCCAAATCTGCTCAAAAGTGTGTCTCTCTATTAGAGAAAGCTGTTTCATTCAGTATTCAGTGCAAATCTTGCCAAACTGATAGATGCTTATGCCTTATGAAGTACAATGTTTTCTGCAATGCTGTAAGACAGTTTTTAATGTGTTAGAAGTTATATTCACAAAAACTAATGTTAGGACTTCAATGATCGAGATTGTCAGTTTACAGCTTTCTGAGTCCAGTAATGTTGAAATAGTGTTTCTGTTCAAATGAAGTGAAATCAAGCCCAAATCTGCTCAAAAGCTTGTCTCTCTATTAGAGAAAGCTTTTTCATTCATTATTCAGTGCAAATCTTGCCAAACTGATAGATGCTTATGCCTTATGAAGTACAATGTTTTCTGCAATGCTGTAAGACAGTTTTTAATGTGTTAGAAGTTATATGCACAAAAACTAATGTTAGGACTTCAATGATCAAGATTGTCAGTTTACAGCTTTCTGAGTCCAGTAATGCTGAAATAGTACTTCTGTTCAAATGAAGTGAAATCTAGCCCAAATCTGCTCAAAAGCTTGTCTCTCTATTAGAGAAAGCTGTTTCATTCAGTATTCAGTGCAAATCTTGCCAAACTGATAGATGCTTATGCCTTATGAAGTACAATGTTTTCTGCAATGCTGTAAAACAGTTTTTAATGTGTTAGAAGTTATATACACAAAAACTAATGTTAGGACTTCAGTGATCAAGATTGTCAGTTTACAGCTTTCTGAGTCCAGTAATGCTGAAATAGTACTTCTGTTCAAATGAAGTGAAATCTAGCCCAAATCTGCTCAAAAGCTTGTCTCTCTATTAGAGAAAGCTGTTTCATTCAGTATTCAGTGCAAATCTTGCCAAACTGATAGATGCTTATGCCTTATGAAGTACAATGTTTTCTGCAATGCTGTAAAACAGTTTTTAATGTGTTAGAAGTTATATACACAAAAACTAATGTTAGGACTTCAATGATCAAGATTGTCAGTTTACAGCTTTCTGAGTCCAGTAATGCTGAAACAGTACTTCTGTTCAAATGAAGTGAAATCTAGCCCAAATCTGCTCAAAAGCTTGTCTCTCTATTAGAGAAAGCTGTTTCATTCAGTATTCAGTGCAAATCTTGCCAAACTGACAGATGCTTATGCCTTATGAAGTACAATGTTTTCTGCAATGCTGTAAAACAGTTTTTAATGTGTTAGAAGTTATATACACAAAAACTAATGTTAGGACTTCAATGATCAAGATTGTCAGTTTACAGCTTTCTGAGTCCAGTAATGCTGAAATAGTACTTCTGTTCAAATGAAGTGAAATCAAGCCCAAATCTGCTCAAAAGCTTGTCTCTCCAATAGAGAAAGCTGTTTCATTCAGTATTCAGTGCAAATCTTGCCAAACTGATAGATGCTTATGCCTTATGAAGTACAATGTTTTCTGCAATGCTGTAAAACAGTTTTTAATGTGTTAGAAGTTATATACACAAAAACTAATGTTAGGACTTCAATGATCAAGATTGTCAGTTTACAGCTTTCTGAGTCCAGTAATGTTGAAATAGTGTTTCTGTTCAAATGAAGTGAAATCAAGCCCAAATCTGCTCAAAAGCTTGTCTCTCCAATAGAGAAAGCTGTTTCATTCAGTATTCAGTGCAAATCTTGCCAAACTGATAGATGCTTATGCCATATGAAATACAATGTTTTCTGCAATGCTGTAAGACAGTTTTTAATGTGTTAGAAGTTATATGCACAAAAACTAATGTTAGGACTTCAATGATCAAGATTGTCAGTTTACAGCTTTCTGAGTCCAGTAATGCTGAAATAGTACTTCTGTTCAAATAAAGTGAAATCTAGCCCAAATCTGCTCAAAAGCGTGTCTCTCTATTAGAGAAAGCTGTTTCATTCAGTATTCAGTGCAAATCTTGCCAAACTGATAGATGCTTATGCCTTATGAAGTACAATGTTTTCTGCAATGCTGTAAGACAGTTTTTAATGTGTTAGAAGTTATATGCACAAAAACTAATGTTAGGACTTCAATGATCAAGATTGTCAGTTTACAGCTTTCTGAGTCCAGTAATGCTGAAATAGTACTTCTGTTCAAATGAAGTGAAATCTAGCCCAAATCTGCTCAAAAGCTTGTCTCTCTATTAGAGAAAGCTGTTTCATTCAGTATTCAGTGCAAATCTTGCCAAACTGATAGATGCTTATGCCTTATGAAGTACAATGTTTTCTGCAATGCTGTAAGACAGTTTTTAATGTGTTAGAAGTTATATTCACAAAAACTAATGTTAGGACTTCAATGATCAAGATTGTCAGTTTACAGCTTTCTGAGTCCAGTAATGTTGAAATAGTGTTTCTGTTCAAATGAAGTGAAATCAAGCCCAAATCTGCTCAAAAGCTTGTCTCTCTATTAGAGAAAGCTTTTTCATTCATTATTCAGTGCAAATCTTGCCAAACTGATAGATGCTTATGCCTTACGAAGTACAATGTTTTCTGCAATGCTGTAAGACAGTTTTTAATGTGTTAGAAGTTATATGCACAAAAACTAATGTTAGGACTTCAATGATCAAGATTGTCAGTTTACAGCTTTCTGAGTCCAGTAATGCTGAAATAGTACTTCTGTTCAAATGAAGTGAAATCTAGCCCAAATCTGCTCAAAAGCTTGTCTCTCTATTAGAGAAAGCTGTTTCATTCAGTATTCAGTGCAAATCTTGCCAAACTGATAGATGCTTATGCCTTATGAAGTACAATGTTTTCTGCAATGCTGTAAAACAGTTTTTAATGTGTTAGAAGTTATATACACAAAAACTAATGTTAGGACTTCAGTGATCAAGATTGTCAGTTTACAGCTTTCTGAGTCCAGTAATGTTGAAATAGTGTTTCTGTTCAAATGAAGTGAAATCAAGCCCAAATCTGCTCAAAAGCTTGTCTCTCCAATAGAGAAAGCTGTTTCATTCAGTATTCAGTGCAAATCTTGCCAAACTGATAGATGCTTATGCCATATGAAACACAATGTTTTCTGCAATGCTGTAAGACAGTTTTTAATGTGTTAGAAGTTATATGCACAAAAACTTATGTTAGGACTTCAATGATCAAGATTGTCAGTTCACAGCTTTCTGAGTCCAGTAATGTTGAAATAGTGTTTCTGTTCAAATGAAGTGAAATCAAGCCCAAATCTGCTCAAAAGCTTGTCTCTCTATTAGAGAAAGCTTTTTCATTCATTATTCAGTGCAAATCTTGCCAAACTGATAGATGCTTATGCCTTATGAAGTACAATGTTTTCTGCAATGCTGTAAGACAGTTTTTAATGTGTTAGAAGTTATATGCACAAAAACTAATGTTAGGACTTCAATGATCAAGATTGTCAGTTTACAGCTTTCTGAGTCCAGTAATGCTGAAATAGTACTTCTGTTCAAATGAAGTGAAATCTAGCCCAAATCTGCTCAAAAGCTTGTCTCTCTATTAGAGAAAACTGTTTCATTCAGTATTCAGTGCAAATCTTGCCAAACTGATAGATGCTTATGCCTTATGAAGTACAATGTTTTCTGCAATGCTGTAAAACAGTTTTTAATGTGTTAGAAGTTATATACACAAAAACTAATGTTAGGACTTCAGTGATCAAGATTGTCAGTTTACAGCTTTCTGAGTCCAGTAATGTTGAAATAGTGTTTCTGTTCAAATGAAGTGAAATCAAGCCCAAATCTGCTCAAAAGCTTGTCTCTCCAATAGAGAAAGCTGTTTCATTCAGTATTCAGTGCAAATCTTGCCAAACTGATAGATGCTTATGCCATATGGAACACAATGTTTTCTGCAATGCTGTAAGACAGTTTTTAATGTGTTAGAAGTTATATGCACAAAAACTTATGTTAGGACTTCAATGATCAAGATTGTCAGTTCACAGCTTTCTGAGTCCAGTAATGCTGAAATAGTACTTCTGTTCAAATGAAGTGAAATCTAGCCCAAATCTGCTCAAAAGCTTGTCTCTCTATTAGAGAAAGCTGTTTCATTCAGTATTCAGTGCAAATCTTGCCAAACTGATAGATGCTTATGCCTTATGAAGTACAATGTTTTCTGCAATGCTGTAAAACAGTTTTTAATGTGTTAGAAGTTATATACACAAAAACTAATGTTAGGACTTCAATGATCAAGATTGTCAGTTTACAGCTTTCTGAGTCCAGTAATGCTGAAACAGTACTTCTGTTCAAATGAAGTGAAATCTAGCCCAAATCTGCTCAAAAGCTTGTCTCTCTATTAGAGAAAGCTGTTTCATTCAGTATTCAGTGCAAATCTTGCCAAACTGATAGATGCTTATGCCTTATGAAGTACAATGTTTTCTGCAATGCTGTAAAACAGTTTTTAATGTGTTAGAAGTTATATACAAAAAAACTAATGTTAGGACTTCAATGATCAAGATTGTCAGTTTACAGCTTTCTGAGTCCAGAAATGTTGAAATAGTGTTTCTGTTCAAATGAAGTGAAATCAAGCCCAAATCTGCTCAAAAGCTTGTCTCTCTAATAGAGAAAGCTGTTTCATTCAGTATTCAGTGCAAATCTTGCCAAACTGATAGATGCTTATGCCATATGAAATACAATGTTTTCTGCAATGCTGTAAGACAGTTTTTAATGTGTTAGAAGTTATATGCACAAAAACTAATGTTAGGACTTCAATGATCAAGATTGTCAGTTTACAGCTTTCTGAGTCCAGTAATGCTGAAATAGTACTTCTGTTCAAATGAAGTGAAATCTAGCCCAAATCTGCTCAAAAGCGTGTCTCTCTATTAGAGAAAGCTGTTTCATTCAGTATTCAGTGCAAATCTTGCCAAACTGATAGATGCTTATGCCTTATGAAGTACAATGTTTTCTGCAATGCTGTAAGACAGTTTTTAATGTGTTAGAAGTTATATTCACAAAAACTAATGTTAGGACTTCAATGATCGAGATTGTCAGTTTACAGCTTTCTGAGTCCAGTAATGTTGAAATAGTGTTTCTGTTCAAATGAAGTGAAATCAAGCCCAAATCTGCTCAAAAGCTTGTCTCTCTATTAGAGAAAGCTTTTTCATTCATTATTCAGTGCAAATCTTGCCAAACTGATAGATGCTTATGCCTTATGAAGTACAATGTTTTCTGCAATGCTGTAAGACAGTTTTTAATGTGTTCGAAGTTATATGCACAAAAACTAATGTTAGGACTTCAATGATCAAGATTGTCAGTTTACAGCTTTCTGAGTCCAGTAATGCTGAAATAGTACTTCTGTTCAAATGAAGTGAAATCTAGCCCAAATCTGCTCAAAAGCTTGTCTCTCTATTAGAGAAAGCTGTTTCATTCAGTATTCAGTGCAAATCTTGCCAAACTGATAGATGCTTATGCCTTATGAAGTACAATGTTTTCTGCAATGCTGTAAAACAGTTTTTAATGTGTTAGAAGTTATATACACAAAAACTAATGTTAGGACTTCAGTGATCAAGATTGTCAGTTTACAGCTTTCTGAGTCCAGTAATGCTGAAATAGTACTTCTGTTCAAATGAAGTGAAATCTAGCCCAAATCTGCTCAAAAGCTTGTCTCTCTATTAGAGAAAGCTGTTTCATTCAGTATTCAGTGCAAATCTTGCCAAACTGATAGATGCTTATGCCTTATGAAGTACAATGTTTTCTGCAATGCTGTAAAACAGTTTTTAATGTGTTAGAAGTTATATACACAAAAACTAATGTTAGGACTTCAATGATCAAGATTGTCAGTTTACAGCTTTCTGAGTCCAGTAATGCTGAAACAGTACTTCTGTTCAAATGAAGTGAAATCTAGCCCAAATCTGCTCAAAAGCTTGTCTCTCTATTAGAGAAAGCTGTTTCATTCAGTATTCAGTGCAAATCTTGCCAAACTGACAGATGCTTATGCCTTATGAAGTACAATGTTTTCTGCAATGCTGTAAAACAGTTTTTAATGTGTTAGAAGTTATATACACAAAAACTAATGTTAGGACTTCAATGATCAAGATTGTCAGTTTACAGCTTTCTGAGTCCAGTAATGCTGAAATAGTACTTCTGTTCAAATGAAGTGAAATCAAGCCCAAATCTGCTCAAAATCTTGTCTCTCCAATAGAGAAAGCTGTTTCATTCAGTATTCAGTGCAAATCTTGCCAAACTGATAGATGCTTATGCCTTATGAAGTACAATGTTTTCTGCAATGCTGTAAAACAGTTTTTAATGTGTTAGAAGTTATATACACAAAAACTAATGTTAGGACTTCAATGATCAAGATTGTCAGTTTACAGCTTTCTGAGTCCAGTAATGTTGAAATAGTGTTTCTGTTCAAATGAAGTGAAATCAAGCCCAAATCTGCTCAAAAGCTTGTCTCTCCAATAGAGAAAGCTGTTTCATTCAGTATTCAGTGCAAATCTTGCCAAACTGATAGATGCTTATGCCTTATGAAGTACAATGTTTTCTGCAATGCTGTAAGACAGTTTTTAATGTGTTAGAAGTTATATTCACAAAAACTAATGTTAGGACTTCAATGATCGAGATTGTCAGTTTACAGCTTTCTGAGTCCAGTAATGTTGAAATAGTGTTTCTGTTCAAATGAAGTGAAATCTAGCCCAAATCTGCTCAAAAGCTTGTCTCTCTATTAGAGAAAGCTGTTTCATTCAGTATTCAGTGCAAATCTTGCCAAACTGATAGATGCTTATGCCTTATGAAGTACAATGTTTTCTGCAATGCTGTAAAACAGTTTTTAATGTGTTAGAAGTTATATACACAAAAACTAATGTTAGGACTTCAGTGATCAAGATTGTCAGTTTACAGCTTTCTGAGTCCAGTAATGCTGAAATAGTACTTCTGTTCAAATGAAGTGAAATCTAGCCCAAATCTGCTCAAAAGCTTGTCTCTCTAATAGAGAAAGCTGTTTCATTCAGTATTCAGTGCAAATCTTGCCAAACTGATAGATGCTTATGCCATATGAAACACAATGTTTTCTGCAATGCTGTAAGACAGTTTTTAATGTGTTAGAAGTTATATGCACAAAAACTTATGTTAGGACTTCAATGATCAAGATTGTCAGTTCACAGCTTTCTGAGTCCAGTAATGCTGAAATAGTACTTCTGTTCAAATGAAGTGAAATCAAGCCCAAATCTGCTCAAAAGCTTGTCTCTCTATTAGAGAAAGCTGTTTCATTCAGTATTCAGTGCAAATCTTGCCAAACTGATAGATGCTTATGCCTTATGAAGTACAATGTTTTCTGCAATGCTGTAAAACAGTTTTTAATGTGTTAGAAGTTATATGCACAAAAACTAATGTTAGGACTTCAATGATCAAGATTGTCAGTTTACAGCTTTCTGAGTCCAGTAATGCTGAAATAGTACTTCTGTTCAAATGAAGTGAAATCAAGCCCAAATCTGCTCAAAAGCTTGTCTCTCCAATAGAGAAAGCTGTTTCATTCAGTATTCAGTGCAAATCTTGCCAAACTGATAGATGCTTATGCCTTATGAAGTACAATGTTTTCTGCAATGCTGTAAAACAGTTTTTAATGTGTTAGAAGTTATATACACAAAAACTAATGTTAGGACTTCAATGATCAAGATTGTCAGTTTACAGCTTTCTGAGTCCAGTAATGTTGAAATAGTGTTTCTGTTCAAATGAAGTGAAATCAAGCCCAAATCTGCTCAAAAGCTTGTCTCTCCAATAGAGAAAGCTGTTTCATTCAGTATTCAGTGCAAATCTTGCCAAACTGATAGATGCTTATGCCTTATGAAGTACAATGTTTTCTGCAATGCTGTAAGACAGTTTTTAATGTGTTAGAAGTTATATTCACAAAAACTAATGTTAGGACTTCAATGATCGAGATTGTCAGTTTACAGCTTTCTGAGTCCAGTAATGTTGAAATAGTGTTTCTGTTCAAATGAAGTGAAATCTAGCCCAAATCTGCTCAAAAGCTTGTCTCTCTATTAGAGAAAGCTGTTTCATTCAGTATTCAGTGCAAATCTTGCCAAACTGATAGATGCTTATGCCTTATGAAGTACAATGTTTTCTGCAATGCTGTAAAACAGTTTTTAATGTGTTAGAAGTTATATACACAAAAACTAATGTTAGGACTTCAGTGATCAAGATTGTCAGTTTACAGCTTTCTGAGTCCAGTAATGCTGAAATAGTACTTCTGTTCAAATGAAGTGAAATCTAGCCCAAATCTGCTCAAAAGCTTGTCTCTCTAATAGAGAAAGCTGTTTCATTCAGTATTCAGTGCAAATCTTGCCAAACTGATAGATGCTTATGCCATATGAAACACAATGTTTTCTGCAATGCTGTAAGACAGTTTTTAATGTGTTAGAAGTTATATGCACAAAAACTTATGTTAGGACTTCAATGATCAAGATTGTCAGTTCACAGCTTTCTGAGTCCAGTAATGCTGAAATAGTACTTCTGTTCAAATGAAGTGAAATCAAGCCCAAATCTGCTCAAAAGCTTGTCTCTCTATTAGAGAAAGCTGTTTCATTCAGTATTCAGTGCAAATCTTGCCAAACTGATAGATGCTTATGCCTTATGAAGTACAATGTTTTCTGCAATGCTGTAAAACAGTTTTTAATGTGTTAGAAGTTATATGCACAAAAACTAATGTTAGGACTTCAATGATCAAGATTGTCAGTTTACAGCTTTCTGAGTCCAGTAATGCTGAAACAGTACTTCTGTTCAAATGAAGTGAAATCTAGCCCAAATCTGCTCAAAAGCTTGTCTCTCTATTAGAGAAAGCTGTTTCATTCAGTATTCAGTGCAAATCTTGCCAA
Organism: Carassius gibelio; assembly: GCF_023724105.1. Lineage (NCBI taxonomy): Eukaryota > Metazoa > Chordata > Actinopteri > Cypriniformes > Cyprinidae > Carassius > Carassius gibelio. The sequence continues at coordinate 28,240,475 of NC_068383.1, read as the reverse complement.
ACTGATAGATGCTTATGCCTTATGAAGTACAATGTTTTCTGCAATGCTGTAAAACAGTTTTTAATGTGTTAGAAGTTATATACACAAAAACTAATGTTAGGACTTCAATGATCAAGATTGTCAGTTTACAGCTTTCTGAGTCCAGAAATGTTGAAATAGTGTTTCTGTTCAAATGAAGTGAAATCAAGCCCAAATCTGCTCAAAAGCTTGTCTCTCTAATAGAGAAAGCTGTTTCATTCAGTATTCAGTGCAAATCTTGCCAAACTGATAGATGCTTATGCCATATGAAATACAATGTTTTCTGCAATGCTGTAAGACAGTTTTTAATGTGTTAGAAGTTATATGCACAAAAACTAATGTTAGGACTTCAATGATCAAGATTGTCAGTTTACAGCTTTCTGAGTCCAGTAATGCTGAAATAGTACTTCTGTTCAAATGAAGTGAAATCAAGCCCAAATCTGCTCAAAAGCTTGTCTCTCTAATAGAGAAAGCTGTTTCATTCAGTATTCAGTGCAAATCTTGCCAAACTGATAGATGCTTATGCCTTATGAAGTACAATGTTTTCTGCAATGCTGTAAAACAGTTTTTAATGTGTTAGAAGTTATATACACAAAAACTAATGTTAGGACTTCAATGATCAAGATTGTCAGTTTACAGCTTTCTGAGTCCAGAAATGTTGAAATAGTGTTTCTGTTCAAATGAAGTGAAATCAAGCCCAAATCTGCTCAAAAGCTTGTCTCTCTAATAGAGAAAGCTGTTTCATTCAGTATTCAGTGCAAATCTTGCCAAACTGATAGATGCTTATGCCATATGAAATACAATGTTTTCTGCAATGCTGTAAGACAGTTTTTAATGTGTTAGAAGTTATATGCACAAAAACTAATGTTAGGACTTCAATGATCAAGATTGTCAGTTTACAGCTTTCTGAGTCCAGTAATGCTGAAATAGTACTTCTGTTCAAATGAAGTGAAATCTAGCCCAAATCTGCTCAAAAGCGTGTCTCTCTATTAGAGAAAGCTGTTTCATTCAGTATTCAGTGGAAATCTTGCCAAACTGATAGATGCTTATGCCTTATGAAGTACAATGTTTTCTGCAATGCTGTAAGACAGTTTTTAATGTGTTAGAAGTTATATGCACAAAAACTAATGTTAGGACTTCAATGATCAAGATTGTCAGTTTACAGCTTTCTGAGTCCAGTAATGCTGAAATAGTACTTCTGTTCAAATGAAGTGAAATCTAGCCAAAATCTGCTCAAAAGCTTGTCTCTCTATTAGAGAAAGCTGTTTCATTCAGTATTCAGTGCAAATCTTGCCAAACTGATAGATGCTTATGCCTTATGAAGTACAATGTTTTCTGCAATGCTGTAAGACAGTTTTTAATGTGTTAGAAGTTATATACACAAAAACTAATGTTAGGACTTCAATGATCAAGATTGTCAGTTTACAGCTTTCTGAGTCCAGTAATGTTGAAATAGTGTTTCTGTTCAAATGAAGTGAAATCAAGCCCAAATCTGCTCAAAAGCTTGTCTCTCCAATAGAGAAAGCTGTTTCATTCAGTATTCAGTGCAAATCTTGCCAAACTGATAGATGCTTATGCCTTATGAAGTACAATGTTTTCTGCAATGCTGTAAGACAGTTTTTAATGTGTTAGAAGTTATATTCACAAAAACTAATGTTAGGACTTCAATGATCGAGATTGTCAGTTTACAGCTTTCTGAGTCCAGTAATGTTGAAATAGTGTTTCTGTTCAAATGAAGTGAAATCAAGCCCAAATCTGCTCAAAAGCTTGTCTCTCTATTAGAGAAAGCTTTTTCATTCATTATTCAGTGCAAATCTTGCCAAACTGATAGATGCTTATGCCTTACGAAGTACAATGTTTTCTGCAATGCTGTAAGACAGTTTTTAATGTGTTAGAAGTTATATGCACAAAAACTAATGTTAGGACTTCAATGATCAAGATTGTCAGTTTACAGCTTTCTGAGTCCAGTAATGCTGAAATAGTACTTCTGTTCAAATGAAGTGAAATCTAGCCCAAATCTGCTCAAAAGCGTGTCTCTCTATTAGAGAAAGCTGTTTCATTCAGTATTCAGTGCAAATCTTGCCAAACTGATAGATGCTTATGCCTTATGAAGTACAATGTTTTCTGCAATGCTGTAAGACAGTTTTTAATGTGTTAGAAGTTATATGCACAAAAACTAATGTTAGGACTTCAATGATCAAGATTGTCAGTTTACAGCTTTCTGAGTCCAGTAATGCTGAAATAGTACTTCTGTTCAAATGAAGTGAAATCTAGCCCAAATCTGCTCAAAAGCTTGTCTCTCTATTAGAGAAAGCTGTTTCATTCAGTATTCAGTGCAAATCTTGCCAAACTGATAGATGCTTATGCCTTATGAAGTACAATGTTTTCTGCAATGCTGTAAAACAGTTTTTAATGTGTTAGAAGTTATATACACAAAAACTAATGTTAGGACTTCAATGATCAAGATTGTCAGTTTACAGCTTTCTGAGTCCAGTAATGTTGAAATAGTGTTTCTGTTCAAATGAGGTGAAATCAAGCCCAAATCTGCTCAAAAGCTTGTCTCTCCAATAGAGAAAGCTGTTTCATTCAGTATTCAGTGCAAATCTTGCCAAACTGATAGATGCTTATGCCTTATGAAGTACAATGTTTTCTGCAATGCTGTAAGACAGTTTTTAATGTGTTAGAAGTTATATTCACAAAAACTAATGTTAGGACTTCAATGATCGAGATTGTCAGTTTACAGCTTTCTGAGTCCAGTAATGTTGAAATAGTGTTTCTGTTCAAATGAAGTGAAATCTAGCCCAAATCTGCTCAAAAGCTTGTCTCTCTAATAGAGAAAGCTGTTTCATTCAGTATTCAGTGCAAATCTTGCCAAACTGATAGATGCTTATGCCATTTGAAATACAATGTTTTCTGCAATGCTGTAAGACAGTTTTTAATGTGTTAGAAGTTATATGCACAAAAACTTATGTTAGGACTTCAATGATCAAGATTGTCAGTTTACAGCTTTCTGAGTCCAGTAATGCTGAAATAGTACTTCTGTTCAAATGAAGTGAAATCTAGCCCAAATCTGCTCAAAAGCTTGTCTCTCTATTAGAGAAAGCTGTTTCATTCAGTATTCAGTGCAAATCTTGCCAAACTGATAGATGCTTATGCCTTATGAAGTACAATGTTTTCTGCAATGCTGTAAAACAGTTTTTAATGTGTTAGAAGTTATATACACAAAAACTAATGTTAGGACTTCAATGATCAAGATTGTCAGTTTACAGCTTTCTGAGTCCAGTAATGCTGAAACAGTACTTCTGTTCAAATGAAGTGAAATCTAGCCCAAATCTGCTCAAAAGCTTGTCTCTCTATTAGAGAAAGCTGTTTCATTCAGTATTCAATGCAAATCTTGCCAAACTGATAGATGCTTATGCCTTATGAAGTACAATGTTTTCTGCAATGCTGTAAAACAGTTTTTAATGTGTTAGAAGTTATATACACAAAAACTAATGTTAGGACTTCAATGATCAAGATTGTCAGTTTACAGCTTTCTGAGTCCAGAAATGTTGAAATAGTGTTTCTGTTCAAATGAAGTGAAATCAAGCCCAAATCTGCTCAAAAGCTTGTCTCTCTAATAGAGAAAGCTGTTTCATTCAGTATTCAGTGCAAATCTTGCCAAACTGATAGATGCTTATGCCATATGAAATACAATGTTTTCTGCAATGCTGTAAGACAGTTTTTAATGTGTTAGAAGTTATATGCACAAAAACTAATGTTAGGACTTCAATGATCAAGATTGTCAGTTTACAGCTTTCTGAGTCCAGTAATGCTGAAATAGTACTTCTGTTCAAATGAAGTGAAATCTAGCCCAAATCTGCTCAAAAGCGTGTCTCTCTATTAGAGAAAGCTGTTTCATTCAGTATTCAGTGCAAATCTTGCCAAACTGATAGATGCTTATGCCTTATGAAGTACAATGTTTTCTGCAATGCTGTAAGACAGTTTTTAATGTGTTAGAAGTTATATGCACAAAAACTAATGTTAGGACTTCAATGATCAAGATTGTCAGTTTACAGCTTTCTGAGTCCAGTAATGCTGAAATAGTACTTCTGTTCAAATGAAGTGAAATCTAGCCCAAATCTGCTCAAAAGCTTGTCTCTCTATTAGAGAAAGCTGTTTCATTCAGTATTCAGTGCAAATCTTGCCAAACTGATAGATGCTTATGCCTTATGAAGTACAATGTTTTCTGCAATGCTGTAAGACAGTTTTTAATGTGTTAGAAGTTATATGCACAAAAACTAATGTTAGGACTTCAATGATCAAGATTGTCAGTTTACAGCTTTCTGAGTCCAGTAATGCTGAAATAGTGTTTCTGTTCAAATGAAGTGAAATCAAGCCCAAATCTGCTCAAAAGCTTGTCTCTCCAATAGAGAAAGCTGTTTCATTCAGTATTCAGTGCAAATCTTGCCAAACTGATAGATGCTTATGCCTTATGAAGTACAATGTTTTCTGCAATGCTGTAAGACAGTTTTTAATGTGTTAGAAGTTATATTCACAAAAACTAATGTTAGGACTTCAATTATCGAGATTGTCAGTTTACAGCTTTCTGAGTCCAGTAATGTTGAAATAGTGTTTCTGTTCAAATGAAGTGAAATCTAGCCCAAATCTGCTCAAAAGCTTGTCTCTCTATTAGAGAAAGCTGTTTCATTCAGTATTCAGTGCAAATCTTGCCAAACTGATAGATGCTTATGCCTTATGAAGTACAATGTTTTCTGCAATGCTGTAAGACAGTTTTTAATGTGTTAGAAGTTATATGCACAAAAACTAATGTTAGGACTTCAATGATCAAGATTGTCAGTTTACAGCTTTCTGAGTCCAGTAATGCTGAAATAGTGTTTCTGTTCAAATGAAGTGAAATCAAGCCCAAATCTGCTCAAAAGCTTGTCTCTCCAATAGAGAAAGCTGTTTCATTCAGTATTCAGTGCAAATCTTGCCAAACTGATAGATGCTTATGCCTTATGAAGTACAATGTTTTCTGCAATGCTGTAAAACAGTTTTTAATGTGTTAGAAGTTATATACACAAAAACTAATGTTAGGACTTCAATGATCAAGATTGTCAGTTTACAGCTTTATGAGTCCAGTAATGTTGAAATAGTGTTTCTGTTCAAATGAAGTGAAATCAAGCCCAAATCTGCTCAAAAGCTTGTCTCTCCAATAGAGAAAGCTGTTTCATTCAGTATTCAGTGCAAATCTTGCCAAACTGATAGATGCTTATGCCTTATGAAGTACAATGTTTTCTGCAATGCTGTAAGACAGTTTTTAATGTGTTAGAAGTTATATTCACAAAAACTAATGTTAGGACTTCAATGATCGAGATTGTCAGTTTACAGCTTTCTGAGTCCAGTAATGTTGAAATAGTGTTTCTGTTCAAATGAAGTGAAATCTAGCCCAAATCTGCTCAAAAGCTTGTCTCTCTATTAGAGAAAGCTGTTTCATTCAGTATTCAGTGCAAATCTTGCCAAACTGATAGATGCTTATGCCTTATGAAGTACAATGTTTTCTGCAATGCTGTAAAACAGTTTTTAATGTGTTAGAAGTTATATACACAAAAACTAATGTTAGGACTTCAGTGATCAAGATTGTCAGTTTACAGCTTTCTGAGTCCAGTAATGCTGAAATAGTACTTCTGTTCAAATGAAGTGAAATCTAGCCCAAATCTGCTCAAAAGCTTGTCTCTCTAATAGAGAAAGCTGTTTCATTCAGTATTCAGTGCAAATCTTGCCAAACTGATAGATGCTTATGCCATATGAAACACAATGTTTTCTGCAATGCTGTAAGACAGTTTTTAATGTGTTAGAAGTTATATGCACAAAAACTTATGTTAGGACTTCAATGATCAAGATTGTCAGTTCACAGCTTTCTGAGTCCAGTAATGCTGAAATAGTACTTCTGTTCAAATGAAGTGAAATCAAGCCCAAATCTGCTCAAAAGCTTGTCTCTCTATTAGAGAAAGCTGTTTCATTCAGTATTCAGTGCAAATCTTGCCAAACTGATAGATGCTTATGCCTTATGAAGTACAATGTTTTCTGCAATGCTGTAAAACAGTTTTTAATGTGTTAGAAGTTATATGCACAAAAACTAATGTTAGGACTTCAATGATCAAGATTGTCAGTTTACAGCTTTCTGAGTCCAGTAATGCTGAAACAGTACTTCTGTTCAAATGAAGTGAAATCTAGCCCAAATCTGCTCAAAAGCTTGTCTCTCTATTAGAGAAAGCTGTTTCATTCAGTATTCAGTGCAAATCTTGCCAAACTGATAGATGCTTATGCCTTATGAAGTACAATGTTTTCTGCAATGCTGTAAAACAGTTTTTAATGTGTTAGAAGTTATATACACAAAAACTAATGTTAGGACTTCAATGATCAAGATTGTCAGTTTACAGCTTTCTGAGTCCAGAAATGTTGAAATAGTGTTTCTGTTCAAATGAAGTGAAATCAAGCCCAAATCTGCTCAAAAGCTTGTCTCTCTAATAGAGAAAGCTGTTTCATTCAGTATTCAGTGCAAATCTTGCCAAACTGATAGATGCTTATGCCATATGAAATACAATGTTTTCTGCAATGCTGTAAGACAGTTTTTAATGTGTTAGAAGTTATATGCACAAAAACTAATGTTAGGACTTCAATGATCAAGATTGTCAGTTTACAGCTTTCTGAGTCCAGTAATGCTGAAATAGTACTTCTGTTCAAATGAAGTGAAATCAAGCCCAAATCTGCTCAAAAGCTTGTCTCTCTAATATAGAAAGCTGTTTCATTCAGTATTCAGTGCAAATCTTGCCAAACTGATAGATGCTTATGCCTTATGAAGTACAATGTTTTCTGCAATGCTGTAAAACAGTTTTTAATGTGTTAGAAGTTATATACACAAAAACTAATGTTAGGACTTCAATGATCAAGATTGTCAGTTTACAGCTTTCTGAGTCCAGTAATGTTGAAATAGTGTTTCTGTTCAAATGAAGTGAAATCAAGCCCAAATCTGCTCAAAAGCTTGTCTCTCCAATAGAGAAAGCTGTTTCATTCAGTATTCAGTGCAAATCTTGCCAAACTGATAGATGCTTATGCCTTATGAAGTACAATGTTTTCTGCAATGCTGTAAGACAGTTTTTAATGTGTTAGAAGTTATATTCACAAAAACTAATGTTAGGACTTCAATGATCGAGATTGTCAGTTTACAGCTTTCTGAGTCCAGTAATGTTGAAATAGTGTTTCTGTTCAAATGAAGTGAAATCAAGCCCAAATCTGCTCAGAAGCTTGTCTCTCTATTAGAGAAAGCTTTTTCATTCATTATTCAGTGCAAATCTTGCCAAACTGATAGATGCTTATGCCTTACGAAGTACAATGTTTTCTGCAATGCTGTAAGACAGTTTTTAATGTGTTAGAAGTTATATGCACAAAAACTAATGTTAGGACTTCAATGATCAAGATTGTCAGTTTACAGCTTTCTGAGTCCAGTAATGCTGAAATAGTACTTCTGTTCAAATGAAGTGAAATCTAGCCCAAATCTGCTCAAAAGCTTGTCTCTCTATTAGAGAAAGCTGTTTCATTCAGTATTCAGTGCAAATCTTGCCAAACTGATAGATGCTTATGCCTTATGAAGTACAATCTTTTCTGCAATGCTGTAAAACAGTTTTTAATGTGTTAGAAGTTATATACACAAAAACTAATGTTAGGACTTCAGTGATCAAGATTGTCAGTTTACAGCTTTCTGAGTCCAGTAATGTTGAAATAGTGTTTCTGTTCAAATGAAGTGAAATCAAGCCCAAATCTGCTCAAAAGCTTGTCTCTCCAATAGAGAAAGCTGTTTCATTCAGTATTCAGTGCAAATCTTGCCAAACTGATAGATGCTTATGCCATATGAAACACAATGTTTTCTGCAATGCTGTAAGACAGTTTTTAATGTGTTAGAAGTTATATGCACAAAAACTTATGTTAGGACTTCAATGATCAAGATTGTCAGTTCACAGCTTTCTGAGTCCAGTAATGTTGAAATAGTGTTTCTGTTCAAATGAAGTGAAATCAAGCCCAAATCTGCTCAAAAGCTTGTCTCTCTATTAGAGAAAGCTTTTTCATTCATTATTCAGTGCAAATCTTGCCAAACTGATAGATGCTTATGCCTTATGAAGTACAATGTTTTCTGCAATGCTGTAAGACAGTTTTTAATGTGTTAGAAGTTATATGCACAAAAACTAATGTTAGGACTTCAATGATCAAGATTGTCAGTTTACAGCTTTCTGAGTCCAGTAATGCTGAAATAGTACTTCTGGTCAAATGAAGTGAAATCTAGCCCAAATCTGCTCAAAAGCTTGTCTCTCTATTAGAGAAAGCTGTTTCATTCAGTATTCAGTGCAAATCTTGCCAAACTGACAGATGCTTATGCCTTATGAAGTACAATGTTTTCTGCAATGCTGTAAAACAGTTTTTAATGTGTTAGAAGTTATATACACAAAAACTAATGTTAGGACTTCAATGATCAAGATTGTCAGTTTACAGCTTTCTGAGTCCAGTAATGCTGAAATAGTACTTCTGTTCAAATGAAGTGAAATCTAGCCCAAATCTGCTCAAAAGCTTGTCTCTCTAATAGAGAAAGCTGTTTCATTCAGTATTCAGTGCAAATCTTGCCAAACTGATAGATGCTTATGCCATATGAAACACAATGTTTTCTGCAATGCTGTAAGACAGTTTTTAATGTGTTAGAAGTTATATGCACAAAAACTTATGTTAGGACTTCAATGATCAAGATTGTCAGTTCACAGCTTTCTGAGTCCAGTAATGCTGAAATAGTACTTCTGTTCAAATGAAGTGAAATCAAGCCCAAATCTGCTCAAAAGCGTGTCTCTCTATTAGAGAAAGCTGTTTCATTCAGTATTCAGTGCAAATCTTGCCAAACTGATAGATGCTTATGCCTTATGAAGTACAATGTTTTCTGCAATGCTGTAAGACAGTTTTTAATGTGTTAGAAGTTATATGCACAAAAACTAATGTTAGGACTTCAATGATCAAGATTGTCAGTTTACAGCTTTCTGAGTCCAGTAATGCTGAAATAGTACTTCTGTTCAAATGAAGTGAAATCTAGCCCAAATCTGCTCAAAAGCTTGTCTCTCTATTAGAGAAAGCTGTTTCATTCAGTATTCAGTGCAAATCTTGCCAAACTGATAGATGCTTATGCCTTATGAAGTACAATGTTTTCTGCAATGCTGTAAGACAGTTTTTAATGTGTTAGAAGTTATATGCACAAAAACTAATGTTAGGACTTCAAATGATCAAGATTGTCAGTTTACAGCTTTCTGAGTCCAGTAATGCTGAAATAGTGTTTCTGTTCAAATGAAGTGAAATCAAGCCCAAATCTGCTCAAAAGCTTGTCTCTCCAATAGAGAAAGCTGTTTCATTCAGTATTCAGTGCAAATCTTGCCAAACTGATAGATGCTTATGCCTTATGAAGTACAATGTTTTCTGCAATGCTGTAAGACAATTTTTAATGTGTTAGAAGTTATATTCACAAAAACTAATGTTAGGACTTCAATTATCGAGATTGTCAGTTTACAGCTTTCTGAGTCCAGTAATGTTGAAATAGTGTTTCTGTTCAAATGAAGTGAAATCTAGCCCAAATCTGCTCAAAAGCTTGTCTCTCTATTAGAGAAAGCTGTTTCATTCAGTATTCAGTGCAAATCTTGCCAAACTGATAGATGCTTATGCCTTATGAAGTACAATGTTTTCTGCAATGCTGTAAGACAGTTTTTAATGTGTTAGAAGTTATATGCACAAAAACTAATGTTAGGACTTCAATGATCAAGATTGTCAGTTTACAGCTTTCTGAGTCCAGTAATGCTGAAATAGTGTTTCTGTTCAAATGAAGTGAAATCAAGCCCAAATCTGCTCAAAAGCTTGTCTCTCCAATAGAGAAAGCTGTTTCATTCAGTATTCAGTGCAAATCTTGCCAAACTGATAGATGCTTATGCCTTATGAAGTACAATGTTTTCTGCAATGCTGTAAAACAGTTTTTAATGTGTTAGAAGTTATATACACAAAAACTAATGTTAGGACTTCAATGATCAAGATTGTCAGTTTACAGCTTTATGAGTCCAGTAATGTTGAAATAGTGTTTCTGTTCAAATGAAGTGAAATCAAGCCCAAATCTGCTCAAAAGCTTGTCTCTCCAATAGAGAAAGCTGTTTCATTCAGTATTCAGTGCAAATCTTGCCAAACTGATAGATGCTTATGCCTTATGAAGTACAATGTTTTCTGCAATGCTGTAAAACAGTTTTTAATGTGTTAGAAGTTATATACACAAAAACTAATGTTAGGACTTCAGTGATCAAGATTGTCAGTTTACAGCTTTCTGAGTCCAGTAATGCTGAAATAGTACTTCTGTTCAAATGAAGTGAAATCTAGCCCAAATCTGCTCAAAAGCTTGTCTCTCTAATAGAGAAAGCTGTTTCATTCAGTATTCAGTGCAAATCTTGCCAAACTGATAGATGCTTATGCCATATGAAACACAATGTTTTCTGCAATGCTGTAAGACAGTTTTTAATGTGTTAGAAGTTATATGCACAAAAACTTATGTTAGGACTTCAATGATCAAGATTGTCAGTTCACAGCTTTCTGAGTCCAGTAATGCTGAAATAGTACTTCTGTTCAAATGAAGTGAAATCAAGCCCAAATCTGCTCAAAAGCTTGTCTCTCTATTAGAGAAAGCTGTTTCATTCAGTATTCAGTGCAAATCTTGCCAAACTGATAGATGCTTATGCCTTATGAAGTACAATGTTTTCTGCAATGCTGTAAAACAGTTTTTAATGTGTTAGAAGTTATATGCACAAAAACTAATGTTAGGACTTCAATGATCAAGATTGTCAGTTTACAGCTTTCTGAGTCCAGTAATGCTGAAACAGTACTTCTGTTCAAATGAAGTGAAATCTAGCCCAAATCTGCTCAAAAGCTTGTCTCTCTATTAGAGAAAGCTGTTTCATTCAGTATTCAGTGCAAATCTTGCCAAACTGATAGATGCTTATGCCTTATGAAGTACAATGTTTTCTGCAATGCTGTAAAACAGTTTTTAATGTGTTAGAAGTTATATACACAAAAACTAATGTTAGGACTTCAATGATCAAGATTGTCAGTTTACAGCTTTCTGAGTCCAGAAATGTTGAAATAGTGTTTCTGTTCAAATGAAGTGAAATCAAGCCCAAATCTGCTCAAAAGCTTGTCTCTCTAATAGAGAAAGCTGTTTCATTCAGTATTCAGTGCAAATCTTGCCAAACTGATAGATGCTTATGCCATATGAAATACAATGTTTTCTGCAATGCTGTAAGACAGTTTTTAATGTGTTAGAAGTTATATGCACAAAAACTAATGTTAGGACTTCAATGATCAAGATTGTCAGTTTACAGCTTTCTGAGTCCAGTAATGCTGAAATAGTACTTCTGTTCAAATGAAGTGAAATCAAGCCCAAATCTGCTCAAAAGCTTGTCTCTCTAATAGAGAAAGCTGTTTCATTCAGTATTCAGTGCAAATCTTGCCAAACTGATAGATGCTTATGCCTTATGAAGTACAATCTTTTCTGCAATGCTGTAAAACAGTTTTTAATGTGTTAGAAGTTATATACACAAAAACTAATGTTAGGACTTCAGTGATCAAGATTGTCAGTTTACAGCTTTCTGAGTCCAGTAATGTTGAAATAGTGTTTCTGTTCAAATGAAGTGAAATCAAGCCCAAATCTGCTCAAAAGCTTGTCTCTCCAATAGAGAAAGCTGTTTCATTCAGTATTCAGTGCAAATCTTGCCAAACTGATAGATGCTTATGCCATATGAAACACAATGTTTTCTGCAATGCTGTAAGACAGTTTTTAATGTGTTAGAAGTTATATGCACAAAAACTTATGTTAGGACTTCAATGATCAAGATTGTCAGTTCACAGCTTTCTGAGTCCAGTAATGTTGAAATAGTGTTTCTGTTCAAATGAAGTGAAATCAAGCCCAAATCTGCTCAAAAGCTTGTCTCTCTATTAGAGAAAGCTTTTTCATTCATTATTCAGTGCAAATCTTGCCAAACTGATAGATGCTTATGCCTTATGAAGTACAATGTTTTCTGCAATGCTGTAAGACAGTTTTTAATGTGTTAGAAGTTATATGCACAAAAACTAATGTTAGGACTTCAATGATCAAGATTGTCAGTTTACAGCTTTCTGAGTCCAGTAATGCTGAAATAGTACTTCTGGTCAAATGAAGTGAAATCTAGCCCAAATCTGCTCAAAAGCTTGTCTCTCTATTAGAGAAAGCTGTTTCATTCAGTATTCAGTGCAAATCTTGCCAAACTGACAGATGCTTATGCCTTATGAAGTACAATGTTTTCTGCAATGCTGTAAAACAGTTTTTAATGTGTTAGAAGTTATATACACAAAAACTAATGTTAGGACTTCAATGATCAAGATTGTCAGTTTACAGCTTTCTGAGTCCAGTAATGCTGAAATAGTACTTCTGTTCAAATGAAGTGAAATCTAGCCCAAATCTGCTCAAAAGCTTGTCTCTCTAATAGAGAAAGCTGTTTCATTCAGTATTCAGTGCAAATCTTGCCAAACTGATAGATGCTTATGCCATATGAAACACAATGTTTTCTGCAATGCTGTAAGACAGTTTTTAATGTGTTAGAAGTTATATGCACAAAAACTTATGTTAGGACTTCAATGATCAAGATTGTCAGTTCACAGCTTTCTGAGTCCAGTAATGCTGAAATAGTACTTCTGTTCAAATGAAGTGAAATCTAGCCCAAATCTGCTCAAAAGCTTGTCTCTCTATTAGAGAAAGCTGTTTCATTCAGTATTCAGTGCAAATCTTGCCAAACTGATAGATGCTTATGCCTTATGAAGTACAATGTTTTCTGCAATGCTGTAAAACAGTTTTTAATGTGTTAGAAGTTATATGCACAAAAACTAATGTTAGGACTTCAATGATCAAGATTGTCAGTTTACAGCTTTCTGAGTCCAGTAATGCTGAAACAGTACTTCTGTTCAAATGAAGTGAAATCTAGCCCAAATCTGCTCAAAAGCTTGTCTCTCTATTAGAGAAAGCTGTTTCATTCAGTATTCAGTGCAAATCTTGCCAAACTGATAGATGCTTATGCCTTATGAAGTACAATGTTTTCTGCAATGCTGTAAAACAGTTTTTAATGTGTTAGAAGTTATATACACAAAAACTAATGTTAGGACTTCAATGATCAAGATTGTCAGTTTACAGCTTTCTGAGTCCAGAAATGTTGAAATAGTGTTTCTGTTCAAATGAAGTGAAATCAAGCCCAAATCTGCTCGAAAGCTTGTCTCTCTAATAGAGAAAGCTGTTTCATTCAGTATTCAGTGCAAATCTTGCCAAACTGATAGATGCTTATGCCATATGAAATACAATGTTTTCTGCAATGCTGTAAGACAGTTTTTAATGTGTTAGAAGTTATATGCACAAAAACTAATGTTAGGACTTCAATGATCAAGATTGTCAGTTTACAGCTTTCTGAGTCCAGTAATGCTGAAATAGTACTTCTGTTCAAATGAAGTGAAATCTAGCCCAAATCTGCTCAAAAGCGTGTCTCTCTATTAGAGAAAGCTGTTTCATTCAGTATTCAGTGGAAATCTTGCCAAACTGATAGATGCTTATGCCTTATGAAGTACAATGTTTTCTGCAATGCTGTAAGACAGTTTTTAATGTGTTAGAAGTTATATGCACAAAAACTAATGTTAGGACTTCAATGATCAAGATTGTCAGTTTACAGCTTTCTGAGTCCAGTAATGCTGAAATAGTACTTCTGTTCAAATGAAGTGAAATCTAGCCCAAATCTGCTCAAAAGCTTGTCTCTCTATTAGAGAAAGCTGTTTCATTCAGTATTCAGTGCAAATCTTGCCAAACTGATAGATGCTTATGCCTTATGAAGTACAATGTTTTCTGCAATGCTGTAAGACAGTTTTTAATGTGTTAGAAGTTATATACACAAAAACTAATGTTAGGACTTCAATGATCAAGATTGTCAGTTTACAGCTTTCTGAGTCCAGTAATGTTGAAATAGTGTTTCTGTTCAAATGAAGTGAAATCAAGCCCAAATCTGCTCAAAAGCTTGTCTCTCCAATAGAGAAAGCTGTTTCATTCAGTATTCAGTGCAAATCTTGCCAAACTGATAGATGCTTATGCCTTATGAAGTACAATGTTTTCTGCAATGCTGTAAGACAGTTTTTAATGTGTTAGAAGTTATATACACAAAAACTAATGTTAGGACTTCAATGATCGAGATTGTCAGTTTACAGCTTTCTGAGTCCAGTAATGTTGAAATAGTGTTTCTGTTCAAATGAAGTGAAATCAAGCCCAAATCTGCTCAAAAGCTTGTCTCTCTATTAGAGAAAGCTTTTTCATTCATTATTCAGTGCAAATCTTGCCAAACTGATAGATGCTTATGCCTTACGAAGTACAATGTTTTCTGCAATGCTGTAAGAGAGTTTTTAATGTGTTAGAAGTTATATGCACAAAAACTAATGTTAGGACTTCAATGATCAAGATTGTCAGTTTACAGCTTTCTGAGTCCAGTAATGCTGAAATAGTACTTCTGTTCAAATGAAGTGAAATCTAGCCCAAATCTGCTCAAAAGCTTGTCTCTCTATTAGAGAAAGCTGTTTCATTCAGTATTCAGTGCAAATCTTGCCAAACTGATAGATGCTTATGCCTTATGAAGTACAATGTTTTCTGCAATGCTGTAAAACAGTTTTTAATGTGTTAGAAGTTATATACACAAAAACTAATGTTAGGACTTCAGTGATCAAGATTGTCAGTTTACAGCTTTCTGAGTCCAGTAATGTTGAAATAGTGTTTCTGTTCAAATGAAGTGAAATCAAGCCCAAATCTGCTCAAAAGCTTGTCTCTCTATTAGAGAAAGCTTTTTCATTCATTATTCAGTGCAAATCTTGCCAAACTGATAGATGCTTATGCCTTATGAAGTACAATGTTTTCTGCAATGCTGTAAGACAGTTTTTAATGTGTTAGAAGTTATATGCACAAAAACTAATGTTAGGACTTCAATGATCAAGATTGTAAGTTTACAGCTTTCTGAGTCCAGTAATGCTGAAATAGTACTTCTGTTCAAATGAAGTGAAATCTAGCCCAAATCTGCTCAAAAGCTTGTCTCTCTATTAGAGAAAGCTGTTTCATTCAGTATTCAGTGCAAATCTTGCCAAACTGATAGATGCTTATGCCTTATGAAGTACAATGTTTTCTGCAATGCTGTAAGACAGTTTTTAATGTGTTAGAAGTTATATGCACAAAAACTAATGTTAGGACTTCAATGATCAAGATTGTCAGTTTACAGCTTTCTGAGTCCAGTAATGCTGAAACAGTACTTCTGTTCAAATGAAGTGAAGTCTAGCCCAAATCTGCTCAAAAGCTTGTCTCTCTATTAGAGAAAGCTGTTTCATTCAGTATTCAGTGCAAATCTTGCCAAACTGATAGATGCTTATGCCTTATGAAGTACAATGTTTTCTGCAATGCTGTAAAACAGTTTTTAATGTGTTAGAAGTTATATACACAAAAACTAATGTTAGGACTTCAATGATCAAGATTGTCAGTTTACAGCTTTCTGAGTCCAGAAATGTTGAAATAGTGTTTCTGTTCAAATGAAGTGAAATCAAGCCCAAATCTGCTCAAAAGCTTGTCTCTCTAATAGAGAAAGCTGTTTCATTCAGTATTCAGTGCAAATCTTGCCAAACTGATAGATGCTTATGCCATATGAAATACAATGTTTTCTGCAATGCTGTAAGACAGTTTTTAATGTGTTAGAAGTTATATGCACAAAAACTAATGTTAGGACTTCAATGATCAAGATTGTCAGTTTACAGCTTTCTGAGTCCAGTAATGCTGAAATAGTACTTCTGTTCAAATGAAGTGAAATCAAGCCCAAATCTGCTCAAAAGCTTGTCTCTCTAATAGAGAAAGCTGTTTCATTCAGTATTCAGTGCAAATCTTGCCAAACTGATAGATGCTTATGCCTTATGAAGTACAATGTTTTCTGCAATGCTGTAAAACAGTTTTTAATGTGTTAGAAGTTATATACACAAAAACTAATGTTAGGACTTCAATGATCAAGATTGTCAGTTTACAGCTTTCTGAGTCCAGTAATGTTGAAATAGTGTTTCTGTTCAAATGAAGTGAAATCAAGCCCAAATCTGCTCAAAAGCTTGTCTCTCCAATAGAGAAAGCTGTTTCATTCAGTATTCAGTGCAAATCTTGCCAAACTGATAGATGCTTATGCCTTATGAAGTACAATGTTTTCTGCAATGCTGTAAGACAGTTTTTAATGTGTTAGAAGTTATATTCACAAAAACTAATGTTAGGACTTCAATGATCGAGATTGTCAGTTTACAGCTTTCTGAGTCCAGTAATGTTGAAATAGTGTTTCTGTTCAAATGAAGTGAAATCAAGCCCAAATCTGCTCAAAAGCTTGTCTCTCTATTAGAGAAAGCTTTTTCATTCATTATTCAGTGCAAATCTTGCCAAACTGATAGATGCTTATGCCTTACGAAGTACAATGTTTTCTGCAATGCTGTAAGACAGTTTTTAATGTGTTAGAAGTTATATGCACAAAAACTAATGTTAGGACTTCAATGATCAAGATTGTCAGTTTACAGCTTTCTGAGTCCAGTAATGCTGAAATAGTACTTCTGTTCAAATGAAGTGAAATCTAGCCCAAATCTGCTCAAAAGCTTGTCTCTCTATTAGAGAAAGCTGTTTCATTCAGTATTCAGTGCAAATCTTGCCAAACTGATAGATGCTTATGCCTTATGAAGTACAATCTTTTCTGCAATGCTGTAAAACAGTTTTTAATGTGTTAGAAGTTATATACACAAAAACTAATGTTAGGACTTCAGTGATCAAGATTGTCAGTTTACAGCTTTCTGAGTCCAGTAATGTTGAAATAGTGTTTCTGTTCAAATGAAGTGAAATCAAGCCCAAATCTGCTCAAAAGCTTGTCTCTCCAATAGAGAAAGCTGTTTCATTCAGTATTCAGTGCAAATCTTGCCAAACTGATAGATGCTTATGCCATATGAAACACAATGTTTTCTGCAATGCTGTAAGACAGTTTTTAATGTGTTAGAAGTTATATGCACAAAAACTTATGTTAGGACTTCAATGATCAAGATTGTCAGTTCACAGCTTTCTGAGTCCAGTAATGTTGAAATAGTGTTTCTGTTCAAATGAAGTGAAATCAAGCCCAAATCTGCTCAAAAGCTTGTCTCTCTATTAGAGAAAGCTTTTTCATTCATTATTCAGTGCAAATCTTGCCAAACTGATAGATGCTTATGCCTTATGAAGTACAATGTTTTCTGCAATGCTGTAAGACAGTTTTTAATGTGTTAGAAGTTATATGCACAAAAACTAATGTTAGGACTTCAATGATCAAGATTGTCAGTTTACAGCTTTCTGAGTCCAGTAATGCTGAAATAGTACTTCTGGTCAAATGAAGTGAAATCTAGCCCAAATCTGCTCAAAAGCTTGTCTCTCTATTAGAGAAAGCTGTTTCATTCAGTATTCAGTGCAAATCTTGCCAAACTGACAGATGCTTATGCCTTATGAAGTACAATGTTTTCTGCAATGCTGTAAAACAGTTTTTAATGTGTTAGAAGTTATATACACAAAAACTAATGTTAGGACTTCAATGATCAAGATTGTCAGTTTACAGCTTTCTGAGTCCAGTAATGCTGAAATAGTACTTCTGTTCAAATGAAGTGAAATCTAGCCCAAATCTGCTCAAAAGCTTGTCTCTCTAATAGAGAAAGCTGTTTCATTCAGTATTCAGTGCAAATCTTGCCAAACTGATAGATGCTTATGCCATATGAAACACAATGTTTTCTGCAATGCTGTAAGACAGTTTTTAATGTGTTAGAAGTTATATGCACAAAAACTTATGTTAGGACTTCAATGATCAAGATTGTCAGTTCACAGCTTTCTGAGTCCAGTAATGCTGAAATAGTACTTCTGTTCAAATGAAGTGAAATCTAGCCCAAATCTGCTCAAAAGCTTGTCTCTCTATTAGAGAAAGCTGTTTCATTCAGTATTCAGTGCAAATCTTGCCAAACTGATAGATGCTTATGCCTTATGAAGTACAATGTTTTCTGCAATGCTGTAAAACAGTTTTTAATGTGTTAGAAGTTATATGCACAAAAACTAATGTTAGGACTTCAATGATCAAGATTGTCAGTTTACAGCTTTCTGAGTCCAGTAATGCTGAAACAGTACTTCTGTTCAAATGAAGTGAAATCTAGCCCAAATCTGCTCAAAAGCTTGTCTCTCTATTAGAGAAAGCTGTTTCATTCAGTATTCAGTGCAAATCTTGCCAAACTGATAGATGCTTATGCCTTATGAAGTACAATGTTTTCTGCAATGCTGTAAAACAGTTTTTAATGTGTTAGAAGTTATATACACAAAAACTAATGTTAGGACTTCAATGATCAAGATTGTCAGTTTACAGCTTTCTGAGTCCAGAAATGTTGAAATAGTGTTTCTGTTCAAATGAAGTGAAATCAAGCCCAAATCTGCTCAAAAGCTTGTCTCTCTAATAGAGAAAGCTGTTTCATTCAGTATTCAGTGCAAATCTTGCCAAACTGATAGATGCTTATGCCATATGAAATACAATGTTTTCTGCAATGCTGTAAGACAGTTTTTAATGTGTTAGAAGTTATATGCACAAAAACTAATGTTAGGACTTCAATGATCAAGATTGTCAGTTTACAGCTTTCTGAGTCCAGTAATGCTGAAATAGTACTTCTGTTCAAATGAAGTGAAATCTAGCCCAAATCTGCTCAAAAGCGTGTCTCTCTATTAGAGAAAGCTGTTTCATTCAGTATTCAGTGGAAATCTTGCCAAACTGATAGATGCTTATGCCTTATGAAGTACAATGTTTTCTGCAATGCTGTAAGACAGTTTTTAATGTGTTAGAAGTTATATGCACAAAAACTAATGTTAGGACTTCAATGATCAAGATTGTCAGTTTACAGCTTTCTGAGTCCAGTAATGTTGAAATAGTACTTCTGTTCAAATGAAGTGAAATCTAGCCCAAATCTGCTCAAAAGCTTGTCTCTCTATTAGAGAAAGCTGTTTCATTCAGTATTCAGTGCAAATCTTGCCAAACTGATAGATGCTTATGCCTTATGAAGTACAATGTTTTCTGCAATGCTGTAAGACAGTTTTTAATGTGTTAGAAGTTATATACACAAAAACTAATGTTAGGACTTCAATGATCAAGATTGTCAGTTTACAGCTTTCTGAGTCCAGTAATGTTGAAATAGTGTTTCTGTTCAAATGAAGTGAAATCAAGCCCAAATCTGCTCAAAAGCTTGTCTCTCCAATAGAGAAAGCTGTTTCATTCAGTATTCAGTGCAAATCTTGCCAAACTGATAGATGCTTATGCCTTATGAAGTACAATGTTTTCTGCAATGCTGTAAGACAGTTTTTAATGTGTTAGAAGTTATATTCACAAAAACTAATGTTAGGACTTCAATGATCGAGATTGTCAGTTTACAGCTTTCTGAGTCCAGTAATGTTGAAATAGTGTTTCTGTTCAAATGAAGTGAAATCAAGCCCAAATCTGCTCAAAAGCTTGTCTCTCTATTAGAGAAAGCTTTTTCATTCATTATTCAGTGCAAATCTTGCCAAACTGATAGATGCTTATGCCTTACGAAGTACAATGTTTTCTGCAATGCTGTAAGACAGTTTTTAATGTGTTAGAAGTTATATGCACAAAAACTAATGTTAGGACTTCAATGATCAAGATTGTCAGTTTACAGCTTTCTGAGTCCAGTAATGCTGAAATAGTACTTCTGTTCAAATGAAGTGAAATCTAGCCCAAATCTGCTCAAAAGCTTGTCTCTCTATTAGAGAAAGCTGTTTCATTCAGTATTCAGTGCAAATCTTGCCAAACTGATAGATGCTTATGCCTTATGAAGTACAATGTTTTCTGCAATGCTGTAAAACAGTTTTTAATGTGTTAGAAGTTATATACACAAAAACTAATGTTAGGACTTCAGTGATCAAGATTGTCAGTTTACAGCTTTCTGAGTCCAGTAATGTTGAAATAGTGTTTCTGTTCAAATGAAGTGAAATCAAGCCCAAATCTGCTCAAAAGCTTGTCTCTCTATTAGAGAAAGCTTTTTCATTCATTATTCAGTGCAAATCTTGCCAAACTGATAGATGCTTATGCCTTATGAAGTACAATGTTTTCTGCAATGCTGTAAGACAGTTTTTAATGTGTTAGAAGTTATATGCACAAAAACTAATGTTAGGACTTCAATGATCAAGATTGTAAGTTTACAGCTTTCTGAGTCCAGTAATGCTGAAATAGTACTTCTGTTCAAATGAAGTGAAATCTAGCCCAAATCTGCTCAAAAGCTTGTCTCTCTATTAGAGAAAGCTGTTTCATTCAGTATTCAGTGCAAATCTTGCCAAACTGATAGATGCTTATGCCTTATGAAGTACAATGTTTTCTGCAATGCTGTAAAACAGTTTTTAATGTGTTAGAAGTTATATACACAAAAACTAATGTTAGGACTTCAATGATCAAGATTGTCAGTTTACAGCTTTCTGAGTCCAGAAATGTTGAAATAGTGTTTCTGTTCAAATGAAGTGAAATCAAGCCCAAATCTGCTCAAAAGCTAGTCTCTCTAATAGAGAAAGCTGTTTCATTCAGTATTCAGTGCAAATCTTGCCAAACTGATAGATGCTTATGCCATATGAAATACAATGTTTTCTGCAATGCTGTAAGACAGTTTTTAATGTGTTAGAAATTATATGCACAAAAACTAATGTTAGGACTTCAATGATCAAGATTGTCAGTTTACAGCTTTCTGAGTCCAGTAATGCTGAAATAGTACTTCTGTTCAAATGAAGTGAAATCTAGCCCAAATCTGCTCAAAAGCGTGTCTCTCTATTAGAGAAAGCTGTTTCATTCAGTATTCAGTGGAAATCTTGCCAAACTGATAGATGCTTATGCCTTATGAAGTACAATGTTTTCTGCAATGCTGTAAGACAGTTTTTAATGTGTTAGAAGTTATATGCACAAAAACTAATGTTAGGACTTCAATGATCAAGATTGTCAGTTTACAGCTTTCTGAGTCCAGTAATGCTGAAATAGTACTTCTGTTCAAATGAAGTGAAATCTAGCCCAAATCTGCTCAAAAGCTTGTCTCTCTATTAGAGAAAGCTGTTTCATTCAGTATTCAGTGCAAATCTTGCCAAACTGATAGATGCTTATGCCTTATGAAGTACAATGTTTTCTGCAATGCTGTAAGACAGTTTTTAATGTGTTAGAAGTTATATACACAAAAACTAATGTTAGGACTTCAATGATCAAGATTGTCAGTTTACAGCTTTCTGAGTCCAGTAATGTTGAAATAGTGTTTCTGTTCAAATGAAGTGAAATCAAGCCCAAATCTGCTCAAAAGCTTGTCTCTCCAATAGAGAAAGCTGTTTCATTCAGTATTCAGTGCAAATCTTGCCAAACTGATAGATGCTTATGCCTTATGAAGTACAATGTTTTCTGCAATGCTGTAAGACAGTTTTTAATGTGTTAGAAGTTATATTCACAAAAACTAATGTTAGGACTTCAATGATCGAGATTGTCAGTTTACAGCTTTCTGAGTCCAGTAATGTTGAAATAGTGTTTCTGTTCAAATGAAGTGAAATCAAGCCCAAATCTGCTCAAAAGCTTGTCTCTCTATTAGAGAAAGCTTTTTCATTCATTATTCAGTGCAAATCTTGCCAAACTGATAGATGCTTATGCCTTACGAAGTACAATGTTTTCTGCAATGCTGTAAGACAGTTTTTAATGTGTTAGAAGTTATATGCACAAAAACTAATGTTAGGACTTCAATGATCAAGATTGTCAGTTTACAGCTTTCTGAGTCCAGTAATGCTGAAATAGTACTTCTGTTCAAATGAAGTGAAATCTAGCCCAAATCTGCTCAAAAGCTTGTCTCTCTATTAGAGAAAGCTGTTTCATTCAGTATTCAGTGCAAATCTTGCCAAACTGATAGATGCTTATGCCTTATGAAGTACAATGTTTTCTGCAATGCTGTAAAACAGTTTTTAATGTGTTAGAAGTTATATACACAAAAACTAATGTTAGGACTTCAGTGATCAAGATTGTCAGTTTACAGCTTTCTGAGTCCAGTAATGTTGAAATAGTGTTTCTGTTCAAATGAAGTGAAATCAAGCCCAAATCTGCTCAAAAGCTTGTCTCTCCAATAGAGAAAGCTGTTTCATTCAGTATTCAGTGCAAATCTTGCCAAACTGATAGATGCTTATGCCATATGAAACACAATGTTTTCTGCAATGCTGTAAGACAGTTTTTAATGTGTTAGAAGTTATATGCACAAAAACTAATGTTAGGACTTCAATGATCAAGATTGTCAGTTTACAGCTTTCTGAGTCCAGTAATGCTGAAATAGTACTTCTGTTCAAATGAAGTGAAATCTAGCCCAAATCTGCTCAAAAGCTTGTCTCTCTATTAGAGAAAGCTGTTTCATTCAGTATTCAGTGCAAATCTTGCCAAACTGATAGATGCTTATGCCTTATGAAGTACAATGTTTTCTGCAATGCTGTAAAACAGTTTTTAATGTGTTAGAAGTTATATACACAAAAAGTAATGTTAGGACTTCAGTGATCAAGATTGTCAGTTTACAGCTTTCTGAGTCCAGTAATGCTGAAATAGTACTTCTGTTCAAATGAAGTGAAATCAAGCCCAAATCTGCTCAAAAGCTTGTCTCTCTAATAGAGAAAGCTGTTTCATTCAGTATTCAGTGCAAATCTTGCCAAACTGATAGATGCTTATGCCTTATGAAGTACAATGTTTTCTGCAATGCTGTAAAACAGTTTTTAATGTGTTAGAAGTTATATACACAAAAACTAATGTTAGGACTTCAATGATCAAGATTGTCAGTTTACAGCTTTCTGAGTCCAGAAATGTTGAAATAGTGTTTCTGTTCAAATGAAGTGAAATCAAGCCCAAATCTGCTCAAAAGCTTGTCTCTCTAATAGAGAAAGCTGTTTCATTCAGTATTCAGTGCAAATCTTGCCAAACTGATAGATGCTTATGCCATATGAAATACAATGTTTTCTGCAATGCTGTAAGACAGTTTTTAATGTGTTAGAAGTTATATGCACAAAAACTAATGTTAGGACTTCAATGATCAAGATTGTCAGTTTACAGCTTTCTGAGTCCAGTAATGCTGAAATAGTACTTCTGTTCAAATGAAGTGAAATCTAGCCCAAATCTGCTCAAAAGCGTGTCTCTCTATTAGAGAAAGCTGTTTCATTCAGTATTCAGTGCAAATCTTGCCAAACTGATAGATGCTTATGCCTTATGAAGTACAATGTTTTCTGCAATGCTGTAAGAGAGTTTTTAATGTGTTAGAAGTTATATGCACAAAAACTAATGTTAGGACTTCAATGATCAAGATTGTCAGTTTACAGCTTTCTGAGTCCAGTAATGCTGAAATAGTACTTCTGTTCAAATGAAGTGAAATCTAGCCCAAATCTGCTCAAAAGCTTGTCTCTCTATTAGAGAAAGCTGTTTCATTCAGTACTCAGTGCAAATCTTGCCAAACTGATAGATGCTTATGCCTTATGAAGTACAATGTTTTCTGCAATGCTGTAAAACAGTTTTTAATGTGTTAGAAGTTATATACACAAAAACTAATGTTAGGACTTCAGTGATCAAGATTGTCAGTTTACAGCTTTCTGAGTCAAGTAATGTTGAAATAGTGTTTCTGTTCAAATGAAGTGAAATCAAGCCCAAATCTGCTCAAAAGCTTGTCTCTCTAATAGAGAAAGCTGTTTCATTCAGTATTCAGTGCAAATCTTGCCAAACTGATAGATGCTTATGCCATATGAAATACAATGTTTTCTGCAATGCTATAAGACAGTTTTTAATGTGTTAGAAGTTATATGCACAAAAACTAATGTTAGGACTTCAATGATCAAGATTGTCAGTTTACAGCTTTCTGAGTCCAGTAATGCTGAAATAGTACTTCTGTTCAAATGAAGTGAAATCTAGCCCAAATCTGCTCAAAAGCGTGTCTCTCTATTAGAGAAAGCTGTTTCATTCAGTATTCAGTGCAAATCTTGCCAAACTGATAGATGCTTATGCCTTATGAAGTACAATGCTTTCTGCAATGCTGTAAGACAGTTTTTAATGTGTTAGAAGTTATATGCACAAAAACTAATGTTAGGACTTCAATGATCAAGATTGTCAGTTTACAGCTTTCTGAGTCCAGTAATGCTGAAATAGTACTTCTGTTCAAATGAAGTGAAATCTAGCCCAAATCTGCTCAAAAGCTTGTCTCTCTATTAGAGAAAGCTGTTTCATTCAGTATTCAGTGCAAATCTTGCCAAACTGATAGATGCTTATGCCTTATGAAGTACAATGTTTTCTGCAATGCTGTAAGACAGTTTTTAATGTGTTAGAAGTTATATACACAAAAACTAATGTTAGGACTTCAATGATCAAGATTGTCAGTTTACAGCTTTCTGAGTCCAGTAATGTTGAAATAGTCTTTCTGTTCAAATGAAGTGAAATCAAGCCCAAATCTGCTCAAAAGCTTGTCTCTCCAATAGAGAAAGCTGTTTCATTCAGTATTCAGTGCAAATCTTGCCAAACTGATAGATGCTTATGCCTTATGAAGTACAATGTTTTCTGCAATGCTGTAAGACAGTTTTTAATGTGTTAGAAGTTATATTCACAAAAACTAATGTTAGGACTTCAATGATCGAGATTGTCAGTTTACAGCTTTCTGAGTCCAGTAATGTTGAAATAGTGTTTCTGTTCAAATGAAGTGAAATCAAGCCCAAATCTGCTCAAAAGCTTGTCTCTCTATTAGAGAAAGCTTTTTCATTCATTATTCAGTGCAAATCTTGCCAAACTGATAGATGCTTATGCCTTACGAAGTACAATGTTTTCTGCAATGCTGTAAGACAGTTTTTAATGTGTTAGAAGTTATATGCACAAAAACTAATGTTAGGACTTCAATGATCAAGATTGTCAGTTTACAGCTTTCTGAGTCCAGTAATGCTGAAATAGTACTTCTGTTCAAATGAAGTGAAATCTAGCCCAAATCTGCTCAAAAGCTTGTCTCTCTATTAGAGAAAGCTGTTTCATTCAGTATTCAGTGCAAATCTTGCCAAACTGATAGATGCTTATGCCTTATGAAGTACAATGTTTTCTGCAATGCTGTAAAACAGTTTTTAATGTGTTAGAAGTTATATACACAAAAACTAATGTTAGGACTTCAGTGATCAAGATTGTCAGTTTACAGCTTTCTGAGTCCAGTAATGTTGAAATAGTGTTTCTGTTCAAATGAATTGAAATCAAGCCCAAATCTGCTCAAAAGCTTGTCTCTCCAATAGAGAAAGCTGTTTCATTCAGTATTCAGTGCAAATCTTGCCAAACTGATAGATGCTTATGCCTTATGAAGTACAATGTTTTCTGCAATGCTGTAAGACAGTTTTTAATTTGTTAGAAGTTATATTCACAAAAACTAATGTTAGGACTTCAATGATCAAGATTGTCAGTTTACAGCTTTCTGAGTCCAGTAATGTTGAAATAGTGTTTCTGTTCAAATGAAGTGAAATCAAGCCCAAATCTGCTCAAAAGCTTGTCTCTCTATTAGAGAAAGCTGTTTCATTCAGTATTCAGTGCAAATCTTGCCAAACTGATAGATGCTTATGCCTTATGAAGTACAATGTTTTCTGCAATGCTGTAAAACAGTTTTTAATGTGTTAGAAGTTATATACACAAAAACTAATGTTAGGACTTCAATGATCAAGATTGTCAGTTTACAGCTTTCTGAGTCCAGTAATGCTGAAACAGTACTTCTGTTCAAATGAAGTGAAATCTAGCCCAAATCTGCTCAAAAGCTTGTCTCTCTAATAGAGAAAGCTATTTCATTCAGTATTCAGTGCAAATCTTGCCAAACTGATAGATGCTTATGCCTTATGAAGTACAATGTTTTCTGCAATGCTGTAAGACAGTTTTTAAATTGTTAGAAGTTATATGCACAAAAACGTATGTTAGGACCTCAATGATCAAGATTGTCAGTTTACAGCTTTCTGAGTCCAGAAATGTTGAAATAGTGTTTCTGTTCAAATGAAGTGAAATCAAGCCCAAATCTGCTCAAAAGCTTGTCTCTCTAATAGAGAAAGCTGTTTCATTCAGTATTCAGTGCAAATCTTGCCAAACTGATAGATGCTTATGCCTTATGAAGTACAATGTTTTCTGCAATGCTGTAAAACAGTTTTTAATGTGTTAGAAGTTATATGCACAAAAACTAATGTTAGGACTTCAATGATCAAGATTGTCAGTTTACAGCTTTCTGAGTCCAGTAATGCTGAAACAGTACTTCTGTTCAAATGAAGTGAAATCAAGCCCAAATCTGCTCAAAAGCTTGTCTCTCTAATAGAGAAAGCTGTTTCATTCAGTATTCAGTGCAAATCTTGCCAAACTGATAGATGCTTATGCCATATGAAATACAATGTTTTCTGCAATGCTGTAAGACAGTTTTTAATGTGTTAGAAGTTATATGCACAAAAACTAATGTTAGGACTTCAATGATCAAGATTGTCAGTTTACAGCTTTCTGAGTCCAGTAATGCTGAAATAGTACTTCTGTTCAAATGAAGTGAAATCAAGCCCAAATCTGCTCAAAAGCTTGTCTCTCTAATAGAGAAAGCTGTTTCATTCAGTATTCAGTGCAAATCTTGCCAAACTGATAGATGCTTATGCCTTATGAAGTACAATGTTTTCTGCAATGCTGTAAAACAGTTTTTAATGTGTTAGAAGTTATATACACAAAAACTAATGTTAGGACTTCAATGATCAAGATTGTCAGTTTACAGCTTTCTGAGTCCAGAAATGTTGAAATAGTGTTTCTGTTCAAATGAAGTGAAATCAAGCCCAAATCTGCTCAAAAGCTTGTCTCTCTAATAGAGAAAGCTGTTTCATTCAGTATTCAGTGCAAATCTTGCCAAACTGATAGATGCTTATGCCATATGAAATACAATGTTTTCTGCAATGCTATAAGACAGTTTTTAATGTGTTAGAAGTTATATGCACAAAAACTAATGTTAGGACTTCAATGATCAAGATTGTCAGTTTACAGCTTTCTGAGTCCAGTAATGCTGAAATAGTACTTCTGTTCAAATGAAGTGAAATCTAGCCCAAATCTGCTCAAAAGCGTGTCTCTCTATTAGAGAAAGCTGTTTCATTCAGTATTCAGTGCAAATCTTGCCAAACTGATAGATGCTTATGCCTTATGAAGTACAATGCTTTCTGCAATGCTGTAAGACAGTTTTTAATGTGTTAGAAGTTATATGCACAAAAACTAATGTTAGGACTTCAATGATCAAGATTGTCAGTTTACAGCTTTCTGAGTCCAGTAATGCTGAAATAGTACTTCTGTTCAAATGAAGTGAAATCTAGCCCAAATCTGCTCAAAAGCTTGTCTCTCTATTAGAGAAAGCTGTTTCATTCAGTATTCAGTGCAAATCTTGCCAAACTGATAGATGCTTATGCCTTATGAAGTACAATGTTTTCTGCAATGCTGTAAGACAGTTTTTAATGTGTTAGAAGTTATATACACAAAAACTAATGTTAGGACTTCAATGATCAAGATTGTCAGTTTACAGCTTTCTGAGTCCAGTAATGTTGAAATAGTGTTTCTGTTCAAATGAAGTGAAATCAAGCCCAAATCTGCTCAAAAGCTTGTCTCTCCAATAGAGAAAGCTGTTTCATTCAGTATTCAGTGCAAATCTTGCCAAACTGATAGATGCTTATGCCTTATGAAGTACAATGTTTTCTGCAATGCTGTAAGACAGTTTTTAATTTGTTAGAAGTTATATTCACAAAAACTAATGTTAGGACTTCAATGATCAAGATTGTCAGTTTACAGCTTTCTGAGTCCAGTAATGTTGAAATAGTGTTTCTGTTCAAATGAAGTGAAATCAAGCCCAAATCTGCTCAAAAGCTTGTCTCTCTAATAGAGAAAGCTGTTTCATTCAGTATTCAGTGCAAATCTTGCCAAACTGATAGATGCTTATGCCTTATGAAGTACAATGTTTTCTGCAATGCTGTAAAACAGTTTTTAATGTGTTAGAAGTTATATACACAAAAACTAATGTTAGGACTTCAATGATCAAGATTGTCAGTTTACAGCTTTCTGAGTCCAGTAATGCTGAAATAGTACTTCTGTTCAAATGAAGTGAAATCTATCCCAAATCTGCTCAAAAGCTTGTCTCTCTATTAGAGAAAGCTGTTTCATTCAGTATTCAGTGCAAATCTTGCCAAACTGATAGATGCTTATGCCTTATGAAGTACAATGTTTTCTGCAATGCTGTAAAACAGTTTTTAATGTGTTAGAAGTTATATACACAAAAACTAATGTTAGGACTTCAATGATCAAGATTGTCAGTTTACAGCTTTCTGAGTCCAGTAATGCTGAAACAGTACTTCTGTTCAAATGAAGTGAAATCTAGCCCAAATCTGCTCAAAAGCTTGTCTCTCTAATAGAGAAAGCTATTTCATTCAGTATTCAGTGCAAATCTTGCCAAACTGATAGATGCTTATGCCTTATGAAGTACAATGTTTTCTGCAATGCTGTAAGACAGTTTTTAATGTGTTAGAAGTTATATGCACAAAAACGTATGTTAGGACCTCAATGATCAAGATTGTCAGTTTACAGCTTTCTGAGTCCAGAATGAAATAGTGTTTCTGTTCAAATGAAGTGAAATCAAGCCCAAATCTGCTCAAAAGCTTGTCTCTCTAATAGAGAAAGCTGTTTCATTCAGTATTCAGTGCAAATCTTGCCAAACTGATAGATGCTTATGCCATATGAAATACAATGTTTTCTGCAATGCTGTAAGACAGTTTTTAATGTGTTAGAAGTTATATGCACAAAAACTAATGTTAGGACTTCAATGATCAAGATTGTCAGTTTACAGCTTTCTGAGTCCAGTAATGCTGAAATAGTACTTCTGTTCAAATGAAGTGAAATCAAGCCCAAATCTGCTCAAAAGCTTGTCTCTCTAATAGAGAAAGCTGTTTCATTCAGTATTCAGTGCAAATCTTGCCAAACTGATAGATGCTTATGCCTTATGAAGTACAATGTTTTCTGCAATGCTGTAAAACAGTTTTTAATGTGTTAGAAGTTATATACACAAAAACTAATGTTAGGACTTCAATGATCAAGATTGTCAGTTTACAGCTTTCTGAGTCCAGTAATGCTGAAACAGTACTTCTGTTCAAATGAAGTGAAATCTAGCCCAAATCTGCTCAAAAGCTTGTCTCTCTATTAGAGAAAGCTGTTTCATTCAGTATTCAGTGCAAATCTTGCCAAACTGATAGATGCTTATGCCTTATGAAGTACAATGTTTTCTGCAATGCTGTAAAACAGTTTTTAATGTGTTAGAAGTTATATACACAAAAACTAATGTTAGGACTTCAATGATCAAGATTGTCAGTTTACAGCTTTCTGAGTCCAGAAATGTTGAAATAGTGTTTCTGTTCAAATGAAGTGAAATCAAGCCCAAATCTGCTCAAAAGCTTGTCTCTCTAATAGAGAAAGCTGTTTCATTCAGTATTCAGTGCAAATCTTGCCAAACTGATAGATGCTTATGCCATATGAAATACAATGTTTTCTGCAATGCTGTAAGACAGTTTTTAATGTGTTAGAAGTTATATGCACAAAAACTAATGTTAGGACTTCAATGATCAAGATTGTCAGTTTACAGCTTTCTGAGTCCAGTAATGCTGAAATAGTACTTCTGTTCAAATGAAGTGAAATCTAGCCCAAATCTGCTCAAAAGCGTGTCTCTCTATTAGAGAAAGCTGTTTCATTCAGTATTCAGTGCAAATCTTGCCAAACTGATAGATGCTTATGCCTTATGAAGTACAATGTTTTCTGCAATGCTGTAAGACAGTTTTTAATGTGTTAGAAGTTATATGCACAAAAACTAATGTTAGGACTTCAATGATCAAGATTGTCAGTTTACAGCTTTCTGAGTCCAGTAATGCTGAAATGGTACTTCTGTTCAAATGAAGTGAAATCTAGCCCAAATCTGCTCAAAAGCTTGTCTCTCTATTAGAGAAAGCTGTTTCATTCAGTATTCAGTGCAAATCTTGCCAAACTGATAGATGCTTATGCCTTATGAAGTACAATGTTTTCTGCAATGCTGTAAAACAGTTTTTAATGTGTTAGAAGTTATATACACAAAAACTAATGTTAGGACTTCAATGATCGAGATTGTCAGTTTACAGCTTTCTGAGTCCAGTAATGTTGAAATAGTGTTTCTGTTCAAATGAAGTGAAATCAAGCCCAAATCTGCTCAAAAGCTTGTCTCTCCAATAGAGAAAGCTGTTTCATTCAGTATTCAGTGCAAATCTTGCCAAACTGATAGATGCTTATGCCTTATGAAGTACAATGTTTTCTGCAATGCTGTAAGACAGTTTTTAATTTGTTAGAAGTTATATTCACAAAAACTAATGTTAGGACTTCAATGATCAAGATTGTCAGTTTACAGCTTTCTGAGTCCAGTAATGTTGAAATAGTGTTTCTGTTCAAATGAAGTGAAATCAAGCCCAAATCTGCTCAAAAGCTTGTCTCTCTATTAGAGAAAGCTGTTTCATTCAGTATTCAGTGCAAATCTTGCCAAACTGATAGATGCTTATGCCTTATGAAGTACAATGTTTTCTGCAATGCTGTAAAACAGTTTTTAATGTGTTAGAAGTTATATACACAAAAACTAATGTTAGGACTTCAATGATCAAGATTGTCAGTTTACAGCTTTCTGAGTCCAGTAATGCTGAAACAGTACTTCTGTTCAAATGAAGTGAAATCTAGCCCAAATCTGCTCAAAAGCTTGTCTCTCTAATAGAGAAAGCTATTTCATTCAGTATTCAGTGCAAATCTTGCCAAACTGATAGATGCTTATGCCTTATGAAGTACAATGTTTTCTGCAATGCTGTAAGACAGTTTTTAAATTGTTAGAAGTTATATGCACAAAAACGTATGTTAGGACCTCAATGATCAAGATTGTCAGTTTACAGCTTTCTGAGTCCAGAAATGTTGAAATAGTGTTTCTGTTCAAATGAAGTGAAATCAAGCCCAAATCTGCTCAAAAGCTTGTCTCTCTAATAGAGAAAGCTGTTTCATTCAGTATTCAGTGCAAATCTTGCCAAACTGATAGATGCTTATGCCTTATGAAGTACAATGTTTTCTGCAATGCTGTAAAACAGTTTTTAATGTGTTAGAAGTTATATGCACAAAAACTAATGTTAGGACTTCAATGATCAAGATTGTCAGTTTACAGCTTTCTGAGTCCAGTAATGCTGAAACAGTACTTCTGTTCAAATGAAGTGAAATCAAGCCCAAATCTGCTCAAAAGCTTGTCTCTCTAATAGAGAAAGCTGTTTCATTCAGTATTCAGTGCAAATCTTGCCAAACTGATAGATGCTTATGCCATATGAAATACAATGTTTTCTGCAATGCTGTAAGACAGTTTTTAATGTGTTAGAAGTTATATGCACAAAAACTAATGTTAGGACTTCAATGATCAAGATTGTCAGTTTACAGCTTTCTGAGTCCAGTAATGCTGAAATAGTACTTCTGTTCAAATGAAGTGAAATCAAGCCCAAATCTGCTCAAAAGCTTGTCTCTCTAATAGAGAAAGCTGTTTCATTCAGTATTCAGTGCAAATCTTGCC
This sequence comes from Carassius gibelio, assembly GCF_023724105.1. Lineage (NCBI taxonomy): Eukaryota > Metazoa > Chordata > Actinopteri > Cypriniformes > Cyprinidae > Carassius > Carassius gibelio. The sequence continues at coordinate 28,208,657 of NC_068383.1, read as the reverse complement.
AAACTGATAGATGCTTATGCCTTATGAAGTACAATGTTTTCTGCAATGCTGTAAAACAGTTTTTAATGTGTTAGAAGTTATATACACAAAAACTAATGTTAGGACTTCAATGATCAAGATTGTCAGTTTACAGCTTTCTGAGTCCAGAAATGTTGAAATAGTGTTTCTGTTCAAATGAAGTGAAATCAAGCCCAAATCTGCTCAAAAGCTTGTCTCTCTAATAGAGAAAGCTGTTTCATTCAGTATTCAGTGCAAATCTTGCCAAACTGATAGATGCTTATGCCATATGAAATACAATGTTTTCTGCAATGCTATAAGACAGTTTTTAATGTGTTAGAAGTTATATGCACAAAAACTAATGTTAGGACTTCAATGATCAAGATTGTCAGTTTACAGCTTTCTGAGTCCAGTAATGCTGAAATAGTACTTCTGTTCAAATGAAGTGAAATCTAGCCCAAATCTGCTCAAAAGCGTGTCTCTCTATTAGAGAAAGCTGTTTCATTCAGTATTCAGTGCAAATCTTGCCAAACTGATAGATGCTTATGCCTTATGAAGTACAATGCTTTCTGCAATGCTGTAAGACAGTTTTTAATGTGTTAGAAGTTATATGCACAAAAACTAATGTTAGGACTTCAATGATCAAGATTGTCAGTTTACAGCTTTCTGAGTCCAGTAATGCTGAAATAGTACTTCTGTTCAAATGAAGTGAAATCTAGCCCAAATCTGCTCAAAAGCTTGTCTCTCTATTAGAGAAAGCTGTTTCATTCAGTATTCAGTGCAAATCTTGCCAAACTGATAGATGCTTATGCCTTATGAAGTACAATGTTTTCTGCAATGCTGTAAGACAGTTTTTAATGTGTTAGAAGTTATATACACAAAAACTAATGTTAGGACTTCAATGATCAAGATTGTCAGTTTACAGCTTTCTGAGTCCAGTAATGTTGAAATAGTGTTTCTGTTCAAATGAAGTGAAATCAAGCCCAAATCTGCTCAAAAGCTTGTCTCTCCAATAGAGAAAGCTGTTTCATTCAGTATTCAGTGCAAATCTTGCCAAACTGATAGATGCTTATGCCTTATGAAGTACAATGTTTTCTGCAATGCTGTAAGACAGTTTTTAATTTGTTAGAAGTTATATTCACAAAAACTAATGTTAGGACTTCAATGATCAAGATTGTCAGTTTACAGCTTTCTGAGTCCAGTAATGTTGAAATAGTGTTTTCTGTTCAAATGAAGTGAAATCAAGCCCAAATCTGCTCAAAAGCTTGTCTCTCTAATAGAGAAAGCTGTTTCATTCAGTATTCAGTGCAAATCTTGCCAAACTGATAGATGCTTATGCCTTATGAAGTACAATGTTTTCTGCAATGCTGTAAAACAGTTTTTAATGTGTTAGAAGTTATATACACAAAAACTAATGTTAGGACTTCAATGATCAAGATTGTCAGTTTACAGCTTTCTGAGTCCAGTAATGCTGAAATAGTACTTCTGTTCAAATGAAGTGAAATCTATCCCAAATCTGCTCAAAAGCTTGTCTCTCTATTAGAGAAAGCTGTTTCATTCAGTATTCAGTGCAAATCTTGCCAAACTGATAGATGCTTATGCCTTATGAAGTACAATGTTTTCTGCAATGCTGTAAAACAGTTTTTAATGTGTTAGAAGTTATATACACAAAAACTAATGTTAGGACTTCAATGATCAAGATTGTCAGTTTACAGCTTTCTGAGTCCAGTAATGCTGAAACAGTACTTCTGTTCAAATGAAGTGAAATCTAGCCCAAATCTGCTCAAAAGCTTGTCTCTCTAATAGAGAAAGCTATTTCATTCAGTATTCAGTGCAAATCTTGCCAAACTGATAGATGCTTATGCCTTATGAAGTACAATGTTTTCTGCAATGCTGTAAGACAGTTTTTAATGTGTTAGAAGTTATATGCACAAAAACGTATGTTAGGACCTCAATGATCAAGATTGTCAGTTTACAGCTTTCTGAGTCCAGAATGAAATAGTGTTTCTGTTCAAATGAAGTGAAATCAAGCCCAAATCTGCTCAAAAGCTTGTCTCTCTAATAGAGAAAGCTGTTTCATTCAGTATTCAGTGCAAATCTTGCCAAACTGATAGATGCTTATGCCATATGAAATACAATGTTTTCTGCAATGCTGTAAGACAGTTTTTAATGTGTTAGAAGTTATATGCACAAAAACTAATGTTAGGACTTCAATGATCAAGATTGTCAGTTTACAGCTTTCTGAGTCCAGTAATGCTGAAATAGTACTTCTGTTCAAATGAAGTGAAATCAAGCCCAAATCTGCTCAAAAGCTTGTCTCTCTAATAGAGAAAGCTGTTTCATTCAGTATTCAGTGCAAATCTTGCCAAACTGATAGATGCTTATGCCTTATGAAGTACAATGTTTTCTGCAATGCTGTAAAACAGTTTTTAATGTGTTAGAAGTTATATACACAAAAACTAATGTTAGGACTTCAATGATCAAGATTGTCAGTTTACAGCTTTCTGAGTCCAGTAATGCTGAAACAGTACTTCTGTTCAAATGAAGTGAAATCTAGCCCAAATCTGCTCAAAAGCTTGTCTCTCTATTAGAGAAAGCTGTTTCATTCAGTATTCAGTGCAAATCTTGCCAAACTGATAGATGCTTATGCCTTATGAAGTACAATGTTTTCTGCAATGCTGTAAAACAGTTTTTAATGTGTTAGAAGTTATATACACAAAAACTAATGTTAGGACTTCAATGATCAAGATTGTCAGTTTACAGCTTTCTGAGTCCAGAAATGTTGAAATAGTGTTTCTGTTCAAATGAAGTGAAATCAAGCCCAAATCTGCTCAAAAGCTTGTCTCTCTAATAGAGAAAGCTGTTTCATTCAGTATTCAGTGCAAATCTTGCCAAACTGATAGATGCTTATGCCATATGAAATACAATGTTTTCTGCAATGCTGTAAGACAGTTTTTAATGTGTTAGAAGTTATATGCACAAAAACTAATGTTAGGACTTCAATGATCAAGATTGTCAGTTTACAGCTTTCTGAGTCCAGTAATGCTGAAATAGTACTTCTGTTCAAATGAAGTGAAATCTAGCCCAAATCTGCTCAAAAGCGTGTCTCTCTATTAGAGAAAGCTGTTTCATTCAGTATTCAGTGCAAATCTTGCCAAACTGATAGATGCTTATGCCTTATGAAGTACAATGTTTTCTGCAATGCTGTAAGACAGTTTTTAATGTGTTAGAAGTTATATGCACAAAAACTAATGTTAGGACTTCAATGATCAAGATTGTCAGTTTACAGCTTTCTGAGTCCAGTAATGCTGAAATGGTACTTCTGTTCAAATGAAGTGAAATCTAGCCCAAATCTGCTCAAAAGCTTGTCTCTCTATTAGAGAAAGCTGTTTCATTCAGTATTCAGTGCAAATCTTGCCAAACTGATAGATGCTTATGCCTTATGAAGTACAATGTTTTCTGCAATGCTGTAAAACAGTTTTTAATGTGTTAGAAGTTATATACACAAAAACTAATGTTAGGACTTCAATGATCGAGATTGTCAGTTTACAGCTTTCTGAGTCCAGTAATGTTGAAATAGTGTTTCTGTTCAAATGAAGTGAAATCAAGCCCAAATCTGCTCAAAAGCTTGTCTCTCCAATAGAGAAAGCTGTTTCATTCAGTATTCAGTGCAAATCTTGCCAAACTGATAGATGCTTATGCCTTATGAAGTACAATGTTTTCTGCAATGCTGTAAGACAGTTTTTAATGTGTTAGAAGTTATATTCACAAAAACTAATGTTAGGACTTCAATGATCGAGATTGTCAGTTTACAGCTTTCTGAGTCCAGTAATGTTGAAATAGTGTTTCTGTTCAAATGAAGTGAAATCTAGCCCAAATCTGCTCAAAAGCTTGTCTCTCTATTAGAGAAAGCTTTTTCATTCATTATTCAGTGCAAATCTTGCCAAACTGATAGATGCTTATGCCTTATGAAGTACAATGTTTTCTGCAATGCTGTAAGACAGTTTTTAATGTGTTAGAAGTTATATGCACAAAAACTAATGTTAGGACTTCAATGATCGAGATTGTCAGTTTACAGCTTTCTGAGTCCAGTAATGCTGAAATAGTACTTCTGTTCAAATGAAGTGAAATCTAGCCCAAATCTGCTCAAAAGCTTGTCTCTCTATTAGAGAAAGCTGTTTCATTCAGTATTCAGTGCAAATCTTGCCAAACTGATAGATGCTTATGCCTTATGAAGTACAATGTTTTCTGCAATGCTGTAAAACAGTTTTTAATGTGTTAGAAGTTATATACACAAAAACTAATGTTAGGACTTCAGTGATCAAGATTGTCAGTTTACAGCTTTCTGAGTCCAGTAATGTTGAAATAGTGTTTCTGTTCAAATGAATTGAAATCAAGCCCAAATCTGCTCAAAAGCTTGTCTCTCCAATAGAGAAAGCTGTTTCATTCAGTATTCAGTGCAAATCTTGCCAAACTGATAGATGCTTATGCCTTATGAAGTACAATGTTTTCTGCAATGCTGTAAGACAGTTTTTAATTTGTTAGAAGTTATATTCACAAAAACTAATGTTAGGACTTCAATGATCAAGATTGTCAGTTTACAGCTTTCTGAGTCCAGTAATGTTGAAATAGTGTTTCTGTTCAAATGAAGTGAAATCTAGCCCAAATCTGCTCAAAAGCTTGTCTCTCTATTAGAGAAAGCGGTTTCATTCAGTATTCAGTGCAAATCTTGCCAAACTGATAGATGCTTATGCCTTATGAAGTACAATGTTTTCTGCAATGCTGTAAAACAGTTTTTAATGTGTTAGAAGTTATATACACAAAAACTAATGTTAGGACTTCAATGATCGAGATTGTCAGTTTACAGCTTTCTGAGTCCAGTAATGTTGAAATAGTGTTTCTGTTCAAATGAAGTGAAATCAAGCCCAAATCTGCTCAAAAGCTTGTCTCTCCAATAGAGAAAGCTGTTTCATTCAGTATTCAGTGCAAATCTTGCCAAACTGATAGATGCTTATGCCTTATGAAGTACAATGTTTTCTGCAATGCTGTAAGACAGTTTTTAATTTGTTAGAAGTTATATTCACAAAAACTAATGTTAGGACTTCAATGATCAAGATTGTCAGTTTACAGCTTTCTGAGTCCAGTAATGTTGAAATAGTGTTTCTGTTCAAATGAAGTGAAATCAAGCCCAAATCTGCTCAAAAGCTTGTCTCTCTAATAGAGAAAGCTGTTTCATTCAGTATTCAGTGCAAATCTTGCCAAACTGATAGATGCTTATGCCTTATGAAGTACAATGATTTCTGCAATGCTGTAAAACAGTTTTTAATGTGTTAGAAGTTATATACACAAAAACTAATGTTAGGACTTCAATGATCAAGATTGTCAGTTTACAGCTTTATGAGTCCAGTAATGCTGAAATAGTACTTCTGTTCAAATGAAGTGAAATCTATCCCAAATCTGCTCAAAAGCTTGTCTCTCTATTAGAGAAAGCTGTTTCATTCAGTATTCAGTGCAAATCTTGCCAAACTGATAGATGCTTATGCCTTATGAAGTACAATGTTTTCTGCAATGCTGTAAAACAGTTTTTAATGTGTTAGAAGTTATATACACAAAAACTAATGTTAGGACTTCAATGATCAAGATTGTCAGTTTACAGCTTTCTGAGTCCAGTAATGCTGAAACAGTACTTCTGTTCAAATGAAGTGAAATCTAGCCCAAATCTGCTCAAAAGCTTGTCTCTCTAATAGAGAAAGCTATTTCATTCAGTATTCAGTGCAAATCTTGCCAAACTGATAGATGCTTATGCCTTATGAAGTACAATGTTTTCTGCAATGCTGTAAGACAGTTTTTAATGTGTTAGAAGTTATATGCACAAAAACGTATGTTAGGACCTCAATGATCAAGATTGTCAGTTTACAGCTTTCTGAGTCCAGAAATGTTGAAATAGTGTTTCTGTTCAAATGAAGTGAAATCAAGCCCAAATCTGCTCAAAAGCTTGTCTCTCTAATAGAGAAAGCTGTTTCATTCAGTATTCAGTGCAAATCTTGCCAAACTGATAGATGCTTATGCCATATGAAATACAATGTTTTCTGCAATGCTGTAAGACAGTTTTTAATGTGTTAGAAGTTATATGCACAAAAACTTATGTTAGGACTTCAATGATCAAGATTGTCAGTTTACAGCTTTCTGAGTCCAGTAATGCTGAAATAGTACTTCTGTTCAAATGAAGTGAAATCTAGCCCAAATCTGCTCAAAAGCTTGTCTCTCTATTAGAGAAAGCTGTTTCATTCAGTATTCAGTGCAAATCTTGCCAAACTGATAGATGCTTATGCCTTATGAAGTACAATGTTTTCTGCAATGCTGTAAAACAGTTTTTAATGTGTTAGAAGTTATATGCACAAAAACTAATGTTAGGACTTCAATGATCAAGATTGTCAGTTTACAGCTTTCTGAGTCCAGTAATGCTGAAACAGTACTTCTGTTCAAATGAAGTGAAATCTAGCCCAAATCTGCTCAAAAGCTTGTCTCTCTATTAGAGAAAGCTGTTTCATTCAGTATTCAGTGCAAATCTTGCCAAACTGATAGATGCTTATGCCTTATGAAGTACAATGTTTTCTGCAATGCTGTAAAACAGTTTTTAATGTGTTAGAAGTTATATACACAAAAACTAATGTTAGGACTTCAATGATCAAGATTGTCAGTTTACAGCTTTCTGAGTCCAGAAATGTTGAAATAGTGTTTCTGTTCAAATGAAGTGAAATCAAGCCCAAATCTGCTCAAAAGCTTGTCTCTCTAATAGAGAAAGCTGTTTCATTCAGTATTCAGTGCAAATCTTGCCAAACTGATAGATGCTTATGCCATATGAAATACAATGTTTTCTGCAATGCTGTAAGACAGTTTTTAATGTGTTAGAAGTTATATGCACAAAAACTAATGTTAGGACTTCAATGATCAAGATTGTCAGTTTACAGCTTTCTGAGTCCAGTAATGCTGAAATAGTACTTCTGTTCAAATGAAGTGAAATCAAGCCCAAATCTGCTCAAAAGCTTGTCTCTCTAATAGAGAAAGCTGTTTCATTCAGTATTCAGTGCAAATCTTGCCAAACTGATAGATGCTTATGCCTTATGAAGTACAATGTTTTCTGCAATGCTGTAAAACAGTTTTTAATGTGTTAGAAGTTATATACACAAAAACTAATGTTAGGACTTCAATGATCAAGATTGTCAGTTTACAGCTTTCTGAGTCCAGAAATGTTGAAATAGTGTTTCTGTTCAAATGAAGTGAAATCAAGCCCAAATCTGCTCAAAAGCTTGTCTCTCTAATAGAGAAAGCTGTTTCATTCAGTATTCAGTGCAAATCTTGCCAAACTGATAGATGCTTATGCCATATGAAATACAATGTTTTCTGCAATGCTATAAGACAGTTTTTAATGTGTTAGAAGTTATATGCACAAAAACTAATGTTAGGACTTCAATGATCAAGATTGTCAGTTTACAGCTTTCTGAGTCCAGTAATGCTGAAATAGTACTTCTGTTCAGATGAAGTGAAATCTAGCCCAAATCTGCTCAAAAGCTTGTCTCTCTAATAGAGAAAGCTGTTTCATTCAGTATTCAGTGCAAATCTTGCCAAACTGATAGATGCTTATGCCATATGAAATACAATGTTTTCTGCAATGCTATAAGACAGTTTTTAATGTGTTAGAAGTTATATGCACAAAAACTAATGTTAGGACTTCAATGATCAAGATTGTCAGTTTACAGCTTTCTGAGTCCAGTAATGCTGAAATAGTACTTCTGTTCAGATGAAGTGAAATCTAGCCCAAATCTGCTCAAAAGCGTGTCTCTCTATTAGAGAAAGCTGTTTCATTCAGTATTCAGTGCAAATCTTGCCAAACTGATAGATGCTTATGCCTTATGAAGTACAATGCTTTCTGCAATGCTGTAAGACAGTTTTTAATGTGTTAGAAGTTATATGCACAAAAACTAATGTTAGGACTTCAATGATCAAGATTGTCAGTTTACAGCTTTCTGAGTCCAGTAATGCTGAAATAGTACTTCTGTTCAAATGAAGTGAAATCAAGCCCAAATCTGCTCAAAAGCTTGTCTCTCTAATAGAGAAAGCTGTTTCATTCAGTATTCAGTGCAAATCTTGCCAAACTGATAGATGCTTATGCCTTATGAAGTACAATGTTTTCTGCAATGCTGTAAAACAGTTTTTAATGTGTTAGAAGTTATATACACAAAAACTAATGTTAGGACTTCAATGATCAAGATTGTCAGTTTACAGCTTTCTGAGTCCAGAAATGTTGAAATAGTGTTTCTGTTCAAATGAAGTGAAATCAAGCCCAAATCTGCTCAAAAGCTTGTCTCTCTAATAGAGAAAGCTGTTTCATTCAGTATTCAGTGCAAATCTTGCCAAACTGATAGATGCTTATGCCATATGAAATACAATGTTTTCTGCAATGCTATAAGACAGTTTTTAATGTGTTAGAAGTTATATGCACAAAAACTAATGTTAGGACTTCAATGATCAAGATTGTCAGTTTACAGCTTTCTGAGTCCAGTAATGCTGAAATAGTACTTCTGTTCAGATGAAGTGAAATCTAGCCCAAATCTGCTCAAAAGCGTGTCTCTCTATTAGAGAAAGCTGTTTCATTCAGTATTCAGTGCAAATCTTGCCAAACTGATAGATGCTTATGCCTTATGAAGTACAATGCTTTCTGCAATGCTGTAAGACAGTTTTTAATGTGTTAGAAGTTATATGCACAAAAACTAATGTTAGGACTTCAATGATCAAGATTGTCAGTTTACAGCTTTCTGAGTCCAGTAATGCTGAAATAGTACTTCTGTTCAAATGAAGTGAAATCTAGCCCAAATCTGCTCAAAAGCTTGTCTCTCTATTAGAGAAAGCTGTTTCATTCAGTATTCAGTGCAAATCTTGCCAAACTGATAGATGCTTATGCCTTATGAAGTACAATGTTTTCTGCAATGCTGTAAGACAGTTTTTAATGTGTTAGAAGTTATATACACAAAAACTAATGTTAGGACTTCAATGATCAAGATTGTCAGTTTACAGCTTTCTGAGTCCAGTAATGTTGAAATAGTCTTTCTGTTCAAATGAAGTGAAATCAAGCCCAAATCTGCTCAAAAGCTTGTCTCTCCAATAGAGAAAGCTGTTTCATTCAGTATTCAGTGCAAATCTTGCCAAACTGATAGATGCTTATGCCTTATGAAGTACAATGTTTTCTGCAATGCTGTAAGACAGTTTTTAATGTGTTAGAAGTTATATTCACAAAAACTAATGTTAGGACTTCAATGATCGAGATTGTCAGTTTACAGCTTTCTGAGTCCAGTAATGTTGAAATAGTGTTTCTGTTCAAATGAAGTGAAATCAAGCCCAAATCTGCTCAAAAGCTTGTCTCTCTATTAGAGAAAGCTTTTTCATTCATTATTCAGTGCAAATCTTGCCAAACTGATAGATGCTTATGCCTTACGAAGTACAATGTTTTCTGCAATGCTGTAAGACAGTTTTTAATGTGTTAGAAGTTATATGCACAAAAACTAATGTTAGGACTTCAATGATCAAGATTGTCAGTTTACAGCTTTCTGAGTCCAGTAATGCTGAAATAGTACTTCTGTTCAAATGAAGTGAAATCTAGCCCAAATCTGCTCAAAAGCTTGTCTCTCTATTAGAGAAAGCTGTTTCATTCAGTATTCAGTGCAAATCTTGCCAAACTGATAGATGCTTATGCCTTATGAAGTACAATGTTTTCTGCAATGCTGTAAGAGAGTTTTTAATGTGTTAGAAGTTATATGCACAAAAACTAATGTTAGGACTTCAATGATCAAGATTGTCAGTTTACAGCTTTCTGAGTCCAGTAATGCTGAAATAGTACTTCTGTTCAAATGAAGTGAAATCTAGCCCAAATCTGCTCAAAAGCTTGTCTCTCTATTAGAGAAAGCTGTTTCATTCAGTACTCAGTGCAAATCTTGCCAAACTGATAGATGCTTATGCCTTATGAAGTACAATGTTTTCTGCAATGCTGTAAAACAGTTTTTAATGTGTTAGAAGTTATATACACAAAAACTAATGTTAGGACTTCAGTGATCAAGATTGTCAGTTTACAGCTTTCTGAGTCCAGTAATGTTGAAATAGTGTTTCTGTTCAAATGAAGTGAAATCAAGCCCAAATCTGCTCAAAAGCTTGTCTCTCTAATAGAGAAAGCTGTTTCATTCAGTATTCAGTGCAAATCTTGCCAAACTGATAGATGCTTATGCCATATGAAATACAATGTTTTCTGCAATGCTATAAGACAGTTTTTAATGTGTTAGAAGTTATATGCACAAAAACTAATGTTAGGACTTCAATGATCAAGATTGTCAGTTTACAGCTTTCTGAGTCCAGTAATGCTGAAATAGTACTTCTGTTCAAATGAAGTGAAATCTAGCCCAAATCTGCTCAAAAGCGTGTCTCTCTATTAGAGAAAGCTGTTTCATTCAGTATTCAGTGCAAATCTTGCCAAACTGATAGATGCTTATGCCTTATGAAGTACAATGCTTTCTGCAATGCTGTAAGACAGTTTTCAATGTGTTAGAAGTTATATGCACAAAAACTAATGTTAGGACTTCAATGATCAAGATTGTCAGTTTACAGCTTTCTGAGTCCAGTAATGCTGAAATAGTACTTCTGTTCAAATGAAGTGAAATCTAGCCCAAATCTGCTCAAAAGCTTGTCTCTCTATTAGAGAAAGCTGTTTCATTCAGTATTCAGTGCAAATCTTGCCAAACTGATAGATGCTTATGCCTTATGAAGTACAATGTTTTCTGCAATGCTGTAAGACAGTTTTTAATGTGTTAGAAGTTATATACACAAAAACTAATGTTAGGACTTCAATGATCAAGATTGTCAGTTTACAGCTTTCTGAGTCCAGTAATGTTGAAATAGTCTTTCTGTTCAAATGAAGTGAAATCAAGCCCAAATCTGCTCAAAAGCTTGTCTCTCCAATAGAGAAAGCTGTTTCATTCAGTATTCAGTGCAAATCTTGCCAAACTGATAGATGCTTATGCCTTATGAAGTACAATGTTTTCTGCAATGCTGTAAGACAGTTTTTAATGTGTTAGAAGTTATATTCACAAAAACTAATGTTAGGACTTCAATGATCGAGATTGTCAGTTTACAGCTTTCTGAGTCCAGTAATGTTGAAATAGTGTTTCTGTTCAAATGAAGTGAAATCAAGCCCAAATCTGCTCAAAAGCTTGTCTCTCTATTAGAGAAAGCTTTTTCATTCATTATTCAGTGCAAATCTTGCCAAACTGATAGATGCTTATGCCTTACGAAGTACAATGTTTTCTGCAATGCTGTAAGACAGTTTTTAATGTGTTAGAAGTTATATGCACAAAAACTAATATTAGGACTTCAATGATCAAGATTGTCAGTTTACAGCTTTCTGAGTCCAGTAATGCTGAAATAGTACTTCTGTTCAAATGAAGTGAAATCTAGCCCAAATCTGCTCAAAAGCTTGTCTCTCTATTAGAGAAAGCTGTTTCATTCAGTATTCAGTGCAAATCTTGCCAAACTGATAGATGCTTATGCCTTATGAAGTACAATGTTTTCTGCAATGCTGTAAAACAGTTTTTAATGTGTTAGAAGTTATATACACAAAAACTAATGTTAGGACTTCAGTGATCAAGATTGTCAGTTTACAGCTTTCTGAGTCCAGTAATGTTGAAATAGTGTTTCTGTTCAAATGAATTGAAATCAAGCCCAAATCTGCTCAAAAGCTTGTCTCTCCAATAGAGAAAGCTGTTTCATTCAGTATTCAGTGCAAATCTTGCCAAACTGATAGATGCTTATGCCTTATGAAGTACAATGTTTTCTGCAATGCTGTAAGACAGTTTTTAATTTGTTAGAAGTTATATTCACAAAAACTAATGTTAGGACTTCAATGATCAAGATTGTCAGTTTACAGCTTTCTGAGTCCAGTAATGTTGAAATAGTGTTTCTGTTCAAATGAAGTGAAATCAAGCCCAAATCTGCTCAAAAGCTTGTCTCTCTAATAGAGAAAGCTGTTTCATTCAGTATTCAGTGCAAATCTTGCCAAACTGATAGATGCTTATGCCTTATGAAGTACAATGTTTTCTGCAATGCTGTAAAACAGTTTTTAATGTGTTAGAAGTTATATACACAAAAACTAATGTTAGGACTTCAATGATCAAGATTGTCAGTTTACAGCTTTATGAGTCCAGTAATGCTGAAATAGTACTTCTGTTCAAATGAAGTGAAATCTATCCCAAATCTGCTCAAAAGCTTGTCTCTCTATTAGAGAAAGCTGTTTCATTCAGTATTCAGTGCAAATCTTGCCAAACTGATAGATGCTTATGCCTTATGAAGTACAATGTTTTCTGCAATGCTGTAAAACAGTTTTTAATGTGTTAGAAGTTATATACACAAAAACTAATGTTAGGACTTCAATGATCAAGATTGTCAGTTTACAGCTTTCTGAGTCCAGTAATGCTGAAACAGTACTTCTGTTCAAATGAAGTGAAATCTAGCCCAAATCTGCTCAAAAGCTTGTCTCTCTAATAGAGAAAGCTATTTCATTCAGTATTCAGTGCAAATCTTGCCAAACTGATAGATGCTTATGCCTTATGAAGTACAATGTTTTCTGCAATGCTGTAAGACAGTTTTTAATGTGTTAGAAGTTATATGCACAAAAACGTATGTTAGGACCTCAATGATCAAGATTGTCAGTTTACAGCTTTCTGAGTCCAGAAATGTTGAAATAGTGTTTCTGTTCAAATGAAGTGAAATCAAGCCCAAATCTGCTCAAAAGCTTGTCTCTCTAATAGAGAAAGCTGTTTCATTCAGTATTCAGTGCAAATCTTGCCAAACTGATAGATGCTTATGCCTTATGAAGTACAATGTTTTCTGCAATGCTGTAAAACAGTTTTTAATGTGTTAGAAGTTATATGCACAAAAACTAATGTTAGGACTTCAATGATCAAGATTGTCAGTTTACAGCTTTCTGAGTCCAGTAATGCTGAAACAGTACTTCTGTTCAAATGAAGTGAAATCAAGCCCAAATCTGCTCAAAAGCTTGTCTCTCTAATAGAGAAAGCTGTTTCATTCAGTATTCAGTGCAAATCTTGCCAAACTGATAGATGCTTATGCCATATGAAATACAATGTTTTCTGCAATGCTGTAAGACAGTTTTTAATGTGTTAGAAGTTATATGCACAAAAACTAATGTTAGGACTTCAATGATCAAGATTGTCAGTTTACAGCTTTCTGAGTCCAGTAATGCTGAAATAGTACTTCTGTTCAAATGAAGTGAAATCAAGCCCAAATCTGCTCAAAAGCTTGTCTCTCTAATAGAGAAAGCTGTTTCATTCAGTATTCAGTGCAAATCTTGCCAAACTGATAGATGCTTATGCCTTATGAAGTACAATGTTTTCTGCAATGCTATAAAACAGTTTTTAATGTGTTAGAAGTTATATACACAAAAACTAATGTTAGGACTTCAATGATCAAGATTGTCAGTTTACAGCTTTCTGAGTCCAGAAATGTTGAAATAGTGTTTCTGTTCAAATGAAGTGAAATCAAGCCCAAATCTGCTCAAAAGCTTGTCTCTCTAATAGAGAAAGCTGTTTCATTCAGTATTCAGTGCAAATCTTGCCAAACTGATAGATGCTTATGCCTTATGAAGTACAATGTTTTCTGCAATGCTGTAAAACAGTTTTTAATGTGTTAGAAGTTATATACACAAAAACTAATGTTAGGACTTCAGTGATCAAGATTGTCAGTTTACAGCTTTCTGAGTCCAGTAATGTTGAAATAGTGTTTCTGTTCAAATGAAGTGAAATCAAGCCCAAATCTGCTCAAAAGCTTGTCTCTCTAATAGAGAAAGCTGTTTCATTCAGTATTCAGTGCAAATCTTGCCAAACTGATAGATGCTTATGCCATATGAAATACAATGTTTTCTGCAATGCTATAAGACAGTTTTTAATGTGTTAGAAGTTATATGCACAAAAACTAATGTTAGGACTTCAATGATCAAGATTGTCAGTTTACAGCTTTCTGAGTCCAGTAATGCTGAAATAGTACTTCTGTTCAAATGAAGTGAAATCTAGCCCAAATCTGCTCAAAAGCGTGTCTCTCTATTAGAGAAAGCTGTTTCATTCAGTATTCAGTGCAAATCTTGCCAAACTGATAGATGCTTATGCCTTATGAAGTACAATGCTTTCTGCAATGCTGTAAGACAGTTTTCAATGTGTTAGAAGTTATATGCACAAAAACTAATGTTAGGACTTCAATGATCAAGATTGTCAGTTTACAGCTTTCTGAGTCCAGTAATGCTGAAATAGTACTTCTGTTCAAATGAAGTGAAATCTAGCCCAAATCTGCTCAAAAGCTTGTCTCTCTATTAGAGAAAGCTGTTTCATTCAGTATTCAGTGCAAATCTTGCCAAACTGATAGATGCTTATGCCTTATGAAGTACAATGTTTTCTGCAATGCTGTAAGACAGTTTTTAATGTGTTAGAAGTTATATACACAAAAACTAATGTTAGGACTTCAATGATCAAGATTGTCAGTTTACAGCTTTCTGAGTCCAGTAATGTTGAAATAGTCTTTCTGTTCAAATGAAGTGAAATCAAGCCCAAATCTGCTCAAAAGCTTGTCTCTCCAATAGAGAAAGCTGTTTCATTCAGTATTCAGTGCAAATCTTGCCAAACTGATAGATGCTTATGCCTTATGAAGTACAATGTTTTCTGCAATGCTGTAAGACAGTTTTTAATGTGTTAGAAGTTATATTCACAAAAACTAATGTTAGGACTTCAATGATCGAGATTGTCAGTTTACAGCTTTCTGAGTCCAGTAATGTTGAAATAGTGTTTCTGTTCAAATGAAGTGAAATCAAGCCCAAATCTGCTCAAAAGCTTGTCTCTCTATTAGAGAAAGCTTTTTCATTCATTATTCAGTGCAAATCTTGCCAAACGGATAGATGCTTATGCCTTACGAAGTACAATGTTTTCTGCAATGCTGTAAGACAGTTTTTAATGTGTTAGAAGTTATATGCACAAAAACTAATATTAGGACTTCAATGATCAAGATTGTCAGTTTACAGCTTTCTGAGTCCAGTAATGCTGAAATAGTACTTCTGTTCAAATGAAGTGAAATCTAGCCCAAATCTGCTCAAAAGCTTGTCTCTCTATTAGAGAAAGCTGTTTCATTCAGTATTCAGTGCAAATCTTGCCAAACTGATAGATGCTTATGCCTTATGAAGTACAATGTTTTCTGCAATGCTGTAAAACAGTTTTTAATGTGTTAGAAGTTATATACACAAAAACTAATGTTAGGACTTCAGTGATCAAGATTGTCAGTTTACAGCTTTCTGAGTCCAGTAATGTTGAAATAGTGTTTCTGTTCAAATGAATTGAAATCAAGCCCAAATCTGCTCAAAAGCTTGTCTCTCCAATAGAGAAAGCTGTTTCATTCAGTATTCAGTGCAAATCTTGCCAAACTGATAGATGCTTATGCCTTATGAAGTACAATGTTTTCTGCAATGCTGTAAGACAGTTTTTAATTTGTTAGAAGTTATATTCACAAAAACTAATGTTAGGACTTCAATGATCAAGATTGTCAGTTTACAGCTTTCTGAGTCCAGTAATGTTGAAATAGTGTTTCTGTTCAAATGAAGTGAAATCAAGCCCAAATCTGCTCAAAAGCTTGTCTCTCTAATAGAGAAAGCTGTTTCATTCAGTATTCAGTGCAAATCTTGCCAAACTGATAGATGCTTATGCCTTATGAAGTACAATGTTTTCTGCAATGCTGTAAAACAGTTTTTAATGTGTTAGAAGTTATATACACAAAAACTAATGTTAGGACTTCAATGATCAAGATTGTCAGTTTACAGCTTTATGAGTCCAGTAATGCTGAAATAGTACTTCTGTTCAAATGAAGTGAAATCTATCCCAAATCTGCTCAAAAGCTTGTCTCTCTATTAGAGAAAGCTGTTTCATTCAGTATTCAGTGCAAATCTTGCCAAACTGATAGATGCTTATGCCTTATGAAGTACAATGTTTTCTGCAATGCTGTAAAACAGTTTTTAATGTGTTAGAAGTTATATGCACAAAAACTAATGTTAGGACTTCAATGATCAAGATTGTCAGTTTACAGCTTTCTGAGTCCAGTAATGCTGAAACAGTACTTCTGTTCAAATGAAGTGAAATCAAGCCCAAATCTGCTCAAAAGCTTGTCTCTCTAATAGAGAAAGCTGTTTCATTCAGTATTCAGTGCAAATCTTGCCAAACTGATAGATGCTTATGCCATATGAAATACAATGTTTTCTGCAATGCTGTAAGACAGTTTTTAATGTGTTAGAAGTTATATGCACAAAAACTAATGTTAGGACTTCAATGATCAAGATTGTCAGTTTACAGCTTTCTGAGTCCAGTAATGCTGAAATAGTACTTCTGTTCAAATGAAGTGAAATCAAGCCCAAATCTGCTCAAAAGCTTGTCTCTCTAATAGAGAAAGCTGTTTCATTCAGTATTCAGTGCAAATCTTGCCAAACTGATAGATGCTTATGCCTTATGAAGTACAATGTTTTCTGCAATGCTATAAAACAGTTTTTAATGTGTTAGAAGTTATATACACAAAAACTAATGTTAGGACTTCAATGATCAAGATTGTCAGTTTACAGCTTTCTGAGTCCAGAAATGTTGAAATAGTGTTTCTGTTCAAATGAAGTGAAATCAAGCCCAAATCTGCTCAAAAGCTTGTCTCTCTAATAGAGAAAGCTGTTTCATTCAGTATTCAGTGCAAATCTTGCCAAACTGATAGATGCTTATGCCATATGAAATACAATGTTTTCTGCAATGCTATAAGACAGTTTTTAATGTGTTAGAAGTTATATGCACAAAAACTAATGTTAGGACTTCAATGATCAAGATTGTCAGTTTACAGCTTTCTGAGTCCAGTAATGCTGAAATAGTACTTCTGTTCAAATGAAGTGAAATCTAGCCCAAATCTGCTCAAAAGCGTGTCTCTCTATTAGAGAAAGCTGTTTCATTCAGTATTCAGTGCAAATCTTGCCAAACTGATAGATGCTTATGCCTTATGAAGTACAATGCTTTCTGCAATGCTGTAAGACAGTTTTTAATGTGTTAGAAGTTATATGCACAAAAACTAATGTTAGGACTTCAATGATCAAGATTGTCAGTTTACAGCTTTCTGAGTCCAGTAATGCTGAAATAGTACTTCTGTTCAAATGAAGTGAAATCTAGCCCAAATCTGCTCAAAAGCTTGTCTCTCTATTAGAGAAAGCTGTTTCATTCAGTATTCAGTGCAAATCTTGCCAAACTGATAGATGCTTATGCCTTATGAAGTACAATGTTTTCTGCAATGCTGTAAGACAGTTTTTAATGTGTTAGAAGTTATATACACAAAAACTAATGTTAGGACTTCAATGATCAAGATTGTCAGTTTACAGCTTTCTGAGTCCAGTAATGTTGAAATAGTGTTTCTGTTCAAATGAAGTGAAATCAAGCCCAAATCTGCTCAAAAAGCTTGTCTCTCCAATAGAGAAAGCTGTTTCATTCAGTATTCAGTGCAAATCTTGCCAAACTGATAGATGCTTATGCCTTATGAAGTACAATGTTTTCTGCAATGCTGTAAGACAGTTTTTAATTTGTTAGAAGTTATATTCACAAAAACTAATGTTAGGACTTCAATGATCAAGATTGTCAGTTTACAGCTTTCTGAGTCCAGTAATGTTGAAATAGTGTTTCTGTTCAAATGAAGTGAAATCAAGCCCAAATCTGCTCAAAAGCTTGTCTCTCTAATAGAGAAAGCTGTTTCATTCAGTATTCAGTGCAAATCTTGCCAAACTGATAGATGCTTATGCCTTATGAAGTACAATGTTTTCTGCAATGCTGTAAAACAGTTTTTAATGTGTTAGAAGTTATATACACAAAAACTAATGTTAGGACTTCAATGATCAAGATTGTCAGTTTACAGCTTTCTGAGTCCAGTAATGCTGAAATAGTACTTCTGTTCAAATGAAGTGAAATCTATCCCAAATCTGCTCAAAAGCTTGTCTCTCTATTAGAGAAAGCTGTTTCATTCAGTATTCAGTGCAAATCTTGCCAAACTGATAGATGCTTATGCCTTATGAAGTACAATGTTTTCTGCAATGCTGTAAAACAGTTTTTAATGTGTTAGAAGTTATATACACAAAAACTAATGTTAGGACTTCAATGATCAAGATTGTCAGTTTACAGCTTTCTGAGTCCAGTAATGCTGAAACAGTACTTCTGTTCAAATGAAGTGAAATCTAGCCCAAATCTGCTCAAAAGCTTGTCTCTCTAATAGAGAAAGCTATTTCATTCAGTATTCAGTGCAAATCTTGCCAAACTGATAGATGCTTATGCCTTATGAAGTACAATGTTTTCTGCAATGCTGTAAGACAGTTTTTAATGTGTTAGAAGTTATATGCACAAAAACGTATGTTAGGACCTCAATGATCAAGATTGTCAGTTTACAGCTTTCTGAGTCCAGAAATGTTGAAATAGTGTTTCTGTTCAAATGAAGTGAAATCAAGCCCAAATCTGCTCAAAAGCTTGTCTCTCTAATAGAGAAAGCTGTTTCATTCAGTATTCAGTGCAAATCTTGCCAAACTGATAGATGCTTATGCCATATGAAATACAATGTTTTCTGCAATGCTGTAAGACAGTTTTTAATGTGTTAGAAGTTATATGCACAAAAACTAATGTTAGGACTTCAATGATCAAGATTGTCAGTTTACAGCTTTCTGAGTCCAGTAATGCTGAAATAGTACTTCTGTTCAAATGAAGTGAAATCAAGCCCAAATCTGCTCAAAAGCTTGTCTCTCTAATAGAGAAAGCTGTTTCATTCAGTATTCAGTGCAAATCTTGCCAAACTGATAGATGCTTATGCCTTATGAAGTACAATGTTTTCTGCAATGCTGTAAAACAGTTTTTAATGTGTTAGAAGTTATATACACAAAAACTAATGTTAGGACTTCAATGATCAAGATTGTCAGTTTACAGCTTTCTGAGTCCAGTAATGCTGAAACAGTACTTCTGTTCAAATGAAGTGAAATCTAGCCCAAATCTGCTCAAAAGCTTGTCTCTCTATTAGAGAAAGCTGTTTCATTCAGTATTCAGTGCAAATCTTGCCAAACTGATAGATGCTTATGCCTTATGAAGTACAATGTTTTCTGCAATGCTGTAAAACAGTTTTTAATGTGTTAGAAGTTATATACACAAAAACTAATGTTAGGACTTCAATGATCAAGATTGTCAGTTTACAGCTTTCTGAGTCCAGAAATGTTGAAATAGTGTTTCTGTTCAAATGAAGTGAAATCAAGCCCAAATCTGCTCAAAAGCTTGTCTCTCTAATAGAGAAAGCTGTTTCATTCAGTATTCAGTGCAAATCTTGCCAAACTGATAGATGCTTATGCCATATGAAATACAATGTTTTCTGCAATGCTGTAAGACAGTTTTTAATGTGTTAGAAGTTATATGCACAAAAACTAATGTTAGGACTTCAATGATCAAGATTGTCAGTTTACAGCTTTCTGAGTCCAGTAATGCTGAAATAGTACTTCTGTTCAAATGAAGTGAAATCTAGCCCAAATCTGCTCAAAAGCGTGTCTCTCTATTAGAGAAAGCTGTTTCATTCAGTATTCAGTGCAAATCTTGCCAAACTGATAGATGCTTATGCCTTATGAAGTACAATGTTTTCTGCAATGCTGTAAGACAGTTTTTAATGTGTTAGAAGTTATATGCACAAAAACTAATGTTAGGACTTCAATGATCAAGATTGTCAGTTTACAGCTTTCTGAGTCCAGTAATGCTGAAATGGTACTTCTGTTCAAATGAAGTGAAATCTAGCCCAAATCTGCTCAAAAGCTTGTCTCTCTATTAGAGAAAGCTGTTTCATTCAGTATTCAGTGCAAATCTTGCCAAACTGATAGATGCTTATGCCTTATGAAGTACAATGTTTTCTGCAATGCTGTAAAACAGTTTTTAATGTGTTAGAAGTTATATACACAAAAACTAATGTTAGGACTTCAATGATCGAGATTGTCAGTGTACAGCTTTCTGAGTCCAGTAATGTTGAAATAGTGTTTCTGTTCAAATGAATTGAAATCAAGCCCAAATCTGCTCAAAAGCTTGTCTCTCCAATAGAGAAAGCTGTTTCATTCAGTATTCAGTGCAAATCTTGCCAAACTGATAGATGCTTATGCCTTATGAAGTACAATGTTTTCTGCAATGCTGTAAGACAGTTTTTAATTTGTTAGAAGTTATATTCACAAAAACTAATGTTAGGACTTCAATGATCAAGATTGTCAATTTACAGCTTTCTGAGTCCAGTAATGTTGAAATAGTGTTTCTGTTCAAATGAAGTGAAATCAAGCCCAAATCTGCTCAAAAGCTTGTCTCTCTAATAGAGAAAGCTGTTTCATTCAGTATTCAGTGCAAATCTTGCCAAACTGATAGATGCTTATGCCTTATGAAGTACAATGTTTTCTGCAATGCTGTAAAACAGTTTTTAATGTGTTAGAAGTTATATACACAAAAACTAATGTTAGGACTTCAATGATCAAGATTGTCAGTTTACAGCTTTATGAGTCCAGTAATGCTGAAATAGTACTTCTGTTCAAATGAAGTGAAATCTATCCCAAATCTGCTCAAAAGCTTGTCTCTCTATTAGAGAAAGCTGTTTCATTCAGTATTCAGTGCAAATCTTGCCAAACTGATATATGCTTATGCCTTATGAAGTACAATGTTTTCTGCAATGCTGTAAAACAGTTTTTAATGTGTTAGAAGTTATATACACAAAAACTAATGTTAGGACTTCAATGATCAAGATTGTCAGTTTACAGCTTTCTGAGTCCAGTAATGCTGAAACAGTACTTCTGTTCAAATGAAGTGAAATCTAGCCCAAATCTGCTCAAAAGCTTGTCTCTCTAATAGAGAAAGCTATTTCATTCAGTATTCAGTGCAAATCTTGCCAAACTGATAGATGCTTATGCCTTATGAAGTACAATGTTTTCTGCAATGCTGTAAGACAGTTTTTAATGTGTTAGAAGTTATATGCACAAAAACGTATGTTAGGACCTCAATGATCAAGATTGTCAGTTTACAGCTTTCTGAGTCCAGAAATGTTGAAATAGTGTTTCTGTTCAAATGAAGTGAAATCAAGCCCAAATCTGCTCAAAAGCTTGTCTCTCTAATAGAGAAAGCTGTTTCATTCAGTATTCAGTGCAAATCTTGCCAAACTGATAGATGCTTATGCCATATGAAATACAATGTTTTCTGCAATGCTGTAAGACAGTTTTTAATGTGTTAGAAGTTATATGCACAAAAACTTATGTTAGGACTTCAATGATCAAGATTGTCAGTTTACAGCTTTCTGAGTCCAGTAATGCTGAAATAGTACTTCTGTTCAAATGAAGTGAAATCTAGCCCAAATCTGCTCAAAAGCTTGTCTCTCTATTAGAGAAAGCTGTTTCATTCAGTATTCAGTGCAAATCTTGCCAAACTGATAGATGCTTATGCCTTATGAAGTACAATGTTTTCTGCAATGCTGTAAAACAGTTTTTAATGTGTTAGAAGTTATATGCACAAAAACTAATGTTAGGACTTCAATGATCAAGATTGTCAGTTTACAGCTTTCTGAGTCCAGTAATGCTGAAACAGTACTTCTGTTCAAATGAAGTGAAATCTAGCCCAAATCTGCTCAAAAGCTTGTCTCTCTATTAGAGAAAGCTGTTTCATTCAGTATTCAGTGCAAATCTTGCCAAACTGATAGATGCTTATGCCTTATGAAGTACAATGTTTTCTGCAATGCTGTAAAACAGTTTTTAATGTGTTAGAAGTTATATACACAAAAACTAATGTTAGGACTTCAATGATCAAGATTGTCAGTTTACAGCTTTCTGAGTCCAGAAATGTTGAAATAGTGTTTCTGTTCAAATGAAGTGAAATCAAGCCCAAATCTGCTCAAAAGCTTGTCTCTCTAATAGAGAAAGCTGTTTCATTCAGTATTCAGTGCAAATCTTGCCAAACTGATAGATGCTTATGCCATATGAAATACAATGTTTTCTGCAATGCTGTAAGACAGTTTTTAATGTGTTAGAAGTTATATGCACAAAAACTAATGTTAGGACTTCAATGATCAAGATTGTCAGTTTACAGCTTTCTGAGTCCGGTAATGCTGAAATAGTACTTCTGTTCAAATGAAGTGAAATCAAGCCCAAATCTGCTCAAAAGCTTGTCTCTCTAATAGAGAAAGCTGTTTCATTCAGTATTCAGTGCAAATCTTGCCAAACTGATAGATGCTTATGCCTTATGAAGTACAATGTTTTCTGCAATGCTGTAAAACAGTTTTTAATGTGTTAGAAGTTATATACACAAAAACTAATGTTAGGACTTCAATGATCAAGATTGTCAGTTTACAGCTTTCTGAGTCCAGAAATGTTGAAATAGTGTTTCTGTTCAAATGAAGTGAAATCAAGCCCAAATCTGCTCAAAAGCTTGTCTCTCTAATAGAGAAAGCTGTTTCATTCAGTATTCAGTGCAAATCTTGCCAAACTGATAGATGCTTATGCCATATGAAATACAATGTTTTCTGCAATGCTATAAGACAGTTTTTAATGTGTTAGAAGTTATATGCACAAAAACTAATGTTAGGACTTCAATGATCAAGATTGTCAGTTTACAGCTTTCTGAGTCCAGTAATGCTGAAATAGTACTTCTGTTCAGATGAAGTGAAATCTAGCCCAAATCTGCTCAAAAGCGTGTCTCTCTATTAGAGAAAGCTGTTTCATTCAGTATTCAGTGCAAATCTTGCCAAACTGATAGATGCTTATGCCTTATGAAGTACAATGCTTTCTGCAATGCTGTAAGACAGTTTTTAATGTGTTAGAAGTTATATGCACAAAAACTAATGTTAGGACTTCAATGATCAAGATTGTCAGTTTACAGCTTTCTGAGTCCAGTAATGCTGAAATAGTACTTCTGTTCAAATGAAGTGAAATCTAGCCCAAATCTGCTCAAAAGCTTGTCTCTCTATTAGAGAAAGCTGTTTCATTCAGTATTCAGTGCAAATCTTGCCAAACTGATAGATGCTTATGCCTTATGAAGTACAATGTTTTCTGCAATGCTGTAAGACAGTTTTTAATGTGTTAGAAGTTATATACACAAAAACTAATGTTAGGACTTCAATGATCAAGATTGTCAGTTTACAGCTTTCTGAGTCCAGTAATGTTGAAATAGTCTTTCTGTTCAAATGAAGTGAAATCAAGCCCAAATCTGCTCAAAAGCTTGTCTCTCCAATAGAGAAAGCTGTTTCATTCAGTATTCAGTGCAAATCTTGCCAAACTGATAGATGCTTATGCCTTATGAAGTACAATGTTTTCTGCAATGCTGTAAGACAGTTTTTAATGTGTTAGAAGTTATATTCACAAAAACTAATGTTAGGACTTCAATGATCGAGATTGTCAGTTTACAGCTTTCTGAGTCCAGTAATGTTGAAATAGTGTTTCTGTTCAAATGAAGTGAAATCAAGCCCAAATCTGCTCAAAAGCTTGTCTCTCTATTAGAGAAAGCTGTTTCATTCAGTATTCAGTGCAAATCTTGCCAAACTGATAGATGCTTATGCCTTATGAAGTACAATGTTTTCTGCAATGCTGTAAGACAGTTTTTAATGTGTTAGAAGTTATATACACAAAAACTAATGTTAGGACTTCAATGATCAAGATTGTCAGTTTACAGCTTTCTGAGTCCAGTAATGTTGAAATAGTCTTTCTGTTCAAATGAAGTGAAATCAAGCCCAAATCTGCTCAAAAGCTTGTCTCTCCAATAGAGAAAGCTGTTTCATTCAGTATTCAGTGCAAATCTTGCCAAACTGATAGATGCTTATGCCTTATGAAGTACAATGTTTTCTGCAATGCTGTAAGACAGTTTTTAATGTGTTAGAAGTTATATTCACAAAAACTAATGTTAGGACTTCAATGATCGAGATTGTCAGTTTACAGCTTTCTGAGTCCAGTAATGTTGAAATAGTGTTTCTGTTCAAATGAAGTGAAATCAAGCCCAAATCTGCTCAAAAGCTTGTCTCTCTATTAGAGAAAGCTTTTTCATTCATTATTCAGTGCAAATCTTGCCAAACTGATAGATGCTTATGCCTTACGAAGTACAATGTTTTCTGCAATGCTGTAAGACAGTTTTTAATGTGTTAGAAGTTATATGCACAAAAACTAATATTAGGACTTCAATGATCAAGATTGTCAGTTTACAGCTTTCTGAGTCCAGTAATGCTGAAATAGTACTTCTGTTCAAATGAAGTGAAATCTAGCCCAAATCTGCTCAAAAGCTTGTCTCTCTATTAGAGAAAGCTGTTTCATTCAGTATTCAGTGCAAATCTTGCCAAACTGATAGATGCTTATGCCTTATGAAGTACAATGTTTTCTGCAATGCTGTAAAACAGTTTTTAATGTGTTAGAAGTTATATACACAAAAACTAATGTTAGGACTTCAGTGATCAAGATTGTCAGTTTACAGCTTTCTGAGTCCAGTAATGTTGAAATAGTGTTTCTGTTCAAATGAATTGAAATCAAGCCCAAATCTGCTCAAAAGCTTGTCTCTCCAATAGAGAAAGCTGTTTCATTCAGTATTCAGTGCAAATCTTGCCAAACTGATAGATGCTTATGCCTTATGAAGTACAATGTTTTCTGCAATGCTGTAAGACAGTTTTTAATTTGTTAGAAGTTATATTCACAAAAACTAATGTTAGGACTTCAATGATCAAGATTGTCAGTTTACAGCTTTCTGAGTCCAGTAATGTTGAAATAGTGTTTCTGTTCAAATGAAGTGAAATCAAGCCCAAATCTGCTCAAAAGCTTGTCTCTCTAATAGAGAAAGCTGTTTCATTCAGTATTCAGTGCAAATCTTGCCAAACTGATAGATGCTTATGCCTTATGAAGTACAATGTTTTCTGCAATGCTGTAAAACAGTTTTTAATGTGTTAGAAGTTATATACACAAAAACTAATGTTAGGACTTCAATGATCAAGATTGTCAGTTTACAGCTTTATGAGTCCAGTAATGCTGAAATAGTACTTCTGTTCAAATGAAGTGAAATCTATCCCAAATCTGCTCAAAAGCTTGTCTCTCTATTAGAGAAAGCTGTTTCATTCAGTATTCAGTGCAAATCTTGCCAAACTGATAGATGCTTATGCCTTATGAAGTACAATGTTTTCTGCAATGCTGTAAAACAGTTTTTAATGTGTTAGAAGTTATATACACAAAAACTAATGTTAGGACTTCAATGATCAAGATTGTCAGTTTACAGCTTTCTGAGTCCAGTAATGCTGAAACAGTACTTCTGTTCAAATGAAGTGAAATCTAGCCCAAATCTGCTCAAAAGCTTGTCTCTCTAATAGAGAAAGCTATTTCATTCAGTATTCAGTGCAAATCTTGCCAAACTGATAGATGCTTATGCCTTATGAAGTACAATGTTTTCTGCAATGCTGTAAGACAGTTTTTAATGTGTTAGAAGTTATATGCACAAAAACGTATGTTAGGACCTCAATGATCAAGATTGTCAGTTTACAGCTTTCTGAGTCCAGAAATGTTGAAATAGTGTTTCTGTTCAAATGAAGTGAAATCAAGCCCAAATCTGCTCAAAAGCTTGTCTCTCTAATAGAGAAAGCTGTTTCATTCAGTATTCAGTGCAAATCTTGCCAAACTGATAGATGCTTATGCCTTATGAAGTACAATGTTTTCTGCAATGCTGTAAAACAGTTTTTAATGTGTTAGAAGTTATATGCACAAAAACTAATGTTAGGACTTCAATGATCAAGATTGTCAGTTTACAGCTTTCTGAGTCCAGTAATGCTGAAACAGTACTTCTGTTCAAATGAAGTGAAATCAAGCCCAAATCTGCTCAAAAGCTTGTCTCTCTAATAGAGAAAGCTGTTTCATTCAGTATTCAGTGCAAATCTTGCCAAACTGATAGATGCTTATGCCATATGAAATACAATGTTTTCTGCAATGCTGTAAGACAGTTTTTAATGTGTTAGAAGTTATATGCACAAAAACTAATGTTAGGACTTCAATGATCAAGATTGTCAGTTTACAGCTTTCTGAGTCCAGTAATGCTGAAATAGTACTTCTGTTCAAATGAAGTGAAATCAAGCCCAAATCTGCTCAAAAGCTTGTCTCTCTAATAGAGAAAGCTGTTTCATTCAGTATTCAGTGCAAATCTTGCCAAACTGATAGATGCTTATGCCTTATGAAGTACAATGTTTTCTGCAATGCTATAAAACAGTTTTTAATGTGTTAGAAGTTATATGCACAAAAACTAATGTTAGGACTTCAATGATCAAGATTGTCAGTTTACAGCTTTCTGAGTCCAGTAATGCTGAAATAGTACTTCTGTTCAAATGAAGTGAAATCTAGCCCAAATCTGCTCAAAAGCGTGTCTCTCTATTAGAGAAAGCTGTTTCATTCAGTATTCAGTGCAAATCTTGCCAAACTGATAGATGCTTATGCCTTATGAAGTACAATGCTTTCTGCAATGCTGTAAGACAGTTTTTAATGTGTTAGAAGTTATATGCACAAAAACTAATGTTAGGACTTCAATGATCAAGATTGTCAGTTTACAGCTTTCTGAGTCCAGTAATGCTGAAATAGTACTTCTGTTCAAATGAAGTGAAATCTAGCCCAAATCTGCTCAAAAGCTTGTCTCTCTATTAGAGAAAGCTGTTTCATTCAGTATTCAGTGCAAATCTTGCCAAACTGATAGATGCTTATGCCTTATGAAGTACAATGTTTTCTGCAATGCTGTAAGACAGTTTTTAATGTGTTAGAAGTTATATACACAAAAACTAATGTTAGGACTTCAATGATCAAGATTGTCAGTTTACAGCTTTCTGAGTCCAGTAATGTTGAAATAGTGTTTCTGTTCAAATGAAGTGAAATCAAGCCCAAATCTGCTCAAAAAGCTTGTCTCTCCAATAGAGAAAGCTGTTTCATTCAGTATTCAGTGCAAATCTTGCCAAACTGATAGATGCTTATGCCTTATGAAGTACAATGTTTTCTGCAATGCTGTAAGACAGTTTTTAATTTGTTAGAAGTTATATTCACAAAAACTAATGTTAGGACTTCAATGATCAAGATTGTCAGTTTACAGCTTTCTGAGTCCAGTAATGTTGAAATAGTGTTTCTGTTCAAATGAAGTGAAATCAAGCCCAAATCTGCTCAAAAGCTTGTCTCTCTAATAGAGAAAGCTGTTTCATTCAGTATTCAGTGCAAATCTTGCCAAACTGATAGATGCTTATGCCTTATGAAGTACAATGTTTTCTGCAATGCTGTAAAACAGTTTTTAATGTGTTAGAAGTTATATACACAAAAACTAATGTTAGGACTTCAATGATCAAGATTGTCAGTTTACAGCTTTCTGAGTCCAGTAATGCTGAAATAGTACTTCTGTTCAAATGAAGTGAAATCTATCCCAAATCTGCTCAAAAGCTTGTCTCTCTATTAGAGAAAGCTGTTTCATTCAGTATTCAGTGCAAATCTTGCCAAACTGATAGATGCTTATGCCTTATGAAGTACAATGTTTTCTGCAATGCTGTAAAACAGTTTTTAATGTGTTAGAAGTTATATACACAAAAACTAATGTTAGGACTTCAATGATCAAGATTGTCAGTTTACAGCTTTCTGAGTCCAGTAATGCTGAAACAGTACTTCTGTTCAAATGAAGTGAAATCTAGCCCAAATCTGCTCAAAAGCTTGTCTCTCTAATAGAGAAAGCTATTTCATTCAGTATTCAGTGCAAATCTTGCCAAACTGATAGATGCTTATGCCTTATGAAGTACAATGTTTTCTGCAATGCTGTAAGACAGTTTTTAATGTGTTAGAAGTTATATGCACAAAAACGTATGTTAGGACCTCAATGATCAAGATTGTCAGTTTACAGCTTTCTGAGTCCAGAAATGTTGAAATAGTGTTTCTGTTCAAATGAAGTGAAATCAAGCCCAAATCTGCTCAAAAGCTTGTCTCTCTAATAGAGAAAGCTGTTTCATTCAGTATTCAGTGCAAATCTTGCCAAACTGATAGATGCTTATGCCATATGAAATACAATGTTTTCTGCAATGCTGTAAGACAGTTTTTAATGTGTTAGAAGTTATATGCACAAAAACTAATGTTAGGACTTCAATGATCAAGATTGTCAGTTTACAGCTTTCTGAGTCCAGTAATGCTGAAATAGTACTTCTGTTCAAATGAAGTGAAATCAAGCCCAAATCTGCTCAAAAGCTTGTCTCTCTAATAGAGAAAGCTGTTTCATTCAGTATTCAGTGCAAATCTTGCCAAACTGATAGATGCTTATGCCTTATGAAGTACAATGTTTTCTGCAATGCTGTAAAACAGTTTTTAATGTGTTAGAAGTTATATACACAAAAACTAATGTTAGGACTTCAATGATCAAGATTGTCAGTTTACAGCTTTCTGAGTCCAGTAATGCTGAAACAGTACTTCTGTTCAAATGAAGTGAAATCTAGCCCAAATCTGCTCAAAAGCTTGTCTCTCTATTAGAGAAAGCTGTTTCATTCAGTATTCAGTGCAAATCTTGCCAAACTGATAGATGCTTATGCCTTATGAAGTACAATGTTTTCTGCAATGCTGTAAAACAGTTTTTAATGTGTTAGAAGTTATATACACAAAAACTAATGTTAGGACTTCAATGATCAAGATTGTCAGTTTACAGCTTTCTGAGTCCAGAAATGTTGAAATAGTGTTTCTGTTCAAATGAAGTGAAATCAAGCCCAAATCTGCTCAAAAGCTTGTCTCTCTAATAGAGAAAGCTGTTTCATTCAGTATTCAGTGCAAATCTTGCCAAACTGATAGATGCTTATGCCATATGAAATACAATGTTTTCTGCAATGCTGTAAGACAGTTTTTAATGTGTTAGAAGTTATATGCACAAAAACTAATGTTAGGACTTCAATGATCAAGATTGTCAGTTTACAGCTTTCTGAGTCCAGTAATGCTGAAATAGTACTTCTGTTCAAATGAAG
Organism: Carassius gibelio; assembly: GCF_023724105.1. Taxonomy (NCBI): domain Eukaryota; kingdom Metazoa; phylum Chordata; class Actinopteri; order Cypriniformes; family Cyprinidae; genus Carassius; species Carassius gibelio. The sequence continues at coordinate 28,179,548 of NC_068383.1, read as the reverse complement.
TGAAATCTAGCCCAAATCTGCTCAAAAGCGTGTCTCTCTATTAGAGAAAGCTGTTTCATTCAGTATTCAGTGCAAATCTTGCCAAACTGATAGATGCTTATGCCTTATGAAGTACAATGTTTTCTGCAATGCTGTAAGACAGTTTTTAATGTGTTAGAAGTTATATGCACAAAAACTAATGTTAGGACTTCAATGATCAAGATTGTCAGTTTACAGCTTTCTGAGTCCAGTAATGCTGAAATGGTACTTCTGTTCAAATGAAGTGAAATCTAGCCCAAATCTGCTCAAAAGCTTGTCTCTCTATTAGAGAAAGCTGTTTCATTCAGTATTCAGTGCAAATCTTGCCAAACTGATAGATGCTTATGCCTTATGAAGTACAATGTTTTCTGCAATGCTGTAAAACAGTTTTTAATGTGTTAGAAGTTATATACACAAAAACTAATGTTAGGACTTCAATGATCGAGATTGTCAGTGTACAGCTTTCTGAGTCCAGTAATGTTGAAATAGTGTTTCTGTTCAAATGAATTGAAATCAAGCCCAAATCTGCTCAAAAGCTTGTCTCTCCAATAGAGAAAGCTGTTTCATTCAGTATTCAGTGCAAATCTTGCCAAACTGATAGATGCTTATGCCTTATGAAGTACAATGTTTTCTGCAATGCTGTAAGACAGTTTTTAATTTGTTAGAAGTTATATTCACAAAAACTAATGTTAGGACTTCAATGATCAAGATTGTCAATTTACAGCTTTCTGAGTCCAGTAATGTTGAAATAGTGTTTCTGTTCAAATGAAGTGAAATCAAGCCCAAATCTGCTCAAAAGCTTGTCTCTCTAATAGAGAAAGCTGTTTCATTCAGTATTCAGTGCAAATCTTGCCAAACTGATAGATGCTTATGCCTTATGAAGTACAATGTTTTCTGCAATGCTGTAAAACAGTTTTTAATGTGTTAGAAGTTATATACACAAAAACTAATGTTAGGACTTCAATGATCAAGATTGTCAGTTTACAGCTTTATGAGTCCAGTAATGCTGAAATAGTACTTCTGTTCAAATGAAGTGAAATCTATCCCAAATCTGCTCAAAAGCTTGTCTCTCTATTAGAGAAAGCTGTTTCATTCAGTATTCAGTGCAAATCTTGCCAAACTGATATATGCTTATGCCTTATGAAGTACAATGTTTTCTGCAATGCTGTAAAACAGTTTTTAATGTGTTAGAAGTTATATACACAAAAACTAATGTTAGGACTTCAATGATCAAGATTGTCAGTTTACAGCTTTCTGAGTCCAGTAATGCTGAAACAGTACTTCTGTTCAAATGAAGTGAAATCTAGCCCAAATCTGCTCAAAAGCTTGTCTCTCTAATAGAGAAAGCTATTTCATTCAGTATTCAGTGCAAATCTTGCCAAACTGATAGATGCTTATGCCTTATGAAGTACAATGTTTTCTGCAATGCTGTAAGACAGTTTTTAATGTGTTAGAAGTTATATGCACAAAAACGTATGTTAGGACCTCAATGATCAAGATTGTCAGTTTACAGCTTTCTGAGTCCAGAAATGTTGAAATAGTGTTTCTGTTCAAATGAAGTGAAATCAAGCCCAAATCTGCTCAAAAGCTTGTCTCTCTAATAGAGAAAGCTGTTTCATTCAGTATTCAGTGCAAATCTTGCCAAACTGATAGATGCTTATGCCATATGAAATACAATGTTTTCTGCAATGCTGTAAGACAGTTTTTAATGTGTTAGAAGTTATATGCACAAAAACTTATGTTAGGACTTCAATGATCAAGATTGTCAGTTTACAGCTTTCTGAGTCCAGTAATGCTGAAATAGTACTTCTGTTCAAATGAAGTGAAATCTAGCCCAAATCTGCTCAAAAGCTTGTCTCTCTATTAGAGAAAGCTGTTTCATTCAGTATTCAGTGCAAATCTTGCCAAACTGATAGATGCTTATGCCTTATGAAGTACAATGTTTTCTGCAATGCTGTAAAACAGTTTTTAATGTGTTAGAAGTTATATGCACAAAAACTAATGTTAGGACTTCAATGATCAAGATTGTCAGTTTACAGCTTTCTGAGTCCAGTAATGCTGAAACAGTACTTCTGTTCAAATGAAGTGAAATCTAGCCCAAATCTGCTCAAAAGCTTGTCTCTCTATTAGAGAAAGCTGTTTCATTCAGTATTCAGTGCAAATCTTGCCAAACTGATAGATGCTTATGCCTTATGAAGTACAATGTTTTCTGCAATGCTGTAAAACAGTTTTTAATGTGTTAGAAGTTATATACACAAAAACTAATGTTAGGACTTCAATGATCAAGATTGTCAGTTTACAGCTTTCTGAGTCCAGAAATGTTGAAATAGTGTTTCTGTTCAAATGAAGTGAAATCAAGCCCAAATCTGCTCAAAAGCTTGTCTCTCTAATAGAGAAAGCTGTTTCATTCAGTATTCAGTGCAAATCTTGCCAAACTGATAGATGCTTATGCCATATGAAATACAATGTTTTCTGCAATGCTGTAAGACAGTTTTTAATGTGTTAGAAGTTATATGCACAAAAACTAATGTTAGGACTTCAATGATCAAGATTGTCAGTTTACAGCTTTCTGAGTCCGGTAATGCTGAAATAGTACTTCTGTTCAAATGAAGTGAAATCAAGCCCAAATCTGCTCAAAAGCTTGTCTCTCTAATAGAGAAAGCTGTTTCATTCAGTATTCAGTGCAAATCTTGCCAAACTGATAGATGCTTATGCCTTATGAAGTACAATGTTTTCTGCAATGCTGTAAAACAGTTTTTAATGTGTTAGAAGTTATATACACAAAAACTAATGTTAGGACTTCAATGATCAAGATTGTCAGTTTACAGCTTTCTGAGTCCAGAAATGTTGAAATAGTGTTTCTGTTCAAATGAAGTGAAATCAAGCCCAAATCTGCTCAAAAGCTTGTCTCTCTAATAGAGAAAGCTGTTTCATTCAGTATTCAGTGCAAATCTTGCCAAACTGATAGATGCTTATGCCATATGAAATACAATGTTTTCTGCAATGCTATAAGACAGTTTTTAATGTGTTAGAAGTTATATGCACAAAAACTAATGTTAGGACTTCAATGATCAAGATTGTCAGTTTACAGCTTTCTGAGTCCAGTAATGCTGAAATAGTACTTCTGTTCAGATGAAGTGAAATCTAGCCCAAATCTGCTCAAAAGCGTGTCTCTCTATTAGAGAAAGCTGTTTCATTCAGTATTCAGTGCAAATCTTGCCAAACTGATAGATGCTTATGCCTTATGAAGTACAATGCTTTCTGCAATGCTGTAAGACAGTTTTTAATGTGTTAGAAGTTATATGCACAAAAACTAATGTTAGGACTTCAATGATCAAGATTGTCAGTTTACAGCTTTCTGAGTCCAGTAATGCTGAAATAGTACTTCTGTTCAAATGAAGTGAAATCTAGCCCAAATCTGCTCAAAAGCTTGTCTCTCTATTAGAGAAAGCTGTTTCATTCAGTATTCAGTGCAAATCTTGCCAAACTGATAGATGCTTATGCCTTATGAAGTACAATGTTTTCTGCAATGCTGTAAGACAGTTTTTAATGTGTTAGAAGTTATATACACAAAAACTAATGTTAGGACTTCAATGATCAAGATTGTCAGTTTACAGCTTTCTGAGTCCAGTAATGTTGAAATAGTCTTTCTGTTCAAATGAAGTGAAATCAAGCCCAAATCTGCTCAAAAGCTTGTCTCTCCAATAGAGAAAGCTGTTTCATTCAGTATTCAGTGCAAATCTTGCCAAACTGATAGATGCTTATGCCTTATGAAGTACAATGTTTTCTGCAATGCTGTAAGACAGTTTTTAATGTGTTAGAAGTTATATTCACAAAAACTAATGTTAGGACTTCAATGATCGAGATTGTCAGTTTACAGCTTTCTGAGTCCAGTAATGTTGAAATAGTGTTTCTGTTCAAATGAAGTGAAATCAAGCCCAAATCTGCTCAAAAGCTTGTCTCTCTATTAGAGAAAGCTGTTTCATTCAGTATTCAGTGCAAATCTTGCCAAACTGATAGATGCTTATGCCTTATGAAGTACAATGTTTTCTGCAATGCTGTAAGACAGTTTTTAATGTGTTAGAAGTTATATACACAAAAACTAATGTTAGGACTTCAATGATCAAGATTGTCAGTTTACAGCTTTCTGAGTCCAGTAATGTTGAAATAGTCTTTCTGTTCAAATGAAGTGAAATCAAGCCCAAATCTGCTCAAAAGCTTGTCTCTCCAATAGAGAAAGCAGTTTCATTCAGTATTCAGTGCAAATCTTGCCAAACTGATAGATGCTTATGCCTTATGAAGTACAATGTTTTCTGCAATGCTGTAAGACAGTTTTTAATGTGTTAGAAGTTATATTCACAAAAACTAATGTTAGGACTTCAATGATCGAGATTGTCAGTTTACAGCTTTCTGAGTCCAGTAATGTTGAAATAGTGTTTCTGTTCAAATGAAGTGAAATCAAGCCCAAATCTGCTCAAAAGCTTGTCTCTCTATTAGAGAAAGCTTTTTCATTCATTATTCAGTGCAAATCTTGCCAAACTGATAGATGCTTATGCCTTACGAAGTACAATGTTTTCTGCAATGCTGTAAGACAGTTTTTAATGTGTTAGAAGTTATATGCACAAAAACTAATATTAGGACTTCAATGATCAAGATTGTCAGTTTACAGCTTTCTGAGTCCAGTAATGCTGAAATAGTACTTCTGTTCAAATGAAGTGAAATCTAGCCCAAATCTGCTCAAAAGCTTGTCTCTCTATTAGAGAAAGCTGTTTCATTCAGTATTCAGTGCAAATCTTGCCAAACTGATAGATGCTTATGCCTTATGAAGTACAATGTTTTCTGCAATGCTGTAAAACAGTTTTTAATGTGTTAGAAGTTATATACACAAAAACTAATGTTAGGACTTCAGTGATCAAGATTGTCAGTTTACAGCTTTCTGAGTCCAGTAATGTTGAAATAGTGTTTCTGTTCAAATGAATTGAAATCAAGCCCAAATCTGCTCAAAAGCTTGTCTCTCTAATAGAGAAAGCTGTTTCATTCAGTATTCAGTGCAAATCTTGCCAAACTGATAGATGCTTATGCCTTATGAAGTACAATGTTTTCTGCAATGCTGTAAGACAGTTTTTAATTTGTTAGAAGTTATATTCACAAAAACTAATGTTAGGACTTCAATGATCAAGATTGTCAGTTTACAGCTTTCTGAGTCCAGTAATGTTGAAATAGTGTTTCTGTTCAAATGAAGTGAAATCAAGCCCAAATCTGCTCAAAAGCTTGTCTCTCTAATAGAGAAAGCTGTTTCATTCAGTATTCAGTGCAAATCTTGCCAAACTGATAGATGCTTATGCCTTATGAAGTACAATGTTTTCTGCAATGCTGTAAGACAGTTTTTAATGTGTTAGAAGTTATATGCACAAAAACGTATGTTAGGACCTCAATGATCAAGATTGTCAGTTTACAGCTTTCTGAGTCCAGAAATGTTGAAATAGTGTTTCTGTTCAAATGAAGTGAAATCAAGCCCAAATCTGCTCAAAAGCTTGTCTCTCTAATAGAGAAAGCTGTTTCATTCAGTATTCAGTGCAAATCTTGCCAAACTGATAGATGCTTATGCCTTATGAAGTACAATGTTTTCTGCAATGCTGTAAAACAGTTTTTAATGTGTTAGAAGTTATATGCACAAAAACTAATGTTAGGACTTCAATGATCAAGATTGTCAGTTTACAGCTTTCTGAGTCCAGTAATGCTGAAACAGTACTTCTGTTCAAATGAAGTGAAATCAAGCCCAAATCTGCTCAAAAGCTTGTCTCTCTAATAGAGAAAGCTGTTTCATTCAGTATTCAGTGCAAATCTTGCCAAACTGATAGATGCTTATGCCATATGAAATACAATGTTTTCTGCAATGCTGTAAGACAGTTTTTAATGTGTTAGAAGTTATATGCACAAAAACTAATGTTAGGACTTCAATGATCAAGATTGTCAGTTTACAGCTTTCTGAGTCCAGTAATGCTGAAATAGTACTTCTGTTCAAATGAAGTGAAATCAAGCCCAAATCTGCTCAAAAGCTTGTCTCTCTAATAGAGAAAGCTGTTTCATTCAGTATTCAGTGCAAATCTTGCCAAACTGATAGATGCTTATGCCTTATGAAGTACAATGTTTTCTGCAATGCTATAAAACAGTTTTTAATGTGTTAGAAGTTATATACACAAAAACTAATGTTAGGACTTCAATGATCAAGATTGTCAGTTTACAGCTTTCTGAGTCCAGAAATGTTGAAATAGTGTTTCTGTTCAAATGAAGTGAAATCAAGCCCAAATCTGCTCAAAAGCTTGTCTCTCTAATAGAGAAAGCTGTTTCATTCAGTATTCAGTGCAAATCTTGCCAAACTGATAGATGCTTATGCCATATGAAATACAATGTTTTCTGCAATGCTATAAGACAGTTTTTAATGTGTTAGAAGTTATATGCACAAAAACTAATGTTAGGACTTCAATGATCAAGATTGTCAGTTTACAGCTTTCTGAGTCCAGTAATGCTGAAATAGTACTTCTGTTCAAATGAAGTGAAATCTAGCCCAAATCTGCTCAAAAGCGTGTCTCTCTATTAGAGAAAGCTGTTTCATTCAGTATTCAGTGCAAATCTTGCCAAACTGATAGATGCTTATGCCTTATGAAGTACAATGCTTTCTGCAATGCTGTAAGACAGTTTTTAATGTGTTAGAAGTTATATGCACAAAAACTAATGTTAGGACTTCAATGATCAAGATTGTCAGTTTACAGCTTTCTGAGTCCAGTAATGCTGAAATAGTACTTCTGTTCAAATGAAGTGAAATCTAGCCCAAATCTGCTCAAAAGCTTGTCTCTCTATTAGAGAAAGCTGTTTCATTCAGTATTCAGTGCAAATCTTGCCAAACTGATAGATGCTTATGCCTTATGAAGTACAATGTTTTCTGCAATGCTGTAAGACAGTTTTTAATGTGTTAGAAGTTATATACACAAAAACTAATGTTAGGACTTCAATGATCAAGATTGTCAGTTTACAGCTTTCTGAGTCCAGTAATGTTGAAATAGTGTTTCTGTTCAAATGAAGTGAAATCAAGCCCAAATCTGCTCAAAAAGCTTGTCTCTCCAATAGAGAAAGCTGTTTCATTCAGTATTCAGTGCAAATCTTGCCAAACTGATAGATGCTTATGCCTTATGAAGTACAATGTTTTCTGCAATGCTGTAAGACAGTTTTTAATTTGTTAGAAGTTATATTCACAAAAACTAATGTTAGGACTTCAATGATCAAGATTGTCAGTTTACAGCTTTCTGAGTCCAGTAATGTTGAAATAGTGTTTCTGTTCAAATGAAGTGAAATCAAGCCCAAATCTGCTCAAAAGCTTGTCTCTCTAATAGAGAAAGCTGTTTCATTCAGTATTCAGTGCAAATCTTGCCAAACTGATAGATGCTTATGCCTTATGAAGTACAATGTTTTCTGCAATGCTGTAAAACAGTTTTTAATGTGTTAGAAGTTATATACACAAAAACTAATGTTAGGACTTCAATGATCAAGATTGTCAGTTTACAGCTTTCTGAGTCCAGTAATGCTGAAATAGTACTTCTGTTCAAATGAAGTGAAATCTATCCCAAATCTGCTCAAAAGCTTGTCTCTCTATTAGAGAAAGCTGTTTCATTCAGTATTCAGTGCAAATCTTGCCAAACTGATAGATGCTTATGCCTTATGAAGTACAATGTTTTCTGCAATGCTGTAAAACAGTTTTTAATGTGTTAGAAGTTATATACACAAAAACTAATGTTAGGACTTCAATGATCAAGATTGTCAGTTTACAGCTTTCTGAGTCCAGTAATGCTGAAACAGTACTTCTGTTCAAATGAAGTGAAATCTAGCCCAAATCTGCTCAAAAGCTTGTCTCTCTAATAGAGAAAGCTATTTCATTCAGTATTCAGTGCAAATCTTGCCAAACTGATAGATGCTTATGCCTTATGAAGTACAATGTTTTCTGCAATGCTGTAAGACAGTTTTTAATGTGTTAGAAGTTATATGCACAAAAACGTATGTTAGGACCTCAATGATCAAGATTGTCAGTTTACAGCTTTCTGAGTCCAGAAATGTTGAAATAGTGTTTCTGTTCAAATGAAGTGAAATCAAGCCCAAATCTGCTCAAAAGCTTGTCTCTCTAATAGAGAAAGCTGTTTCATTCAGTATTCAGTGCAAATCTTGCCAAACTGATAGATGCTTATGCCATATGAAATACAATGTTTTCTGCAATGCTGTAAGACAGTTTTTAATGTGTTAGAAGTTATATGCACAAAAACTAATGTTAGGACTTCAATGATCAAGATTGTCAGTTTACAGCTTTCTGAGTCCAGTAATGCTGAAATAGTACTTCTGTTCAAATGAAGTGAAATCAAGCCCAAATCTGCTCAAAAGCTTGTCTCTCTAATAGAGAAAGCTGTTTCATTCAGTATTCAGTGCAAATCTTGCCAAACTGATAGATGCTTATGCCTTATGAAGTACAATGTTTTCTGCAATGCTGTAAAACAGTTTTTAATGTGTTAGAAGTTATATACACAAAAACTAATGTTAGGACTTCAATGATCAAGATTGTCAGTTTACAGCTTTCTGAGTCCAGTAATGCTGAAACAGTACTTCTGTTCAAATGAAGTGAAATCTAGCCCAAATCTGCTCAAAAGCTTGTCTCTCTATTAGAGAAAGCTGTTTCATTCAGTATTCAGTGCAAATCTTGCCAAACTGATAGATGCTTATGCCTTATGAAGTACAATGTTTTCTGCAATGCTGTAAAACAGTTTTTAATGTGTTAGAAGTTATATACACAAAAACTAATGTTAGGACTTCAATGATCAAGATTGTCAGTTTACAGCTTTCTGAGTCCAGAAATGTTGAAATAGTGTTTCTGTTCAAATGAAGTGAAATCAAGCCCAAATCTGCTCAAAAGCTTGTCTCTCTAATAGAGAAAGCTGTTTCATTCAGTATTCAGTGCAAATCTTGCCAAACTGATAGATGCTTATGCCATATGAAATACAATGTTTTCTGCAATGCTGTAAGACAGTTTTTAATGTGTTAGAAGTTATATGCACAAAAACTAATGTTAGGACTTCAATGATCAAGATTGTCAGTTTACAGCTTTCTGAGTCCAGTAATGCTGAAATAGTACTTCTGTTCAAATGAAGTGAAATCTAGCCCAAATCTGCTCAAAAGCGTGTCTCTCTATTAGAGAAAGCTGTTTCATTCAGTATTCAGTGCAAATCTTGCCAAACTGATAGATGCTTATGCCTTATGAAGTACAATGTTTTCTGCAATGCTGTAAGACAGTTTTTAATGTGTTAGAAGTTATATGCACAAAAACTAATGTTAGGACTTCAATGATCAAGATTGTCAGTTTACAGCTTTCTGAGTCCAGTAATGCTGAAATGGTACTTCTGTTCAAATGAAGTGAAATCTAGCCCAAATCTGCTCAAAAGCTTGTCTCTCTATTAGAGAAAGCTGTTTCATTCAGTATTCAGTGCAAATCTTGCCAAACTGATAGATGCTTATGCCTTATGAAGTACAATGTTTTCTGCAATGCTGTAAAACAGTTTTTAATGTGTTAGAAGTTATATACACAAAAACTAATGTTAGGACTTCAATGATCGAGATTGTCAGTGTACAGCTTTCTGAGTCCAGTAATGTTGAAATAGTGTTTCTGTTCAAATGAATTGAAATCAAGCCCAAATCTGCTCAAAAGCTTGTCTCTCCAATAGAGAAAGCTGTTTCATTCAGTATTCAGTGCAAATCTTGCCAAACTGATAGATGCTTATGCCTTATGAAGTACAATGTTTTCTGCAATGCTGTAAGACAGTTTTTAATTTGTTAGAAGTTATATTCACAAAAACTAATGTTAGGACTTCAATGATCAAGATTGTCAATTTACAGCTTTCTGAGTCCAGTAATGTTGAAATAGTGTTTCTGTTCAAATGAAGTGAAATCAAGCCCAAATCTGCTCAAAAGCTTGTCTCTCTAATAGAGAAAGCTGTTTCATTCAGTATTCAGTGCAAATCTTGCCAAACTGATAGATGCTTATGCCTTATGAAGTACAATGTTTTCTGCAATGCTGTAAAACAGTTTTTAATGTGTTAGAAGTTATATACACAAAAACTAATGTTAGGACTTCAATGATCAAGATTGTCAGTTTACAGCTTTATGAGTCCAGTAATGCTGAAATAGTACTTCTGTTCAAATGAAGTGAAATCTATCCCAAATCTGCTCAAAAGCTTGTCTCTCTATTAGAGAAAGCTGTTTCATTCAGTATTCAGTGCAAATCTTGCCAAACTGATATATGCTTATGCCTTATGAAGTACAATGTTTTCTGCAATGCTGTAAAACAGTTTTTAATGTGTTAGAAGTTATATACACAAAAACTAATGTTAGGACTTCAATGATCAAGATTGTCAGTTTACAGCTTTCTGAGTCCAGTAATGCTGAAACAGTACTTCTGTTCAAATGAAGTGAAATCTAGCCCAAATCTGCTCAAAAGCTTGTCTCTCTAATAGAGAAAGCTATTTCATTCAGTATTCAGTGCAAATCTTGCCAAACTGATAGATGCTTATGCCTTATGAAGTACAATGTTTTCTGCAATGCTGTAAGACAGTTTTTAATGTGTTAGAAGTTATATGCACAAAAACGTATGTTAGGACCTCAATGATCAAGATTGTCAGTTTACAGCTTTCTGAGTCCAGAAATGTTGAAATAGTGTTTCTGTTCAAATGAAGTGAAATCAAGCCCAAATCTGCTCAAAAGCTTGTCTCTCTAATAGAGAAAGCTGTTTCATTCAGTATTCAGTGCAAATCTTGCCAAACTGATAGATGCTTATGCCATATGAAATACAATGTTTTCTGCAATGCTGTAAGACAGTTTTTAATGTGTTAGAAGTTATATGCACAAAAACTTATGTTAGGACTTCAATGATCAAGATTGTCAGTTTACAGCTTTCTGAGTCCAGTAATGCTGAAATAGTACTTCTGTTCAAATGAAGTGAAATCTAGCCCAAATCTGCTCAAAAGCTTGTCTCTCTATTAGAGAAAGCTGTTTCATTCAGTATTCAGTGCAAATCTTGCCAAACTGATAGATGCTTATGCCTTATGAAGTACAATGTTTTCTGCAATGCTGTAAAACAGTTTTTAATGTGTTAGAAGTTATATGCACAAAAACTAATGTTAGGACTTCAATGATCAAGATTGTCAGTTTACAGCTTTCTGAGTCCAGTAATGCTGAAACAGTACTTCTGTTCAAATGAAGTGAAATCTAGCCCAAATCTGCTCAAAAGCTTGTCTCTCTATTAGAGAAAGCTGTTTCATTCAGTATTCAGTGCAAATCTTGCCAAACTGATAGATGCTTATGCCTTATGAAGTACAATGTTTTCTGCAATGCTGTAAAACAGTTTTTAATGTGTTAGAAGTTATATACACAAAAACTAATGTTAGGACTTCAATGATCAAGATTGTCAGTTTACAGCTTTCTGAGTCCAGAAATGTTGAAATAGTGTTTCTGTTCAAATGAAGTGAAATCAAGCCCAAATCTGCTCAAAAGCTTGTCTCTCTAATAGAGAAAGCTGTTTCATTCAGTATTCAGTGCAAATCTTGCCAAACTGATAGATGCTTATGCCATATGAAATACAATGTTTTCTGCAATGCTGTAAGACAGTTTTTAATGTGTTAGAAGTTATATGCACAAAAACTAATGTTAGGACTTCAATGATCAAGATTGTCAGTTTACAGCTTTCTGAGTCCGGTAATGCTGAAATAGTACTTCTGTTCAAATGAAGTGAAATCAAGCCCAAATCTGCTCAAAAGCTTGTCTCTCTAATAGAGAAAGCTGTTTCATTCAGTATTCAGTGCAAATCTTGCCAAACTGATAGATGCTTATGCCTTATGAAGTACAATGTTTTCTGCAATGCTGTAAAACAGTTTTTAATGTGTTAGAAGTTATATACACAAAAACTAATGTTAGGACTTCAATGATCAAGATTGTCAGTTTACAGCTTTCTGAGTCCAGAAATGTTGAAATAGTGTTTCTGTTCAAATGAAGTGAAATCAAGCCCAAATCTGCTCAAAAGCTTGTCTCTCTAATAGAGAAAGCTGTTTCATTCAGTATTCAGTGCAAATCTTGCCAAACTGATAGATGCTTATGCCATATGAAATACAATGTTTTCTGCAATGCTATAAGACAGTTTTTAATGTGTTAGAAGTTATATGCACAAAAACTAATGTTAGGACTTCAATGATCAAGATTGTCAGTTTACAGCTTTCTGAGTCCAGTAATGCTGAAATAGTACTTCTGTTCAGATGAAGTGAAATCTAGCCCAAATCTGCTCAAAAGCGTGTCTCTCTATTAGAGAAAGCTGTTTCATTCAGTATTCAGTGCAAATCTTGCCAAACTGATAGATGCTTATGCCTTATGAAGTACAATGCTTTCTGCAATGCTGTAAGACAGTTTTTAATGTGTTAGAAGTTATATGCACAAAAACTAATGTTAGGACTTCAATGATCAAGATTGTCAGTTTACAGCTTTCTGAGTCCAGTAATGCTGAAATAGTACTTCTGTTCAAATGAAGTGAAATCTAGCCCAAATCTGCTCAAAAGCTTGTCTCTCTATTAGAGAAAGCTGTTTCATTCAGTATTCAGTGCAAATCTTGCCAAACTGATAGATGCTTATGCCTTATGAAGTACAATGTTTTCTGCAATGCTGTAAGACAGTTTTTAATGTGTTAGAAGTTATATACACAAAAACTAATGTTAGGACTTCAATGATCAAGATTGTCAGTTTACAGCTTTCTGAGTCCAGTAATGTTGAAATAGTCTTTCTGTTCAAATGAAGTGAAATCAAGCCCAAATCTGCTCAAAAGCTTGTCTCTCCAATAGAGAAAGCTGTTTCATTCAGTATTCAGTGCAAATCTTGCCAAACTGATAGATGCTTATGCCTTATGAAGTACAATGTTTTCTGCAATGCTGTAAGACAGTTTTTAATGTGTTAGAAGTTATATTCACAAAAACTAATGTTAGGACTTCAATGATCGAGATTGTCAGTTTACAGCTTTCTGAGTCCAGTAATGTTGAAATAGTGTTTCTGTTCAAATGAAGTGAAATCAAGCCCAAATCTGCTCAAAAGCTTGTCTCTCTATTAGAGAAAGCTTTTTCATTCATTATTCAGTGCAAATCTTGCCAAACTGATAGATGCTTATGCCTTACGAAGTACAATGTTTTCTGCAATGCTGTAAGACAGTTTTTAATGTGTTAGAAGTTATATGCACAAAAACTAATGTTAGGACTTCAATGATCAAGATTGTCAGTTTACAGCTTTCTGAGTCCAGTAATGCTGAAATAGTACTTCTGTTCAAATGAAGTGAAATCTAGCCCAAATCTGCTCAAAAGCTTGTCTCTCTATTAGAGAAAGCTGTTTCATTCAGTATTCAGTGCAAATCTTGCCAAACTGATAGATGCTTATGCCTTATGAAGTACAATGTTTTCTGCAATGCTGTAAAACAGTTTTTAATGTGTTAGAAGTTATATACACAAAAACTAATGTTAGGACTTCAGTGATCAAGATTGTCAGTTTACAGCTTTCTGAGTCCAGTAATGTTGAAATAGTGTTTCTGTTCAAATGAATTGAAATCAAGCCCAAATCTGCTCAAAAGCTTGTCTCTCCAATAGAGAAAGCTGTTTCATTCAGTATTCAGTGCAAATCTTGCCAAACTGATAGATGCTTATGCCTTATGAAGTACAATGTTTTCTGCAATGCTGTAAGACAGTTTTTAATTTGTTAGAAGTTATATTCACAAAAACTAATGTTAGGACTTCAATGATCAAGATTGTCAGTTTACAGCTTTCTGAGTCCAGTAATGCTGAAACAGTACTTCTGTTCAAATGAAGTGAAATCAAGCCCAAATCTGCTCAAAAGCTTGTCTCTCTAATAGAGAAAGCTGTTTCATTCAGTATTCAGTGCAAATCTTGCCAAACTGATAGATGCTTATGCCTTATGAAGTACAATGTTTTCTGCAATGCTGTAAAACAGTTTTTAATGTGTTAGAAGTTATATGCACAAAAACTAATGTTAGGACTTCAATGATCAAGATTGTCAGTTTACAGCTTTCTGAGTCCAGTAATGCTGAAACAGTACTTCTGTTCAAATGAAGTGAAATCAAGCCCAAATCTGCTCAAAAGCTTGTCTCTCTAATAGAGAAAGCTGTTTCATTCAGTATTCAGTGCAAATCTTGCCAAACTGATAGATGCTTATGCCATATGAAATACAATGTTTTCTGCAATGCTGTAAGACAGTTTTTAATGTGTTAGAAGTTATATGCACAAAAACTAATGTTAGGACTTCAATGATCAAGATTGTCAGTTTACAGCTTTCTGAGTCCAGTAATGCTGAAATAGTACTTCTGTTCAAATGAAGTGAAATCTAGCCCAAATCTGCTCAAAAGCTTGTCTCTCTATTAGAGAAAGCTGTTTCATTCAGTATTCAGTGCAAATCTTGCCAAACTGATAGATGCTTATGCCTTATGAAGTACAATGTTTTCTGCAATGCTGTAAGACAGTTTTTAATGTGTTAGAAGTTATATACACAAAAACTAATGTTAGGACTTCAATGATCAAGATTGTCAGTTTACAGCTTTCTGAGTCCAGTAATGTTGAAATAGTGTTTCTGTTCAAATGAAGTGAAATCAAGCCCAAATCTGCTCAAAAGCTTGTCTCTCTAATAGAGAAAGCTGTTTCATTCAGTATTCAGTGCAAATCTTGCCAAACTGATAGATGCTTATGCCTTATGAAGTACAATGTTTTCTGCAATGCTGTAAAACAGTTTTTAATGTGTTAGAAGTTATATACACAAAAACTAATGTTAGGACTTCAATGATCAAGATTGTCAGTTTACAGCTTTCTGAGTCCAGAAATGTTGAAATAGTGTTTCTGTTCAAATGAAGTGAAATCAAGCCCAAATCTGCTCAAAAGCTTGTCTCTCTATTAGAGAAAGCTGTTTCATTCAGTATTCAGTGCAAATCTTGCCAAACTGATAGATGCTTATGCCTTATGAAGTACAATGTTTTCTGCAATGCTGTAAAACAGTTTTTAATGTGTTAGAAGTTATATGCACAAAAACTAATGTTAGGACTTCAATGATCAAGATTGTCAGTTTACAGCTTTCTGAGTCCAGTAATGCTGAAACAGTACTTCTGTTCAAATGAAGTGAAATCAAGCCCAAATCTGCTCAAAAGCTTGTCTCTCTAATAGAGAAAGCTGTTTCATTCAGTATTCAGTGCAAATCTTGCCAAACTGATAGATGCTTATGCCATATGAAATACAATGTTTTCTGCAATGCTGTAAGACAGTTTTTAATGTGTTAGAAGTTATATGCACAAAAACTAATGTTAGGACTTCAATGATCAAGATTGTCAGTTTACAGCTTTCTGAGTCCAGTAATGCTGAAATAGTACTTCTGTTCAAATGAAGTGAAATCAAGCCCAAATCTGCTCAAAAGCTTGTCTCTCTAATAGAGAAAGCTGTTTCATTCAGTATTCAGTGCAAATCTTGCCAAACTGATAGATGCTTATGCCTTATGAAGTACAATGTTTTCTGCAATGCTGTAAAACAGTTTTTAATGTGTTAGAAGTTATATACACAAAAACTAATGTTAGGACTTCAATGATCAAGATTGTCAGTTTACAGCTTTCTGAGTCCAGAAATGTTGAAATAGTGTTTCTGTTCAAATGAAGTGAAATCAAGCCCAAATCTGCTCAAAAGCTTGTCTCTCTAATAGAGAAAGCTGTTTCATTCAGTATTCAGTGCAAATCTTGCCAAACTGATAGATGCTTATGCCTTATGAAGTACAATGTTTTCTGCAATGCTGTAAGACAGTTTTTAATGTGTTAGAAGTTATATTCACAAAAACTAATGTTAGGACTTCAATGATCGAGATTGTCAGTTTACAGCTTTCTGAGTCCAGTAATGTTGAAATAGTGTTTCTGTTCAAATGAAGTGAAATCAAGCCCAAATCTGCTCAAAAGCTTGTCTCTCTATTAGAGAAAGCTTTTTCATTCATTATTCAGTGCAAATCTTGCCAAACTGATAGATGCTTATGCCTTACGAAGTACAATGTTTTCTGCAATGCTGTAAGACAGTTTTTAATGTGTTAGAAGTTATATGCACAAAAACTAATGTTAGGACTTCAATGATCAAGATTGTCAGTTTACAGCTTTCTGAGTCCAGTAATGCTGAAATAGTACTTCTGTTCAAATGAAGTGAAATCTAGCCCAAATCTGCTCAAAAGCTTGTCTCTCTATTAGAGAAAGCTGTTTCATTCAGTATTCAGTGCAAATCTTGCCAAACTGATAGATGCTTATGCCTTATGAAGTACAATGTTTTCTGCAATGCTGTAAAACAGTTTTTAATGTGTTAGAAGTTATATACACAAAAACTAATGTTAGGACTTCAGTGATCAAGATTGTCAGTTTACAGCTTTCTGAGTCCAGTAATGTTGAAATAGTGTTTCTGTTCAAATGAAGTGAAATCAAGCCCAAATCTGCTCAAAAGCTTGTCTCTCCAATAGAGAAAGCTGTTTCATTCAGTATTCAGTGCAAATCTTGCCAAACTGATAGATGCTTATGCCATATGAAGTACAATGTTTTCTGCAATGCTGTAAAACAGTTTTTAATGTGTTAGAAGTTATATACACAAAAACTAATGTTAGGACTTCAATGATCAAGATTGTCAGTTTACAGCTTTCTGAGTCCAGTAATGTTGAAATAGTGTTTCTGTTCAAATGAAGTGAAATCAAGCCCAAATCTGCTCAAAAGCTTGTCTCTCCAATAGAGAAAGCTGTTTCATTCAGTATTCAGTGCAAATCTTGCCAAACTGATAGATGCTTATGCCTTATGAAGTACAATGTTTTCTGCAATGCTGTAAGACAGTTTTTAATGTGTTAGAAGTTATATTCACAAAAACTAATGTTAGGACTTCAATGATCGAGATTGTCAGTTTACAGCTTTCTGAGTCCAGTAATGTTGAAATAGTGTTTCTGTTCAAATGAAGTGAAATCAAGCCCAAATCTGCTCAAAAGCTTGTCTCTCTATTAGAGAAAGCTTTTTCATTCATTATTCAGTGCAAATCTTGCCAAACTGATAGATGCTTATGCCATATGAAATACAATGTTTTCTGCAATGCTGTAAGACAGTTTTTAATGTGTTAGAAGTTATATGCACAAAAACTAATGTTAGGACTTCAATGATCAAGATTGTCAGTTTACAGCTTTCTGAGTCCAGTAATGCTGAAATAGTACTTCTGTTCAAATGAAGTGAAATCAAGCCCAAATCTGCTCAAAAGCTTGTCTCTCTAATAGAGAAAGCTGTTTCATTCAGTATTCAGTGCAAATCTTGCCAAACTGATAGATGCTTATGCCTTATGAAGTACAATGTTTTCTGCAATGCTGTAAAACAGTTTTTAATGTGTTAGAAGTTATATACACAAAAACTAATGTTAGGACTTCAATGATCAAGATTGTCAGTTTACAGCTTTCTGAGTCCAGAAATGTTGAAATAGTGTTTCTGTTCAAATGAAGTGAAATCAAGCCCAAATCTGCTCAAAAGCTTGTCTCTCTAATAGAGAAAGCTGTTTCATTCAGTATTCAGTGCAAATCTTGCCAAACTGATAGATGCTTATGCCTTATGAAGTACAATGTTTTCTGCAATGCTGTAAAACAGTTTTTAATGTGTTAGAAGTTATATGCACAAAAACTAATGTTAGGACTTCAATGATCAAGATTGTCAGTTTACAGCTTTCTGAGTCCAGTAATGCTGAAACAGTACTTCTGTTCAAATGAAGTGAAATCAAGCCCAAATCTGCTCAAAAGCTTGTCTCTCTAATAGAGAAAGCTGTTTCATTCAGTATTCAGTGCAAATCTTGCCAAACTGATAGATGCTTATGCCATATGAAATACAATGTTTTCTGCAATGCTGTAAGACAGTTTTTAATGTGTTAGAAGTTATATGCACAAAAACTAATGTTAGGACTTCAATGATCAAGATTGTCAGTTTACAGCTTTCTGAGTCCAGAAATGTTGAAATAGTGTTTCTGTTCAAATGAAGTGAAATCAAGCCCAAATCTGCTCAAAAGCTTGTCTCTCTAATAGAGAAAGCTGTTTCATTCAGTATTCAGTGCAAATCTTGCCAAACTGATAGATGCTTATGCCTTATGAAGTACAATGTTTTCTGCAATGCTGTAAGACAGTTTTTAATGTGTTAGAAGTTATATTCACAAAAACTAATGTTAGGACTTCAATGATCGAGATTGTCAGTTTACAGCTTTCTGAGTCCAGTAATGTTGAAATAGTGTTTCTGTTCAAATGAAGTGAAATCAAGCCCAAATCTGCTCAAAAGCTTGTCTCTCTATTAGAGAAAGCTTTTTCATTCATTATTCAGTGCAAATCTTGCCAAACTGATAGATGCTTATGCCTTACGAAGTACAATGTTTTCTGCAATGCTGTAAGACAGTTTTTAATGTGTTAGAAGTTATATGCACAAAAACTAATGTTAGGACTTCAATGATCAAGATTGTCAGTTTACAGCTTTCTGAGTCCAGTAATGCTGAAATAGTACTTCTGTTCAAATGAAGTGAAATCTAGCCCAAATCTGCTCAAAAGCTTGTCTCTCTATTAGAGAAAGCTGTTTCATTCAGTATTCAGTGCAAATCTTGCCAAACTGATAGATGCTTATGCCTTATGAAGTACAATGTTTTCTGCAATGCTGTAAGACAGTTTTTAATGTGTTAGAAGTTATATGCACAAAAACTAATGTTAGGACTTCAATGATCAAGATTGTCAGTTTACAGCTTTCTGAGTCCAGTAATGCTGAAATAGTACTTCTGTTCAAATGAAGTGAAATCTAGCCCAAATCTGCTCAAAAGCTTGTCTCTCTATTAGAGAAAGCTGTTTCATTCAGTATTCAGTGCAAATCTTGCCAAACTGATAGATGCTTATGCCTTATGAAGTACAATGTTTTCTGCAATGCTGTAAAACAGTTTTTAATGTGTTAGAAGTTATATACACAAAAACTAATGTTAGGACTTCAATGATCAAGATTGTCAGTTTACAGCTTTCTGAGTCCAGTAATGTTGAAATAGTGTTTCTGTTCAAATGAAGTGAAATCAAGCCCAAATCTGCTCAAAACCTTGTCTCTCCAATAGAGAAAGCTGTTTCATTCAGTATTCAGTGCAAATCTTGCCAAACTGATAGATGCTTATGCCTTATGAAGTACAATGTTTTCTGCAATGCTGTAAGACAGTTTTTAATGTGTTAGAAGTTATATTCACAAAAACTAATGTTAGGACTTCAATGATCGAGATTGTCAGTTTACAGCTTTCTGAGTCCAGTAATGTTGAAATAGTGTTTCTGTTCAAATGAAGTGAAATCTAGCCCAAATCTGCTCAAAAGCTTGTCTCTCTATTAGAGAAAGCTTTTTCATTCATTATTCAGTGCAAATCTTGCCAAACTGATAGATGCTTATGCCTTATGAAGTACAATGTTTTCTGCAATGCTGTAAGACAGTTTTTAATGTGTTAGAAGTTATATGCACAAAAACTAATGTTAGGACTTCAATGATCAAGATTGTCAGTTTACAGCTTTCTGAGTCCAGTAATGCTGAAATAGTACTTCTGTTCAAATGAAGTGAAATCTAGCCCAAATCTGCTCAAAAGCTTGTCTCTCTATTAGAGAAAGCTGTTTCATTCAGTATTCAGTGCAAATCTTGCCAAACTGATAGATGCTTATGCCTTATGAAGTACAATGTTTTCTGCAATGCTGTAAAACAGTTTTTAATGTGTTAGAAGTTATATACACAAAAACTAATGTTAGGACTTCAGTGATCAAGATTGTCAGTTTACAGCTTTCTGAGTCCAGTAATGTTGAAATAGTGTTTCTGTTCAAATGAATTGAAATCAAGCCCAAATCTGCTCAAAAGCTTGTCTCTCCAATAGAGAAAGCTGTTTCATTCAGTATTCAGTGCAAATCTTGCCAAACTGATAGATGCTTATGCCTTATGAAGTACAATGTTTTCTGCAATGCTGTAAGACAGTTTTTAATTTGTTAGAAGTTATATTCACAAAAACTAATGTTAGGACTTCAATGATCAAGATTGTCAGTTTACAGCTTTCTGAGTCCAGTAATGTTGAAATAGTGTTTCTGTTCAAATGAAGTGAAATCAAGCCCAAATCTGCTCAAAAGCTTGTCTCTCTAATAGAGAAAGCTGTTTATTTCAGTATTCAGTGCAAATCTTGCCAAACTGATAGATGCTTATGCCTTATGAAGTACAATGTTTTCTGCAATGCTGTAAAACAGTTTTTAATGTGTTAGAAGTTATATACACAAAAACTAATGTTAGGACTTCAATGATCAAGATTGTCAGTTTACAGCTTTATGAGTCCAGTAATGCTGAAATAGTACTTCTGTTCAAATGAAGTGAAATCTAGCCCAAATCTGCTCAAAAGCTTGTCTCTCTATTAGAGAAAGCTGTTTCATTCAGTATTCAGTGCAAATCTTGCCAAACTGATAGATGCTTATGCCTTATGAAGTACAATGTTTTCTGCAATGCTGTAAAACAGTTTTTAATGTGTTAGAAGTTATATACACAAAAACTAATGTTAGGACTTCAATGATCAAGATTGTCAGTTTACAGCTTTCTGAGTCCAGTAATGCTGAAACAGTACTTCTGTTCAAATGAAGTGAAATCTAGCCCAAATCTGCTCAAAAGCTTGTCTCTCTAATAGAGAAAGCTATTTCATTCAGTATTCAGTGCAAATCTTGCCAAACTGATAGATGCTTATGCCTTATGAAGTACAATGTTTTCTGCAATGCTGTAAGACAGTTTTTAATGTGTTAGAAGTTATATGCACAAAAACTTATGTTAGGACCTCAATGATCAAGATTGTCAGTTTACAGCTTTCTGAGTCCAGAAATGTTGAAATAGTGTTTCTGTTCAAATGAAGTGAAATCAAGCCCAAATCTGCTCAAAAGCTTGTCTCTCTAATAGAGAAAGCTGTTTCATTCAGTATTCAGTGCAAATCTTGCCAAACTGATAGATGCTTATGCCATATGAAATACAATGTTTTCTGCAATGCTGTAAGACAGTTTTTAATGTGTTAGAAGTTATATTCACAAAAACTAATGTTAGGACTTCAATGATCGAGATTGTCAGTTTACAGCTTTCTGAGTCCAGTAATGTTGAAATAGTGTTTCTGTTCAAATGAAGTGAAATCTAGCCCAAATCTGCTCAAAAGCTTGTCTCTCTATTAGAGAAAGCTTTTTCATTCATTATTCAGTGCAAATCTTGCCAAACTGATAGATGCTTATGCCTTATGAAGTACAATGTTTTCTGCAATGCTGTAAGACAGTTTTTAATGTGTTAGAAGTTATATGCACAAAAACTAATGTTAGGACTTCAATGATCAAGATTGTCAGTTTACAGCTTTATGAGTCCAGTAATGCTGAAATAGTACTTCTGTTCAAATGAAGTGAAATCTAGCCCAAATCTGCTCAAAAGCTTGTCTCTCTATTAGAGAAAGCTGTTTCATTCAGTATTCAGTGCAAATCTTGCCAAACTGATAGATGCTTATGCCTTATGAAGTACAATGTTTTCTGCAATGCTGTAAAACAGTTTTTAATGTGTTAGAAGTTATATACACAAAAACTAATGTTAGGACTTCAATGATCAAGATTGTCAGTTTACAGCTTTCTGAGTCCAGTAATGCTGAAACAGTACTTCTGTTCAAATGAAGTGAAATCTAGCCCAAATCTGCTCAAAAGCTTGTCTCTCTAATAGAGAAAGCTATTTCATTCAGTATTCAGTGCAAATCTTGCCAAACTGATAGATGCTTATGCCTTATGAAGTACAATGTTTTCTGCAATGCTGTAAGACAGTTTTTAATGTGTTAGAAGTTATATGCACAAAAACTTATGTTAGGACCTCAATGATTAAGATTGTCAGTTTACAGCTTTCTGAGTCCAGAAATGTTGAAATAGTGTTTCTGTTCAAATGAAGTGAAATCAAGCCCAAATCTGCTCAAAAGCTTGTCTCTCTAATAGAGAAAGCTGTTTCATTCAGTATTCAGTGCAAATCTTGCCAAACTGATAGATGCTTATGCCATATGAAATACAATGTTTTCTGCAATGCTGTAAGACAGTTTTTAATGTGTTAGAAGTTATATGCACAAAAACTTATGTTAGGACTTCAATGATCAAGATTGTCAGTTTACAGCTTTCTGAGTCCAGTAATGCTGAAATAGTACTTCTGTTCAAATGAAGTGAAATCTAGCCCAAATCTGCTCAAAAGCTTGTCTCTCTATTAGAGAAAGCTGTTTCATTCAGTATTCAGTGCAAATATTGCCAAACTGATAGATGCTTATGCCTTATGAAGTACAATGTTTTCTGCAATGCTGTAAAACAGTTTTTAATGTGTTAGAAGTTATATACACAAAAACTAACGTTAGGACTTCAATGATCAAGATTGTCAGTTTACAGCTTTCTGAGTCCAGTAATGTTGAAATAGTGTTTCTGTTCAAATGAAGTGAAATCAAGCCCAAATCTGCTCAAAAGCTTGTCTCTCCAATAGAGAAAGCTGTTTCATTCAGTATTCAGTGCAAATCTTGCCAAACTGATAGATGCTTATGCCTTATGAAGTACAATGTTTTCTGCAATGCTGTAAGACAGTTTTTAATGTGTTAGAAGTTATATTCACAAAAACTAATGTTAGGACTTCAATGATCAAGATTGTCAGTTTACAGCTTTCTGAGTCCAGTAATGCTGAAATAGTACTTCTGTTCAAATGAAGTGAAATCTAGCCCAAATCTGCTCAAAAGCTTGTCTCTCTAATAGAGAAAGCTGTTTCATTCAGTATTCAGTGCAAATCTTGCCAAACTGATAGATGCTTATGCCATATGAAATACAATGTTTTCTGCAATGCTGTAAGACAGTTTTTAATGTGTTAGAAGTTATATGCACAAAAACTTATGTTAGGACTTCAATGATCAAGATTGTCAGTTTACAGCTTTCTGAGTCCAGTAATGCTGAAATAGTACTTCTGTTCAAATGAAGTGAAATCTAGCCCAAATCTGCTCAAAAGCTTGTCTCTCTATTAGAGAAAGCTATTTCATTCAGTATTCAGTGCAAATCTTGCCAAACTGATAGATGCTTATGCCTTATGAAGTACAATGTTTTCTGCAATGCAGTAAAACAGTTTTTAATGTGTTAGAAGTTATATACACAAAAACTAATGTTAGGACTTCAATGATCAAGATTGTCAGTTTACAGCTTTCTGAGTCCAGTAATGCTGAAACAGTACTTCTGTTCAAATGAAGTGAAATCTAGCCCAAATCTGCTCAAAAGCTTGTCTCTCTATTAGAGAAAGCTGTTTCATTCAGTATTCAGTGCAAATCTTGCCAAACTGATAGATGCTTATGCCTTATGAAGTACAATGTTTTCTGCAATGCTGTAAAACAGTTTTTAATGTGTTAGAAGTTATATACACAAAAACTAGTGTGAGGACTTCAATGATCAAGATTGTCAGTTTACAACTTTCTGAGTCCAGTAATGCTGAAATAGTACTTCTGTTCAAATGAAGTGAAATCTAGCCCAAATCTGCTCAAAAGCTTGTCTCTCTAATAGAGAAAGCTGTTTCATTCAGTATTCAGTGCAAATCTTGCCAAACTGATAGATGCTTATGCCATATGAAATACAATGTTTTCTGCAATGCTGTAAGACAGTTTTTAATGTGTTAGAAGTTATATGCACAAAAACTTATGTTAGGACTTCAATGATCAAGATTGTCAGTTTACAGCTTTCTGAGTCCAGTAATGCTGAAATAGTACTTCTGTTCAAATGAAGTGAAATCTAGCCCAAATCTGCTCAAAAGCTTGTCTCTCTATTAGAGAAAGCTGTTTCATTCAGTATTCAGTGCAAATCTTGCCAAACTGATAGATGCTTATGCCTTATGAAGTACAATGTTTTCTGCAATGCTGTAAAACAGTTTTTAATGTGTTAGAAGTTATATACACAAAAACTAATGTTAGGACTTCAATGATCAAGATTGTCAGTTTACAGCTTTCTGAGTCCAGTAATGCTGAAATAGTACTTCTGTTCAAATGAAGTGAAATCTAGCCCAAATCTGCTCAAAAGCGTGTCTCTCTATTAGAGAAAGCTGTTTCATTCAGTATTCAGTGCAAATCTTGCCAAACTGATAGATGCTTATGCCTTATGAAGTACAATGTTTTCTGCAATGCTGTAAGACAGTTTTTAATGTGTTAGAAGTTATATGCACAAAAACTAATGTTAGGACTTCAATGATCAAGATTGTCAGTTTACAGCTTTCTGAGTCCAGTAATAGTGAAATAGTACTTCTGTTCAAATGAAGTGAAATCTAGCCCAAATCTGCTCAAAAGCTTGTCTCTCTATTAGAGAAAGCTGTTTCATTCAGTATTCGGTGCAAATCTTGCCAAACTGATAGATGCTTATGCCTTATGAAGTACAATGTTTTCTGCAATGCTGTAAAACAGTTTTTAATGTGTTAGAAGTTATATACACAAAAACTAATGTTAGGACTTCAATGATCAAGATTGTCAGTTTACAGCTTTCTGAGTCCAGTAATGTTGAAATAGTGTTTCTGTTCAAATGAAGTGAAATCAAGCCCAAATCTGCTCAAAAGCTTGTCTCTCCAATAGAGAAAGCTGTTTCATTCAGTATTCAGTGCAAATCTTGCCAAACTGATAGATGCTTATGCCTCATGAAGTACAATGTTTTCTGCAATGCTGTAAGACAGTTTTTAATGTGTTAGAAGTTATATTCACAAAAACTAATGTTAGGACTTCAATGATCAAGATTGTCAGTTTACAGCTTTCTGAGTCCAGTAATGTTGAAATAGTGTTTCTGTTCAAATGAAGTGAAATCAAGCCCAAATCTGCTCAAAAGCTTGTCTCTCTAATAGAGAAAGCTGTTTCATTCAGTATTCAGTGCAAATCTTGCCAAACTGATAGATGCTTATGCCTTATGAAGTACAATGTTTTCTGCAATGCTGTAAGACAGTTTTTAATGTGTTAGAAGTTATATTCACAAAAACTAATGTTAGGACTTCAATGATCAAGATTGTCAGTTTACAGCTTTCTGAGTCCAGTAATGTTGAAATAGTGTTTCTGTTCAAATGAAGTGAAATCAAGCCCAAATCTGCTCAAAAGCTTGTCTCTCTAATAGAGAAAGCTGTTTCATTCAGTATTCAGTGCAAATCTTGCCAAACTGATAGATGCTTATGCCTTATGAAGTACAATGTTTTCTGCAATGCTGTAAGACAGTTTTTAATGTGTTAGAAGTTATATGCACAAAAACTTATGTTAGGACCTCAATGATCAAGATTGTCAGTTTACAGCTTTCTGAGTCCAGAAATGTTGAAATAGTGTTTCTGTTCAAATGAAGTGAAATCAAGCCCAAATCTGCTCAAAAGCTTGTCTCTCTAATAGAGAAAGCTGTTTCATTCAGTATTCAGTGCAAATCTTGCCAAACTGATAGATGCTTATGCCATATGAAATACAATGTTTTCTGCAATGCTGTAAAACAGTTTTTAATGTGTTAGAAGTTATATACACAAAAACGTCCCTAGGTTACGTATGTAACCCTAGTTCCTCGAGGGAACGAGACGCTGCGTCGATCGCATTTGGGGAACGCCTTTGGCAAGAACAACTCTGAATATCGTGTGCAATCAGTTCAATGGAAGAGCGTGACGTCACGGACGGGGTGACGTAGCGACCAGGAAGCTATAAAGGCACGTGCCACGCAGCTGGCTTCAGCTTCGAGTAGGGAAGCAAGCGCAGGCAGGGGTGCCGGGAGTATGGCTCGGCGACGCAGCGTCTCGTTCCCTCGAGGAACTAGGGTTACATACGTAACCTAGGGACGTTCCTCTTCGGGAACTCGAGCTGCGTCGATCGCATTTGGGGAACGATGTGCCAACGCTGCCAGACTACCAAACCCCTGCCTAGTGTGTATCCGTAGAGCACAGCTTAGGACGAGAGGACAGAAGAGCCAGGAGCGGCTCGCATATCGAGATTGTAAAATCTGGCAAAAGTAGAGGGCGTGGACCACCCCGCAGCGTTGCAGATGTCCAAGAGGGACACACCTGCCAGGAAGGCCTTAGAGGCAGCCATTCTCCGCGTAGAGTGAGCCTTGGCTCCCAAAGGAAGGGGAAGACCAGAGGACTCATATGACTCGTTGATAGCCTCGACTATCCAACGGCTAAGGGTCTGCTTAGAGGCAGGAGAACCCCTGTTAGTAGGACCGTAGCATACAAGCAATTGGTCGGATTTTCTCCACAGGGCAGCTCTGTGGACGTATGCGTCCAGTGCTCGCACTGGACACATACAATTTAGCTTCACCTGGTCTGGCTCCCGAAAGGGAGGAGGACAGAAGGCCTGCAGTACGACAGGTTGTGGTGTGACAGAGGGGACTTTAGGAATATAACCCGCTCGAGGGTAAAGAAATGCTTTGGCCATACCAGGGGCAAAGTCTAGATAATTAGGGGCCACCGAGAGGGCCTGGAGATCTCCAACTCTCTTTAGAGAAGTAATAGCCAATAATAGGGCAGTCTTAAGTGTCAGATGTCTGTCTGATATTTCTTGAATTGGCTCGAATGGAGCTTTGCAGAGAGCCTCTAACACCACAACCAGATCCCATGGGGGAATACGGGACCGTACTGGAGGTCTCAGCCTCAGTGCACCTCGGAGGAAACGTGTAACTAGGGGGTGTCTACCCAGTGACTGGTCACTGAAAGGGACGTGGTAAGCAGCTATGGCCACCACGTACACCTTTAAGGTGGAGTGGGTCAACCCCGCAGAGAGCCTAGCTTGTAAAAACTCCAGAACTGTACCAACTGGGCAGTTAACAGGGTCAAGGTGGCGATCTCTGCACCATGAAGTGAAGAGTCTCCACTTCAGGGCGTACAGTTTCCTCGTAGAGGGAGCTCTGGATTGGAGTAGGGTCTCAACAACCTCGGTTGAGAGACCAGCTGCTAACAGATGTGCCCCCTCAGGGGCCACACCCACAGCTTCCACAACTCCGGGCGAGGGTGAATTATTTTGCCCTGCGCCTGAGAGAGTAGATCTGTCCTGATCGGAATCTGCCATGGAGAGCCGTCGAGGAGAGAAATCAGATCTGCGAACCATACTCGGCCCGGCCAGAACGGGGCTACTAACAACAGACGGACCCCGTCCCGGCGTACTCTCGCCAGAACTCCCGGGAGCAGAGCGATGGGGGGAAAAGCATACAGACGAAGCCTCGGCCAAGTCTGTGCCATGGCATCTAGTCCCAGTGGAGCTGGGTGAACTAGAGAGAACCAGAGGGGACATTGCGATGTCTCTCGAGTCGCGAAGAGGTCCACCTGAGCCTTGCCAAATATCTGCCATATCTGCTTCACCACCTCGGGATGGAGCATCCATTCCCCGGGCCTCGGCCCCTGTCTCGACAGCATGTCTGCTCCCACATTCAATCGCCCAGGAATATACACTGCTCTTAACGAGAGGAGTTTGCCCTGGGACCACAGGAGGATCTGGTACACCAGCTTGTACAAGGGGCGTGAACGTAGACCCCCCTGGTGATTGATATAAGAGACTACCGCTGTGTTGTCGGTGCGCACTAACACATGACAGCCTCTCAGGTCTGGGAGGAAATATTTTAAAGCTCGATACACTGCTAGCATTTCTAGACAATTGATGTGCCATGTTAGATGGCGACCGCTCCACAGACCGCGGGCAGGGTGGCCACTCATGACCGCACCCCAACCGGTGAGGGACGCATCTGTCGCTAGCGTTACACGGCGACCAAGAGCTCCCAGCACCGGGCCCTGATTCAAGAACCAAGGTTTCTTCCATATGTCTAAGGCACGAAGGCATCGCCGCGTGACCTGAATAGTTCGGAAAGGATTTCCCCTCGGGGAAAACCCCTTGGTCTTGAGCCACCACGGAAGGGGCCTCATGTGCAGGAGACCAAAAGGTATCACGTTGGACACAGCTGCCATGAGCCCTAACAGTCTCTGAAACTGCTTCACAGTGAGTGACTGGCCTTCTCTGACTCTCTTGACTGATGTGAGGATCGACTCGATCCGAGCAGGAGACATACGTGCCTGCATCGTGGTCGAATCCCATACTACGCCTAGATAGGTGGTTCTCTGAACTGGAGAAAGTACACTCTTCTTGGCATTCAGTCTCAAACCCAGCTCCCCCATGTGTGCGAGAACGACATCTCGATGTCGAACCACCATCTGCTCTGATTGAGCTAAGATCAACCAATCGTCGATATAATTTAGAATGCGGATGCCCTGCATACGGAGGGGTACCAGAGCCGCATCTACACACTTCGTGAACGTGCGGGGTGAGAGTGCAAGGCCGAATGGAAGTACTCGATATTGATAAGCTTTGCCCCCGAAAGCGAACCTCAGAAACTTCCTGTGATGTGGAAGGATGGATATGTGGAAGTATGCGTCTTTGAGATCTATCGTGACAAACCAGTCCTCGGATCTGATTTGAGCTACAACCTGTTTGACAGTAAGCATTTTGAACTTCAGTGACATAACTGAGAGGTTTAACTGACGTAGGTCTAAGATCGGACGCAACCCCCCATCCTTCTTTGGAACTATGAAATACCGGCTGTAGAACCCGGATTCCCTGTCTAGAGGAGGGACCACCTCGATGGCCTCCTTCCTTAATAGGGTATTCACTTCTTGTTCCATAACCAGAGCCTGCTGGGGGCCGACGACTGTCGGTGTAACCCCATTGAATTTCGGCGGTGGACGGCCGAATTGAATAGCGTAGCCTCTTTCTACTGTGTGCAGGACCCATTGAGAAACATTTGGCAGAAGTTTCCACGCTGCTCGAAAATGTACTAAGGGAATCAGTCTCTCGAGACTGATCTCTGGTGTAAGAGGCCCCCGAAGGGGAGGCGAGCTTCCCAGCTCCGCTACGCTCACGGGCGGAAATAACTGGGAGGGACGCTCGCGGGAGACCGCTGCGCCCTGAAACACTGGCAGGGTTGGCAGACCGGCCTCCGGAGGGTACCGGGGAGAGGCGAGCACCGTATACTGAGGTGGGAACCGCTCTGACCCCGTAGGGGCTACCCTCGAGGTCACTGGTAGCATGGCGTCAGGACCTCTTTGTCGAGGACTTCCTAGCTTCGATAATAGTACGAAGATCTGATTTTAATCTAGGAGCCCCCGACTCAGAGCGCTCTGCTTTTGAGCCTCGCGGTATGAGGAGCCTGCTAGTGGCGTGGGTATCTCCCGTCCAGATAACCCACAAGAGCGACGAGGGAGGAAACTCTGGAACGCCGCCGCCTGTTTACGGGCCTCCTGGAACCTGTCGACGACAGTATTGACTGTGTCGCCGAACAGGCCCGAGGCTTGGAGCGGGGCGTCCAGGAGGCAGAACCTGTCACGGTCTTTAATTTGGGACAGGTTCAGCCATAAATGCCTCTCCGCGGCCACCAAGGCTGCCATAGACCGCCCAATTGCGCGAGCGGTCTCTTTGGTGGCGCGGAGGGAGAGATCAGCGGTCCGTCTAAGCTCTGCAATATCGTCGGACTTGATCCCCTCTCCCTCGTCTACATCTCTCAACAGGTCGGCCTGATATGCTTGAAGGACGGCCATGGTGTGAAGGCACGCCCCTGCCTGACCTGCTGCCACATAGCCCTTGCCCACTAACCCTGATGTCGTTCTCAATGCTTTAGTAGGCAAGGCCGGAGCCTTCAGAGACGACGCCGAACCGGGTGACAGATAGCCCGCAAGCGTCTGTTCAACCCGTGGCATCGCTCTGTAACCACGCTCATCGAGCCCTGTCACATTCCCATAATACTGCGAATCAGGGCCGAAAAGACGGGTGGAATATGGGTGTTTCCACGACCTCGCTATCTCATCATGGAGGTCGGGAAAAAAGGGAAGGCTCCGGGCTGGAGGTGGTTGTCTGGGCCTGAGATACCGCTCATCTAATTTACTTCTCTGCGGTTCATGTGATTTTTGTGGGGGCCAGTCTATTTTTAACTTCTCGACTGCGCGAGTAACCACCTCCAGCAGCTCCTCATACTGGGGCGAAAGGGGTGGCGAATCCCTGCCAACTGTCTCCACATCCACCTCATCAGACGAAGAGAGGTGGAGTGTCGACCCCTCGCCCTGGGCGGAAGAAACCGACGAGCGTGCTTCCGATCCCAGGGTTTGGGCGCCAGATCTAGCAGATGAGGAAGGAGATAAGGACGTGCCCGTCTCCATTCCCTCTGCCAGATCTACCTGCGAACCCCACGAGTGCAGCAGCCGCTCTGCCTCAGCAGAAGCGGGGCCAGAACCGCGGGGAACGCTGGCGAAGGCTCCCTCCTCGAAGAGAGCCCTCCGGGATCGAAGCGTCCGCATTGGCAATCGTTCACAATGCGGACAGTCAGCTCCCTCGAGAGCTGACTTAGCGTGCTTCGACCCCAGGCAAACCACGCATAAATCATGTGTGTCTCCAGCCGTGATGTAGCGCTGGCATGGAGGAACACACAGTTTATAGCGCGATTTGGTTTCGCCCTTCAAATGTCTAGTCTTTGCTTTGGACTTAGGCATTTTAGTCTACTGAACTGGACAGACAACAGTAAATAAGACTTACAAGACAGACTTATGAACATGCACACACAGAGCGCTTGCTGAAAGACGCGAAGCTGAAGCCAGCTGCGTGGCACGTGCCTTTATAGCTTCCTGGTCGCTACGTCACCCCGTCCGTGACGTCACGCTCTTCCATTGAACTGATTGCACACGATATTCAGAGTTGTTCTTGCCAAAGGCGTTCCCCAAATGCGATCGACGCAGCTCGAGTTCCCGAAGAGGAACTAATGTTAGGACTTCAATGATCAAGATTGTCAGTTTACAGCTTTCTGAGTCCAGTAATGTTGAAATAGTGTTTATGTTCAAATGAAGTGAAATCAAGCCCAAATTTGCTCAAAAGCTTGTCTCTCCAATAGAGAAAGCTGTTTCATTCAGTATTCAGTGCAAATCTTGCCAAACTGATAGATGCTTATGCCTTATGAAGTACAATGTTTTCTGCAATGCTGTAAAACAGTTTTTAATGTGTTAGAAGTTATATACACAAAAACTAATGTTAGGACTTCAATGATCAAGATTGTCAGTTTACAGCTTTCTGAGTCCAGTAATGTTGAAATAGTGTTTCTGTTCAAATGAAGTGAAATCAAGCCCAAATTTGCTCAAAAGCTTGTCTCTCCAATAGAGAAAGCTGTTTCATTCAGTATTCAGTGCAAATCTTGCCAAACTGATAGATGCTTATGCCTTATGAAGTACAATGTTTTCTGCAATGCTGTAAGACAGTTTTTAATGTGTTAGAAGTTATATTCACAAAAACTAATGTTAGGACTTCAATGATCAAGATTGTCAGTTTACAGCTTTCTGAGTCCAGTAATGTTGAAATAGTGTTTCTGTTCAAATGAAGTGAAATCAAGCCCAAATCTGCTCAAAAGCTTGTCTCTCTAATAGAGAAAGCTGTTTCATTCAGTATTCAGTGCAAATCTTGCCAAACTGATAGATGCTTATGCCATATGAAATACAATGTTTTCTGCAATGCTGTAAGACAGTTTTTAATGTGTTAGAAGTTATATGCACAAAAACTTATGTTAGGACTTCAATGATCAAGATTGTCAGTTTACAGCTTTCTGAGTCCAGTAATGCTGAAATAGTACTTCTGTTCAAATGAAGTGAAATCTAGCCCAAATCTGCTCAAAAGCTTGTCTCACTATTAGAGAAAGCTGTTTCATTCAGTATTCAGTGCAAATCTTGCCAAACTGATAGATGCTTATGCCTTATGAAGTACAATGTTTTCTGCAATGCTGTAAAACAGTTTTTAATGTGTTAGAAGTTATATACACAAAAACTAATGTTAGGACTTCAATGATCAAGATTGTCAGTTTACAGCTTTCTGAGTCCAGTAATGCTGAAACAGTACTTCTGTTCAAATGAAGTGAAATCTAGCCCAAATCTGCTCAAAAGCTTGTCTCTCTATTAGAGAAAGCTGTTTCATTCAGTATTCAGTGCAAATCTTGACAAACTGATAGATGCTTATGCCTTATGAAGTACAATGTTTTCTGCAATGCTGTAAAACAGTTTTTAATGTGTTAGAAGTTATATACACAAAAACTAATGTTAGGACTTCAATGATCAAGATTGTCAGTTTACAGCTTTCTGAGTCCAGTAATGTTGAAATAGTGTTTCTGTTCAAATGAAGTGAAATCAAGCCCAAATCTGCTCAAAAGCTTGTCTCTCCAATAGAGAAAGCTGTTTCATTCAGTATTCAGTGCAAATCTTGCCAAACTGATAGATGCTTATGCCTTATGAAGTACAATGTTTTCTGCAATGCTGTAAGACAGTTTTTAATGTGTTAGAAGTTATATTCACAAAAACTAATGTTAGGACTTCAATGATCAAGATTGTCAGTGTACAGCTTTCTGAGTCCAGTAATGTTGAAATAGTGTTTCTGTTCAAATGAAGTGAAATCAAGCCCAAATCTGCTCAAAAGCTTGTCTCTCTAATAGAGAAAGCTGTTTCATTCAGTATTCAGTGCAAATCTTGCCAAACTGATAGATGCTTATGCCTTATGAAGTACAATGTTTTCTGCAATGCTGTAAAACAGTTTTTAATGTGTTAGAAGTTATATACACAAAAACTAATGTTAGGACTTCAATGATCAAGATTGTCAGTTTACAGCTTTCTGAGTCCAGTAATGTTGAAATAGTGTTTCTGTTCAAATGAAGTGAAATCAAGCCCAAATCTGCTCAAAAGCTTGTCTCTCCAATAGAGAAAGCTGTTTCATTCAGTATTCAGTGCAAATCTTGCCAAACTGATAGATGCTTATGCCTTATGAAGTACAATGTTTTCTGCAATGCTGTAAGACAGTTTTTAATGTGTTAGAAGTTATATTCACAAAAACTAATGTTAGGACTTCAATGATCAAGATTGTCAGTGTACAGCTTTCTGAGTCCAGTAATGTTGAAATAGTGTTTCTGTTCAAATGAAGTGAAATCAAGCCCAAATCTGCTCAAAAGCTTGTCTCTCTAATAGAGAAAGCTGTTTCATTCAGTATTCAGTGCAAATCTTGCCAAACTGATAGATGCTTATGCCTTATGAAGTACAATGTTTTCTGCAATGCTGTAAAACAGTTTTTAATGTGTTAGAAGTTATATACACAAAAACTAATGTTAGGACTTCAATGATCAAGATTGTCAGTTTACAGCTTTCTGAGTCCAGTAATGCTGAAACAGTACTTCTGTTCAAATGAAGTGAAATCTAGCCCAAATCTGCTCAAAAGCTTGTTTCTCTATTAGAGAAAGCTGTTTCATTCAGTATTCAGTGCAAATCTTGCCAAACTGACAGATGCTTATGCCTTATGAAGTACAATGTTTTCTGCAATGCTGTAAAACAGTTTTTAATGTGTTAGAAGTTATATACACAAAAACTAATGTTAGGACTTCAATGATCAAGATTGTCAGTTTACAGCTTTCTGAGTCCAGTAATGCTGAAATAGTACTTCTGTTCAAATGACGTGAAATCTAGCCCAAATCTGCTCAAAAGCTTGTCTCTCTAATAGAGAAAGCTGTTTCATTCAGTATTCAGTTCAAATCTTGCCAAACTGATAGATGCTTATGCCATATGAAACACAATGTTTTCTGCAATGCTGTAAGACAGTTTTTAATGTGTTAGAAGTTATATGCACAAAAACTTATGTTAGGACTTCAATGATCAAGATTGTCAGTTCACAGCTTTCTGAGTCCAGTAATGCTGAAATAGTACTTCTGTTCAAATGAAGTGAAATCTAGCCCAAATCTGCTCAAAAGCTTGTCTCTCTATTAGAGAAAGCTGTTTCATTCAGTATTCAGTGCAAATCTTGCCAAACTGATAGATGCTTATGCCTTATGAAGTACAATGTTTTCTGCAATGCTGTAAAACAGTTTTTAATGTGTTAGAAGTTATATACACAAAAACTAATGTTAGGACTTCAATGATCAAGATTGTCAGTTTACAGCTTTCTGAGTCCAGTAATGCTGAAACAGTACTTCTGTTCAAATGAAGTGAAATCTAGCCCAAATCTGCTCAAAAGCTTGTCTCTCTATTAGAGAAAGCTGTTTCATTCAGTATTCAGTGCAAATCTTGCCAAACTGATAGATGCTTATGCCTTATGAAGTACAATGTTTTCTGCAATGCTGTAAAACAGTTTTTAATGTGTTAGAAGTTATATACACAAAAACTAATGTTAGGACTTCAATGATCAAGATTGTCAGTTTACAGCTTTCTGAGTCCAGAAATGTTGAAATAGTGTTTCTGTTCAAATGAAGTGAAATCAAGCCCAAATCTGCTCAAAAGCTTGTCTCTCTAATAGAGAAAGCTGTTTCATTCAGTATTCAGTGCAAATCTTGCCAAACTGATAGATGCTTATGCCATATGAAATACAATGTTTTCTGCAATGCTGTAAGACAGTTTTTAATGTGTTAGAAGTTATATGCACAAAAACTAATGTTAGGACTTCAATGATCAAGATTGTCAGTTTACAGCTTTCTGAGTCCAGTAATGCTGAAATAGTACTTCTGTTCAAATGAAGTGAAATCTAGCCCAAATCTGCTCAAAAGCGTGTCTCTCTATTAGAGAAAGCTGTTTCCTTCAGTATTCAGTGCAAATCTTGCCAAACTGATAGATGCTTATGCCTTATGAAGTACAATGTTTTCTGCAATGCTGTAAGACAGTTTTTAATGTGTTAGAAGTTATATGCACAAAAACTAATGTTAGGACTTCAATGATCAAGATTGTCAGTTTACAGCTTTCTGAGTCCAGTAATGCTGAAATAGTACTTCTGTTCAAATGAAGTGAAATCTAGCCCAAATCTGCTCAAAAGCTTGTCTCTCTATTAGAGAAAGCTGTTTCATTCAGTATTCAGTGCAAATCTTGCCAAACTGATAGATGCTTATGCCTTATGAAGTACAATGTTTTCTGCAATGCTGTAAAACAGTTTTTAATGTGTTAGAAGTTATATACACAAAAACTAATGTTAGGACTTCAATGATCAAGATTGTCAGTTTACAGCTTTCTGAGTCCAGTAATGTTGAAATAGTGTTTCTGTTCAAATGAAGTGAAATCAAGCCCAAATCTGCTCAAAAGCTTGTCTCTCCAATAGAGAAAGCTGTTTCATTCAGTATTCAGTGCAAATCTTGCCAAACTGATAGATGCTTATGCCTTATGAAGTACAATGTTTTCTGCAATGCTGTAAGACAGTTTTTAATGTGTTAGAAGTTATATTCACAAAAACTAATGTTAGGACTTCAATGATCGAGATTGTCAGTTTACAGCTTTCTGAGTCCAGTAATGTTGAAATAGTGTTTCTGTTCAAATGAAGTGAAATCTAGCCCAAATCTGCTCAAAAGCTTGTCTCTCTATTAGAGAAAGCTGTTTCATTCAGTATTCAGTGCAAATCTTGCCAAACTGATAGATGCTTATGCCTTATGAAGTACAATGTTTTCTGCAATGCTGTAAGACAGTTTTTAATGTGTTAGAAGTTATATGCACAAAAACTAATGTTAGGACTTCAATGATCAAGATTGTCAGTTTACAGCTTTCTGAGTCCAGTAATGCTGAAATAGTACTTATGTTCAAATGAAGTGAAATCTAGCCCAAATCTGCTCAAAAGCTTGTCTCTCTATTAGAGAAAGCTGTTTCATTCAGTATTCAGTGCAAATCTTGCCAAACTGATAGATGCTTATGCCTTATGAAGTACAATGTTTTCTGCAATGCTGTAAAACAGTTTTTAATGTGTTAGAAGTTATATACACAAAAACTAATGTTAGGACTTCAATGATCAAGATTGTCAGTTTACAGCTTTCTGAGTCCAGTAATGTTGAAATAGTGTTTCTGTTCAAATGAAGTGAAATCAAGCCCAAATCTGCTCAAAAGCTTGTCTCTCCAATAGAGAAAGCTGTTTCATTCAGTATTCAGTGCAAATCTTGCCAAACTGATAGATGCTTATGCCTTATGAAGTACAATGTTTTCTGCAATGCTGTAAGACAGTTTTTAATGTGTTAGAAGTTATATTCACAAAAACTAATGTTAGGACTTCAATGATCGAGATTGTCAGTTTACAGCTTTCTGAGTCCAGTAATGTTGAAATAGTGTTTCTGTTCAAATGAAGTGAAATCTAGCCCAAATCTGCTCAAAAGCTTGTCTCTCTATTAGAGAAAGCTGTTTCATTCAGTATTCAGTGCAAATCTTGCCAAACTGATAGATGCTTATGCCTTATGAAGTACAATGTTTTCTGCAATGCTGTAAAACAGTTTTTAATGTGTTAGAAGTTATATACACAAAAACTAATGTTAGGACTTCAGTGATCAAGATTGTCAGTTTACAGCTTTCTGAGTCCAGTAATGTTGAAATAGTGTTTCTGTTCAAATGAAGTGAAATCAAGCCCAAATCTGCTCAAAAGCTTGTCTCTCCAATAGAGAAAGCTGTTTCATTCAGTATTCAGTGCAAATCTTGCCAAACTGATAGATGCTTATGCCTTATGA
Source organism: Carassius gibelio (assembly GCF_023724105.1). Classification (NCBI taxonomy): domain Eukaryota; kingdom Metazoa; phylum Chordata; class Actinopteri; order Cypriniformes; family Cyprinidae; genus Carassius; species Carassius gibelio. The sequence continues at coordinate 28,142,894 of NC_068383.1, read as the reverse complement.
AGTACAATGTTTTCTGCAATGCTGTAAAACAGTTTTTAATGTGTTAGAAGTTATATACACAAAAACTAATGTTAGGACTTCAATGATCAAGATTGTCAGTTTACAGCTTTATGAGTCCAGTAATGCTGAAATAGTACTTCTGTTCAAATGAAGTGAAATCTAGCCCAAATCTGCTCAAAAGCTTGTCTCTCTATTAGAGAAAGCTGTTTCATTCAGTATTCAGTGCAAATCTTGCCAAACTGATAGATGCTTATGCCTTATGAAGTACAATGTTTTCTGCAATGCTGTAAAACAGTTTTTAATGTGTTAGAAGTTATATACACAAAAACTAATGTTAGGACTTCAATGATCAAGATTGTCAGTTTACAGCTTTCTGAGTCCAGTAATGCTGAAACAGTACTTCTGTTCAAATGAAGTGAAATCTAGCCCAAATCTGCTCAAAAGCTTGTCTCTCTAATAGAGAAAGCTGTTTCATTCAGTATTCAGTGCAAATCTTGCCAAACTGATAGATGCTTATGCCTTATGAAGTACAATGTTTTCTGCAATGCTGTAAGACAGTTTTTAATGTGTTAGAAGTTATATGCACAAAAACTTATGTTAGGACCTCAATGATCAAGATTGTCAGTTTACAGCTTTCTGAGTCCAGAAATGTTGAAATAGTGTTTCTGTTCAAATGAAGTGAAATCAAGCCCAAATCTGCTCAAAAGCTTGTCTCTCTAATAGAGAAAGCTGTTTCATTCAGTATTCAGTGCAAATCTTGCCAAACTGATAGATGCTTATGCCATATGAAATACAATGTTTTCTGCAATGCTGTAAGACAGTTTTTAATGTGTTAGAAGTTATATGCACAAAAACTTATGTTAGGACTTCAATGATCAAGATTGTCAGTTTACAGCTTTCTGAGTCCAGTAATGCTGAAATAGTACTTCTGTTCAAATGAAGTGAAATCTAGCCCAAATCTGCTCAAAAGCTTGTCTCTCCAATAGAGAAAGCTGTTTCATTCAGTATTCAGTGCAAATCTTGCCAAACTGATAGATGCTTATGCCTTATGAAGTACAATGTTTTCTGCAATGCTGTAAGACAGTTTTTAATGTGTTAGAAGTTATATTCACAAAAACTAATGTTAGGACTTCAATGATCAAGATTGTCAGTTTACAGCTTTCTGAGTCCAGTAATGCTGAAATAGTACTTCTGTTCAAATGAAGTGAAATCTAGCCCAAATCTGCTCAAAAGCTTGTCTCTCTAATAGAGAAAGCTGTTTCATTCAGTATTCAGTGCAAATCTTGCCAAACTGATAGATGCTTATGCCATATGAAATACAATGTTTTCTGCAATGCTGTAAGACAGTTTTTAATGTGTTAGAAGTTATATGCACAAAAACTTATGTTAGGACTTCAATGATCAAGATTGTCAGTTTACAGCTTTCTGAGTCCAGTAATGCTGAAATAGTATTTCTGTTCAAATGAAGTGAAATCTAGCCCAAATCTGCTCAAAAGCTTGTCTCTCTATTAGAGAAAGCTGTTTCATTCAGTATTCAGTGCAAATCTTGCCAAACTGATAGATGCTTATGCCTTATGAAGTACAATGTTTTCTGCAATGCTGTAAAACAGTTTTTAATGTGTTAGAAGTTATATACACAAAAACTAATGTTAGGACTTCAATGATCAAGATTGTCAGTTTACAGCTTTCTGAGTCCAGTAATGCTGAAATAGTACTTCTGTTCAAATGAAGTGAAATCTAGCCCAAATCTGCTCAAAAGCTTGTCTCTCTAATAGAGAAAGCTGTTTCATTCAGTATTCAGTGCAAATCTTGCCAAACTGATAGATGCTTATGCCATATGAAATACAATGTTTTCTGCAATGCTGTAAGACAGTTTTTAATGTGTTAGAAGTTATATGCACAAAAACTTATGTTAGGACTTCAATGATCAAGATTGTCAGTTTACAGCTTTCTGAGTCCAGTAATGCTGAAATAGTACTTCTGTTCAAATGAAGTGAAATCTAGCCCAAATCTGCTCAAAAGCTTGTCTCTCAATTAGAGAAAGCTATTTCATTCAGTATTCAGTGCAAATCTTGCCAAACTGATAGATGCTTATGCCTTATGAAGTACAATGTTTTCTGCAATGCAGTAAAAC